>NW_028327182.1:34594090-34897121 GCF_987537825.1 Furipterus horrens
TCAGTTTTTGCTTGTAAATTAAGTTTTTGAAATATTTATCATGACTCATTTTATTGTACTTAAAATTCTGTACAAATATTACAGTATTTTAATTTTGAAAACTATTCAACTTTCATAAGGTCTTGCAGAGTTGTAATTTGGTAATTAGATTCTTCTGTTTATTTTCTTTTTTGCTGTTTCTATGGGGCAGTCCAGGGCCTTGGAGGTTTTAGTTTCCATCTGTTATAGTAGAGGAACACATGTGGATGGGTCAGCAGATACTGCTAATGTGTTTCACAGGGAGCAGCAAACTTCATATTTGAAATAGAATAGCCATCTCTGAGATATGTTTTTTATAGTGTAGGTGATTGTTGAACATAATTTCTTTCTTTTTATGCTTATATCACCCTATTAATGCATGGTATTTTAGAGGAATAAATGTGATGTTTTGGATTAAATAAGTCGGTTTGCTTTGGTGTATTTCAATGCTCTTATATATCATTATTTAAAAGTTTTCAGATTTGAAATCTCCTTAGTGAGCTATCTCATGAATTAAAAAGTACCTTTGTTTTTTGAGACATACCAAATCTTGGCCATTAGGTACTCCTGGATCAGCAGGGGGAATTTTCATTGCAACTAATGAGCTTACCCATATGACAATTTTCAAAAATCTACTTCATTAGGGCTGCTTCTTTTCTGAGAGATAATAGCTTACAGCTTATCTGTTGCATTTCAGTGAAAATATTTCAGGTCATTATTGTTATTTCTGTATACCATTGTGATAGTTCTTTCCTTTCTGGACTTCTAAGGGTTGAATACATTTTCCCTAGTTTAAACAAGTGAAATTAATGAACTCTAATCTATGAAGGTTTTATTGATTATTTCACATGGCCTGTTTCATTATTAAATTGGCATGGTATTTTATTAATGAGTAGGAAATATGACAAAACTGTGACTCTTGGTGTATATTAAAATAAAACAAAGGTAAGTTTACAGTGTCGCCTTGTTCAGCTCTGTCTTGTAGGGTTATCATGCCTCTAGCATATACTTCCATTAATCCCTAGACGGTCAACTCTGAATTCTAGAAATGTCATGCTAGTTCCCTCTGTAAGTTCCTCGCTCATTCATTAAACAAGCATATGTTGTATGATTAGTCTGTGCCGGAAACTGTTCTCTTGTCTTGCTGCTGATCCAAGGTACAGTTTCTGTCTTAGTGCAGCTCAGGCTCCCTCACTCATACCTGGCTTCTGTCCCAGCTGGCTCCTCCCTCAGTGTCCTTTACTTCCTCCTCCTCTTCTATGCAACCTCTAAGTATTGCTGTTCTTGTTAGCCTAATACTGAGTCCTTCCCTTTTCTTCTGCCTATAGCTTCTCCTCAGGGGATGTCTTCAGTTCCCAGGGGCTTAAATACCATCATAACATTAATGACTTACAAATTTATATCTGACGCGTTTCTTCTAAGTTCCACACTTGTAGAGCCAACAGCTTACTTGCCATCTCCAGCTGCATCTCAATTTGTAGGTCACAGCGTGCCATAAAACGTGGCTGTTAATTTTATACCTTTAACCTCTCCTCCCCAAAATCTAGATACTTGAGAAAATCCTTAGCCCCCTTCCTTCTATTCCTTTTTTCTTTTATCCTATCTTTTTACAGCCTTTCAGCATCCCAACTGAGAGTTCTGTGGTAGATTCTGAGTTAAATCTACGGGAAGTGGCAGCTGTGGCCTAAAATGTCTAGTTTTCTCCTTCATCAAGTATCAAGTAAATGTCACCTTCTCTTTGGTGCTTTATCCTGGTTTTTACTGGGAACCTCACCAAAATCTCTGTGTATTCCACTTTGTCCTTCAGGATAAATCTATAGGTTTTATAGGAAATCTTAGACCACTACTTAAGAACTCCTACTATATATTAAAGACCATTCCTGGAACTGCTGAGAATGTAATTAGCTTCTAGAGAAAAGGCAACATGCAATGTATTATCAGAGTGGCTTTAATGATCACCCATTTTTATTTTTGTCACTTTTTTTCTGTTTCCACATTTTTAGCTTTCAGGAGCATTCTTTGATATATTTGTTGTTTTTTTTTTGTTTTTTTTTTTTTTCTTCTCCATTTTAAAGACCTCTGCTTTTAAGGCTTTATTTGTTTGCTTTTAGCTAGTAATTTCTTGGTCTAACCCAAATATTTGTCTACTCAAATACATCTCCTAGTTTTCAATTCCTCCTGACTTTCCAACATTTTATGATAAATGCCTTACTAAATACCAAATGTTTGTCTTTTATTCACCTACTGTGAACACTTAGAACACTTAATTTCCAGGTGGCTGCCACCTGGAAACTGCATAGTGTTTGAAAATTTCAAATTCATCTACTATAACAAGCAGAAAACATTTTCAAAGGCTTCCATTAACATCCTTATGCTATAGACTCACAAAAATGTCATTGAAAATTTATTAGTTTAATATATATACAGAGAGAATGTATATATTTTGAATATTTAGTGTTATTAATTCAATTGCATTTTATATTTTAAATGTATATTGTCAGTTCATTAAAATATTTATTGTATAAGTTAACCACATAAGTAACATTGTGTTAGTTGAAACAATTATGTCATGAAGACTAGGTTGGAGCCTCATAATTTTATAAGTAATTTATTTCATGTTTTAAATCAATTGTAAGATATTAAAGTTTTTGAAAATACACATTATTATACATTTATCCCAATATAATGAAGTAATTTGATAGTATACATTGTTGCTGGGAGGGCATTTATATTAAAATAATGTTGTTAGAGCAGAAAACATGTAGGATATTGCTTTCATTTAATTGTCAATTAAGCACAAAAAAATACATGTTCTCGCTCTCTCTCTCTCTCTCCTGTATGTAGAGATAGGGCTTTTAAAGGTGATTAAGTTAAAATGAGGCCTTCAGGGTAAACTCTTAATACAACCTGACTGGTCATCTTACAAGAAGAGGAAATTTGGACTCACACAGAGACACCCAAGCTGTGCATGCACACAAGACAGACCATGTGGGAACACAGTGAGAAGGCAGACGTCTGCAACCCAGGAGTGGGGCTTCAGAACTAATCAAACCTACTAACACCTTATCTTGGACTCTAAAACTTTGAGGAAATAGATTTCTGTTGTTTGAGCTACCCAGTCTGTGGTATTTTTGTGATGGTAGCCCTAGCAAACAAATACACTAACTTTTTTTGCTTAGAGTTTTTTGGCTACAAAATAGAGTAGCCTACCTGAATGATTGTTTTTACTTTATCAAATCAGTTGAAGAAACAGTGATAAACCTGCTGTGCTGAATGTTCATTCACACTAATCAGTTAGGGAAATCAAAGGCTTTTGTACAAACCATGAATTATCACAAGATTTTAAATAATTACAGGTATGTCTTGATTCCTTTTTTTGAATAGACATGACAGATACATTATTAGTACATGTAGAAAGAAACGTTGAGGTATTCTTAATATATTTATGAATATTTACATTTAATTTCAGGGTTAGGTCAATGGCATCTCCTAGATTTTGTTTTAGAATGCATTCATTTATACTGAGTTGTACTGTTTCTTTTTTTGCCTTTTACTCACTGTATCCCAATGTATATTTATTTGCCACATATCCCTGCTTTGCTAATATAGTAGTTGTAATATTGTTATAAGCAAGTGACTGATAAAAGCTAGTTACACTGAGTCATCTTTTGACACTTTTCCAAAAGAGAAGAAATGGATAGATGGTTTTTCCTATATATATTTTTGCCCATTATCCTATGGAAATAATGTAAACATTCGGTGTTTCCTAATCTGGGAGGGCGGGCACTGGTTATAAAGGTCAATGGTAGAGTAACAAGCTGCATCTATAAAGCTAGTCTCTTGAGTTCTATGTAGTTAGGCCTCAATGATCTAATTTGACAATCTGTAACCATCTAATAACTATACTTAGGAACCATAATCTGATTATTATTACAAGTCAAATATGAAAAAGCTTAACTTTTTAAAAATGCAATTCACACATATTTTTGCATATACTTACTAAAAGGGCAATATTTGTAAAATTAACACTTTTAACATAAGATATGAGGAAATATAACTGGGCCATTCACAAGATAATTACAGGACTTATGAAAAATATTGACAGTGCACCATAAGCACGGTGTACTTGTCAGGAGCCACAGGTCCAAGTTGTCTGATGAACATCATCATTTTGTTTTAAATTCTGCCAGTTTATTTTCAGGGATTATCTGTGAAGAGTTTGGCCTCTGAAGTTTAAATTGGAGACTTTCATGCAGTATTTTATAGTGCAAATATAAACTGTTTTGGAAAGCAGCAGATAGAAATAGAGAAAGAAATGGCCAAAAGCCCTGTAAGGGAGAAGGATTCTGTGGATTGACATTGCAGAACACTGGGCATGGAGGAGCTACTTGAAGCCAAAGATTATTTTTTGAGATACTGAGCTAGGAACATTTCCTGAGTCGGCTGGTGCTTGGGCTGATAGATGATGATGAAGAAGAAAACTACATCAGAAGGCCTCTATATCTTTTTGGAGGTTAGCAGACGGAACGTGGCATCAATACAGCATTAATCTTTTCAAGAAACTAACAGTTTACAGTGTTTTTAGATTTTTGGCCAGCTACAGATTTGAAATAGCTATTCAAACAGTTATATCAGTGTCACCTATGAGCCATAGCTAGCATCAAGTAACAGGACAGGACCAACAGTGACAACCGAGGTCCTGGAGCTTTCTTAGACTGCTGGCTGTAAAGCAATATTTACTGCACCTCAGTTTTGCAACCTAAAGTGGGAAATAAGCAACAAGGTAGATGAAAGAAAATTTCAGAATGAGAGCATTCTGAAGGACAGTTTAACAAGGCAAATCTGTCTACCAGAGGGAAATCTAAGCAGTGGATGGGAAAATGCCTTTATGGCAATCTGTTGAATCTCATTGTTCACGGGGTTGACATGGGACCAAATGGGGAGGCGTGGAGTTGATCGGATGCAGCAGGTAGAATAGTGTGCTGTGTTCATGCAGCTTGAAGTATGTAGAATTAGTAATTATATTATTTTTGTAAGGCTGCCATAACTAATTATCACACACTAGGTTAAACAACAAATTTATCACCTGTTGAGGAATACAGAAGTCTGAAATCAAAGTATCAGTAGAATCGGTTCTTTCTGCAGGCTCTCAGGGAGGAAACATCTGACATGTGTCTCTCAGCTTCTAGAGGCTGCCTGCTGCCCTTGGCGTTTTCCTGCCTCCCTCTCATGTTGCCTTCTTTGTGTCTCTGTGCCCTCACCTCTCCTCAGAAAGACACACCAGTCATTTAATTTAGGGCCCTTCCTAAATCCAGGCAGATATCTCAAGATCCTTAACGGGTTCCCTCTCCAAAGATCCTTTTTCCAAATAAGTCATGTTATGAGCTGCTGTGTAAACATGGGTCTTCGAGGATACTATTTAGCTCAATACAGCCATCCCTGTCATCAGTCCCATAACTGAGGGAGGTAGCATTATCGTCTTTGAGTATTATGAAACAGCTAAGGGAAATTACAGATAGGTATATGTGGACAGCATTTATCATTATGTTGTGAAACATTTTGGTGTTTAACAGTTGTTTGGTAAGCTTGTGGAACACCCTTTTCTTAAGTCATATACAAATACTAAAGCAATTAAAACCAAAATTCATAATATGTCTCTGAATTTAAGGATTTTTATTAACAGATAGTGATAATTACAATAACTCCAATGAGTGATTTCAGTAGGCAAAATAAAAGCATGATCCTTGCCCTGGCTGGTGTGGCTCAGTGGACTGAACACCAGCCTGCTAAGCAAAGGGTCGCTGGTTCAATTCCCAGTCAAGGCACATGCCTGTGTTGCAGGCCAGGTCCCCAGTTGGGGGTGCATGAGAACCAACCACACATTGTTGTTATCTCTCTCTCTCTCTTTCTCTCTCTCTCTCTCTCTCTCTCTCTCTCTCTCTCTCTCTTCCCCTCTCTCCAAAAAATAAAAAAATAAATAAATAATTTTTTTTTTTCAGAAAGTGATCCCAGTTAGATTGTGCAGCCATTGTATTATGGGAGAGGCTGTTATTACTCTGAAGCTAGACAGTGGGGATTCAAACCCCAGATCTACTATCTGCTTGTTGATAAAAGTATAACCTGGATGAGTTTTTTTTTTTTTTTTAACCTATGTAATGGGGGTTGTATAATTGTGCTGAGTCAAGGTTTGTAGTGAGGAATAAATAATATGTGTAAATGCTCATAAAGTTTGAATAGCATCTAGTAAGCACTATATAAGTATTCTTTATATTTGTTGTAGTTGTTTTTCCTGTTATTTTTTAATGATTACTTCTTGTTGACATAGATCTGACTATGGTGTGAGCAATGGTGCATGTAAACATGAGTCTCTATGAGTAGTATATGATAGAATTTTAATACATATTCTCAAAAGACATTTCAACAGATTTCAACTGTCTTACCTGACACTTAAGAAAGCTTTAGAATGAAAGGCCAAGAACTTGGCCTTTCTGTTATTGAAAAATTTTTACACTTTTCTAAAAATTAGAGGATAATATCTTTATAGGAAATTACACAAATCATAAATGTCCAGCTCAATGCATTTTCACTAATTGGGCATACTAGCATAGGGAATGGAACTTGGAAAATGAGTTCTATTTTACCTCCTGTGCTTCAGCCTGACACTCTTATTTTTATTTCTTAGTTTAAGCTTTGCTAAGGTTTCTTTATAGAAATCCTATAGAAAAAGGGTTTCTATTATTAAATAAGCTTTAAAAACAACTAATCTTCCAGCAACTATTTAGCAGCATGGAGGTTAATATTTTATGGAAGTGTTTGTATGTTATTTAAAAAACAATTTTATCAGCCCAGGGTTACTAAGGAGTGTCACATGAAAATATAAACTAATGTTTAAGATAAATGATATAAACAATGGAAACATCTAAAAAGGTGTTTACTCATCTTCATAGAAAAGCCTAAAGAGAATGTTAAGTACTCTCAAAAGGTCATCTTTAAGGATAGATTTTTAAATTGCTCCATAGGGAGACCCTTTTGTTATGTAAATATATAGAGTTTTGATGCTAGTTTCTCAGCAGCTGTGTGTCAAACTACATATTTTAAGGAAAAAGAACTAGTGCTTATTAATCATTTTTGATATGTTTTGACCTTATAAGGAAAGAACTGTTCCCCCCAAATTTATTGAAACTCTCGCTGCATAGTAGACACAGTCCTAGGTACTAGTATTAGCAAGGATTAGACTGACTTCGAGTGACAGTAAAAAACAACAACTGTGGCTTAAATGAGATTTATTCATTCATTATTTCATGAGTTGTTTATGTAATGTCTCTTATGTCCCAGGAACCATTTGGGGTACTGGATAGAGTACATGAACACTAAGGAAAGTCTGCTCTCTTGAAGTTTACATTTTAGGTTGTGGATACAAAACATAAACCAAAGAAAGCAGTCAGTGTATATTATGTCAGATAGTTAACTTTGGAATTCCAAGGCAGAGTGTTTTGGAATTTATATTGAGGGGTTAGAGAGGCCTTGTAGGGAAGATGACCTTTGCAAAACTTGAAGAAGGTGTGAGTGAGGACACAAGGTGTTTGAGTATTTGAGGGAAGCACTCCAGGCAGAGGGAATAGCAAGTGTACAGACCCCAAGATATGGAAGTGAGACTGGAACAGTGGGAGGAAGGGGGACTGTAATAGTAGATAAGGTCAGAAAGGTAACAGATCTTATAGGACTTTATTGGCCATTGTAAGGATTTGCCTTTACTCTGTTATGGGAAGCCGTTGGAAGGGTTTTGAGCAGAATGACATCTGACTTGCATTTTCATAGGATTGCTTTGGCTGTTATTTTGCAGGGGGAATATAAAAAAACAATCGCAGAACTACCTGGATGCTATAATAATAATAATGCAGGGCAGAGAAAATGTTGGCTTGGGCCAGGAGTAGGTAGCAAGTGTCGTGGCAAGGATTGAGACAATGTCTACACTGAAGGTAGAACCAACAAGATTTCCAATGATTGGGTGTGGGGGATATGAGAGAAAGAGGATTCATAACACCAGTCATTGAGATGATGTAGGAGTGGGTTTGAGAAGGAAGATGAGAAGTTCCAATTTGAAAATATGAGTTGACAATGCCTTTTAAACAGCAAGGAAAGATGTCCAACAGGCCATGGAGTTCAGGGGAAAGATCTAGACAGGAGAAACATTTGGAAATTTTTAGGTCCAGAGATCTGCAGTCCAGGACTTTGTTAGGCAACATGGTCTCCGGTAACCATGTAAGAAAACTCATCTTATAATTTGCAAGTCAGACAATCTGTCCTTAATATTTGACATGGAACACATTAAAAGCAGTAACACCTTGCTCCGATATACATGCAGACAAAACCATTATCCTGAGAGAACATTTTGAATATTGTTACAAACAACTTTATTAAGGACCACTTTTGTTTGACATTTACCACATTCTTGAACACATTATTTTATAGATAGGAATTCTCAAGTTACTATATGTAAACATGATTTTCTATTAGATAGGCTTCTCCCACTAATATTGTTTTCTCTTCTAAAAAGCTATTTTGCGTTTAAAGCCTCTTCATAGTTGAGGATAACAAGGGTGCTTATGTCTCCCCAGCGAGTATGAAGTGGGACAACAGAAGTGACTGGCACCCTGTCATTGGCAGAGCCTATGAATTCCTCAGCTTGCCTTCTCCCTAGCCTCTTTCCAGGTTCCATAGCAAGTATAGGCAGTTCTCTTGCAGTGTGATGTTAGCAATAACAGCAAAACCCTCACTGCATAGAGTACAGTAAAGTAATTGGGGAATGCAAGTTATGCTGTATTATTATATGGGTTCCATCAGTAATCAGAGCACTGGGAAGAAAGAAAATCTGAGCAGAGGAAGGTAGGGCTCCTGGTGAGGATAACTGGCTGCTCACTTAGCATTGCTTCTTTCCATTTATGTTTTCCTGGTGTGAACTAAGCTGCAATTTATTTTGAGTTTGTGCTTCTTTGCCATCTTGTTTCAATTTTGTACATTTCTAAGATAGTAATGTGTTTTATAATGGTATTCTAGAACTTAGATTTTGTTATAGACCTACTTAGTATTAAGGATTTTTTAATGCTACTGAAGTTTTTGTCCATAGCTTGCATTAATAAAATATTCTTATAGTTTTATAAAAAATACTTTAATTATTATAATCTTCTCTGAAAAATTGTTTTGTTTGGAGCCTGAAATGCTATAGTCTCTGGTTTCCCTCACAAAACAATTGTGTCAGAAGGTTAATTTAGGCTGAATGTTTAAATTGCTTTATGGTAATAAGTTATTCTTTAAGCGTTCTTTAAAGAAATCAGTTTCTCTGGAATATATCATGATACTTAAGAGTGAATAACATTCTTTGCAAGCTTGTTATGAAATAATAACACAGGACATATTCATAGAAGATGATTATGTCATTACAAAGATTACTTACATGTGTGTAGTAATTGCTACTCTCCTTTCTTATTTGAAATTTTAACCTGATAAATCATAGAAACTCTCGTATTACAGAAAGCATATATCCGTGATTGCATTAAACTTAAATCTTTATAGTTGTGATTTTAATTTTTATTCAAAGGTTCTTTAATACCTCTAGAGTATAATTATTATAATGACATGGAATCTGTGTCATAGATTTTAAAGTTTTAGATATTTAATCTATTTCCTCATTTTGTTTTTAATGCTTTTACCTCAAGAGGTTAAAGTTAAGCCCAAAATCCATTCCTTCAACAAACATTTGAGTGTCTGTACTATGTTATGTAACTGAAAATACACAGATGAACAAAATATAGCATCTTCCTTTAATGAAATCCCAGTCAGTTGGGAAGGGAAGACACATGAAAAAATAAA
Organism: Furipterus horrens; assembly: GCF_987537825.1. NCBI lineage: Eukaryota > Metazoa > Chordata > Mammalia > Chiroptera > Furipteridae > Furipterus > Furipterus horrens. The sequence goes on from NW_028327182.1 coordinate 34,603,979, forward strand.
AATAATAGGGTGTTGTAATTACAAAGATGAGGTAATTACCAGGTATGATGGGTAGTGAGGGCAGCTGACAAGGGGGCTGGCTGGAATTTTTAACTCCTGTTATAAAGTATGAATAGGATGAATTGGGTGGACTGGGCAAGGCAAATGGACATTATTCCCAGCGTCAGGTACAGAATGGATGGATGAAGAGGGATGGGGCAGGGAAAGTACAAGCAGGATGTTGTTTTGCAAGTAAAGGTGGCTGAATAAAGTAGTAGAGCCAAGAGAGATTGGGGATAGAGCTCAGAGGTTGCCATATAAGCAGTTTACTGGCTGGTTTTAAGCATTGAAGGGACATCTTTAGATTAATGTTTGTCAGGAAAGCCCCAGAGCAGTGAGGAGAAGGGACTGAGAAAAACAATATGAGACCACATGGTGTGTGAGGTGACAGAGACATCACATCTGTCCGAATATAAACTGAGTGAAATGCAACAGTTGAAATTGCCTTTAAGTAATCTAGTCAACTTTGTTTGATGGTGGCTGTTTTGTTACTTCTAAATGATGAAAAGAAATAAAAAAGTAAGATTAATTTCTTGGTCAAGAAATGTGACAAAGTTGGAAGACAAAATTCATTCACAAGTCACATACAGACACATGAGTATATTAACACTTCTTTCAGGATGTACAATTTAAAACTCTCTGCTGTAGTTAGGATTTCATATATATATATAAAATTTCAGCCACACTTTTCACACATGCCAAGTTCTTTGAGGTCAGTGACTGTATAGAGTTCTACTGTACACATGTTCGAAGGTGTATAAAGGAGTTAGCTTTAGACACATAATTGCTAAAGAAGAGAAACATTAAAGAAATTCTTAAATATTCTTCAGTTTTACCCATCAGATGACCCCAGACATTAGATTGTATTTTATTAGCCTAGAATTTGTATATGCCTTTCTCTCTTCCAGGTGTGCTTTGGTCTTTATTTAAAAACCAATAGTGAAAAGTTGGTCAATTGCACTCTAAAGTATAAATACCAGTAATGCCTTGAGAGACTGCTGATGAAGGATAAGTTATGGCCTAGTGGGGTTTCCATCTGCAGCGCAGCCACAGAACCATTGTTTAAAGAGGGTTACTTTTTATGATGTCAGCCTTAAATGTTTGAATATGCCACAGTCATCCCTAACATTTTACTCTTGAAATGAGCAACTTTTCTTCTTAGTCTGACTTCCACAATGCTGTTCCTGGGTGATGATGATCATTTACTTTTCCTTTGATTCTGATATTACCTATTCATATTTCAGTTGTTAAGCTTTTCGGGTTTTTTTGTACTGAGTTCAAAGAATAAGAGTAACACTACATAGTGCACTTTTTTTTTTTATTCTTCATTCTATATTATAACCTTTTATATTTTATGAGATATCTGCGAGGTAAAACTATGAGGTAGGATTCTGCCCACTTCACTGATGTGGAAACCAAGCCATTGAGAAATAGCTTCAGATCACAATGATACAATGTGGTTACTGACCCACTGGCTACCAAGGAGTTGGAAAAGGCTAACAGGATCACCTGAGAAGCCTTTCATCTGAACCTTAAGCCTTTCTTCTCTCATCCCACTGAAAAGCACTTACTCACTGGGATGGCTCATTCAATTACAAGCAGCTGGCCTCCTCTGAAGGCAGCCCATGCTATTTGCTCTGAGGATGACAACTCATTAATCAAAAATGCACTTCACTTACACCTCCTCACAGGTACTGGGGTTCTGTCCTCTGACCAGACAGACACACACCTCTGTATCCATGAGATATAGTAAAAAATATATGTGGTCTTTTTCTTGACTTCTGACATAGAGCTCCTAAAGCCTTTGGGGTTTCTTAAGGAATAGTGTATTTTGTATTTCAATGAGATGATTCCCCTGAACATGGTAGTAATGTGGACCCTAGATGTTTCAGGACTTCCAGGAAGGGAGCAGGGCAGGAGATTGAGTTTTTTATCACTAATGGCCGATGATTTAATTAATCATGCCTATGTAATGAAGCTTTAATAAGAACTCTGAAGCACCCAGACTAAGGGAGCTTCTGTTCTGGTGCACACATTGTATACTGGGAGGGTGGTGCACCTGGAGAGGGCGTGGAAACTCTATACCACCTGTCCCCTGCTCCCCATTCCTTGCCCTACGCGTACCTTCAATTTGGCTATTCCTGAGTTACAGTCTTTCTGCTAGGACTGTAATAGAGAGTAATTGTTTCCCGAGTTTGCTGAGTCATCCTAGCAAATTGTGGAAAACAGTGTGAGTGGGAGGGGGCATGAAACCATCTGAATTTATAGCAAATTTGTCAGAAATATGGTTGGCCCTTGGGACTTGGGGCTATTGTGTGAAATGACGGCAGTTTCATGGGATGTGTTCTTAAACTTGTGGGGTCTCTGCTGACTCCAGGTATTGTCTGAATTGAATTGAATCAGATTGGAAGATACTCAGTTGGTGCTGGAGATTTGGCATTTATTGGAATGATGTATTTTTGTGGCAGAAAAAGAAGAGTCCAGCTATGTTCCTGACCAATGTTTGCCTTGTACTTTCTGTTATATCGGAGTCCCTCAGATTTATTAGGCCTTTCTCTATATCTTTCCCGAACTTGATGTATGTGCATAATAAAACTGGGTCAGCAGACTAAATTATAATATTTTAAATATGTGGCTTTGTTCAATGATGTGTTAACACATTGTATTTAAATGTTCACTTAAAAAATATAGTAGCGTATTTATTTTTCATCCATCCATCCAGAATGCTTGGGTATATTTTCCTTGGTTTAGCCATATGTGGATTGCCTGGCAGTGCACTGGACAAGAATACTCGTATACCCCCGCCCCCTGAAAAAAAGTCATTTTATGAAAACTGTAACTGTACTTAAATGTTGTTATAGATAGATAGCTATGGGTTTTAAAAATAAAGTAATATCTGTAGTTAATAATTTCTGTATAGCTAAATGGTTTAAAATAATGCCTGGAATTAAACTGCCTGAGTTCAGTTTCTGGCATTACCATTTTTTATTTGTTTAACTTTTATCTCACCCACTCAACTCTAGTTTTGTCATCTGTAGAATGGGGATAATAATATATATCATAGTTTTCTGGTGAGGATTTAAAGAATTAATGAACACTTAAGATAGTACCTGAAACACATATACACTCAATAAATTTTAGCTGCTATTTACTATTCAATATATCATTACTACTATGACTTTTATAGCTATTACACAACATTTTTCATGCCTCCCTTCTATTCCATTGTACTGAACCAAGGTTGCAAACCATAATTTTTAAAATGTAATCCCATTTGGTTGGGCAATTAAATTGTTTTCAAAGATATTTCCATTCTTATAGATGAAATCTTACTTAACACCTCTTCCTCTGGGTGAAATGAAGTCGCGTACCTAGAATTATGTGCATTTAAAAAAATAATTTGTTTATTTTATTTTTAGAGAGAGGGGAAAGGAGAAAGAGAGGGAGAGAAACCTCACTGTGTGGTTGCCTCTCACTCGCGCCCCCAACTGGGGACCTGATGTGCAACCTAGTCATGTGCCCTGACTGGGAATCGAACCAGCAACACTTGGCTTGTAGGCCGATGCTCAATCCACTGAGCCACAGCAGCCAGGGCTATGGGCTTTTTTTTTTTTTTTTTTTTTTTTTTTTTTCATTCTGTGTGGTTGCCTCTCACTCGTGCCCCTAACTGGGGACCTGACGTGCAACCTAGTAATGTACCCTGACTGGGAATCGAACCAGCGACGCTTGGCTCGCAGGCCGTTGCTCAATCCACTGAGCCACGCAGCCAGGGCTCGCTATGTGCATTTTTAATATCATTTTGTATAGTTCACATTAGTGGGAATTGAAAGAAATTTTAACTAAAATTCATTTGAATGTAAAGCAGATATCCAAAAATTTGATTTGAACCACTGTATCTTCTTTACATATTGTTAATTCATCTTCCTGATCCTTTTAAAATCGACTATGCAAAGATATTAGGAAGGGGTACTTAACGTCTGTCCTGCTGGGTGGCCAGTACATTCTGATAGTGCCTTAGTGCCCGGCTTTACCATTTTCCCCTTCTTGTGCACCCTGAGAGCAACTCTAAGTCAAAGAAGGAAAATCTTCATTTGATAATCACAACAGATTGTGCTCAGGATACCAGTAAAGAAAGCTTGATATCGTTCCACATGTTACTCACATACCCTCTGATACCTTTCATTCCTGCTGTAGATCTGCTTGGACGAGAGAGCACTTTCTCCACCTTCTTCATGTACTCACTGTTCCCTCTCAAAGAGATCATGATTTTGAAGAATGTTAAAATTATATTGAAACAGGTTTGATTTAAAAAACATAGCCTTTCTTTGCCTCTGCACCTGAGTACACTGATTATTTTGTAGTGTATGTAGAGGTCAAGAACTCTAATGTTAAACACAACATTTCCTAAATATAGTTTATTCATGTACTTTGCTCTGAAATTCATCTAATGTCTTAAAGACTCTTAATAAATTTCCTTTATTCCTGGATTTAAAAATTGAAAGGTTTAAAAATTTGCCTTTTCTTTATTATAGTAATGTTTTTATTATTGTAAGATTTTCCACAAATATTTTTTCTAGAGTATTTTACCTTTTATATATTATAATTTCATCATTTCAAGGCATTTAATATACCCTCTTCTCTTTTAGTCTCTGTAGAAATGCTGGAAAAGAATTTGAAGCAGATGGGAAGGCAGCTTCAACAGCTTGAGAGAGATTTGGAAACCTTTCCCCCTCCTGAGGACTTGCTTGATAAGTTTGTGACAAAGATGTCCATATCCTTTTGATATCTAAATAACTTAAATTACCAGTCAAGTAGAATTAGAAATTATTTAACACTTTAAGTATACTTGCATAACCAGGGACCATTCTATAGTGCCAAACTGTAGGTTTATTCTGTGCTTTCTTACAGGGAAAGTTATCAGTGTTTATTTATCATGAATAATATAGAAATATATTCTGTTGATTCTGCCCTGGCTGGTTTAGCTCAGTGGATTGAGCGTCGGCCTGCGAGCTAAGTGTCGCTGGTTCGATCTTCCAGTCAGGGTACATCAGAGAAGGAAAACTCTGACTCCAAAAAACCTCCGCTGCCTTGCGGCATACCTCTTCTGGGGAAAGGCTAAGGGAGTAAACCCCGACAGAAAATCCGGAGCCGGAGTCCCTAAGGCGGTTTGACGTTGTAGTCAACACCGGCAACTCCTGCGGCGCACCTGAAGCCAAGCTGTATCGACTCCGTCTTTCCCTTGGACCCTTCAGCTGCGAAGAGAGGGGGGGTCTGCTGCATGGGCAACAGCAGACCCTCCATATCACCCTGCCCAGGCTCTGTAGCTTCAGCTTCACTGGAGAGGACACTCCAGCGTCATCGCAAGATGTCAATTCAACACGGGAGGAGACAGATGCCGTGTCACTCCCGAGTCGGACTGCACAGCCATTCTCGGCGGTGCAGATAGACACTTAAGAAGCTACACCATCGTCTCTCGAGACGGATGGCTGCCGACGATATTCTGTTGATTTCTATTTTTTTTTACCCTTTTTATCACCTTGGATAATATTTTCTTTCATCTTTTTTTCTTCCACATGCTCTAGTTTCTTCTAATGTTCCTGCTAGATTGAAAGGATATGAAAACTCAATTTGAGGAAGTTTGAATCTAATGTGATGATGTGATTTAGATATTTGAAATGTTTCAGGAACCACCAGATAAAGACTATAAAGTTGTGTGATTACTCAGCTTAATTTCAAGTGTTGGTATATACTAAAAATTAACTCGTGTTTCAGAAACTTTACTGTTTTCTTTAGAAATACTACATAGTTCCAAAATAAAAACTGAGTTTGTCACCATCACTACTTGTGAAGGTATTCTCCAAACCCAAAATAAAATTGACAGATGTGTGTGTGTGTGTGTGTGTGTGTACATACATATATAAAATTAATAGCATGAGGCTTGTGTCCTGCTTAATTTAACATTTCTTTTGAATTCAATTATCTTTGGTTTTGCTAACTTTGTGGCTTAAACTCTAATGAGTAATTGGAGTAATAAACTTTATTTCCTGAAACTAATGTTGAGTTGCTTTGCAAACCATTCTGTGAAATTAGACTGATATCTTTTGTGTTATAATGAAGTATTACTACTATGCATTATTAAAATCTCGTATGGACTTCAGAATTCTACATGAAAGGATAACCCACTTTTAAAATGAACTGTTATAAATAGAAACTCCTAAGATTTCATTTTAAATGGAGTTTCTTGAAGTAAAATAACCACTTTTCCTATCTCTGTCGCTTATCCCCTGAGATTTGGCAAATCACAAAATTATTATTTGGCTTGTCAAAGATTTTTTTGTATATGCTTTCAGCTTGATTGTGAATTAGTTTCATTTTAGCTTGCTTTACTATTTCTTTTGGGAAATATCATAAAAGTACACTCCAGCGACAGTCAATCCAGGCTAATGTGTTTGTTCCTTTCCTATCTTCCCTGCCTATCCAGTTTCTTCTTTTATGAAGTGGGGCGCCATTATCACTGCACTGGAGATGGCTGGGCTTTTCTTAACGAAAAATGAAGACTATATTTATCAAAAATATTTTTTGCAGCACCTTCTCATTTGGCAATATATGCTTTTTAAAGTTAAATTTGTAAAATTTGTTATTGCAGAATTATATTAGTTTCATTCTTAGCTTTTTTTTCAATCATTTTATTATGTTAAAATATTCATATGTGACAGTTGATTTTAATCATTAAGTACTATTAATTGAAGTAGTTATTATGTTTCCTACAGACAGGTAGCATTTTAGAAAAGGTTTTGCTGGCATACAGTTTCTGGCAGTACATTGTCAGTGTATTAATTATGAGGATCAGGTTTCTAGAACATATAACCTAAGATAAATTCCTGAGCTTAGAGTAGATGTAGAGTTGTGCTCAGCAGATGATCTCAGGACCTATCAATACTTGTATTCATATGACACAGGAAGCTGAATGATGTCGGCTTCTTGAAAGGTATACAGCTCATAAAAAGCAACTAGCAGGAAATCAGAAACAGGAAGGATGATGCTGTGTTGGAAACAGTTTTTTATTCTGAGTACAATTATACTCCATGGACATGAAAGCTACTACATCCTTTTACTAAATATCACAACCTAGAAGCTTCTAATGAACTGATTAGCATTCATGTATCTCTTGGAAGTCAGATATATGAACACTTGGTGCACTTTGCTATTGACAAAGCTTATGATCATAAATATTCTTTGCTGAGATTAGATTGCACTTGTTTGCTCTTCCTCTTAGAAATACTAGTTTCGAAGTAATTAAATTCATTCATTGCAAAGCTTTGTTTACTTTAATTAGGACTGACAACAAATCAGATCTTGAATATTAAATGCATTTATACTGATCCTATTAAAATGGCAAATTGTGAGATTCTTTGATCTTAGAAAATGGAAGATTTGGAAATGAAAATGCACAATGAATGAAAATATATTTAACGAAGTTTGGGTTATTAACATTCAAACTTTGTTTTAATTTTTAATTCTTATTAGTTGAAGCACATATCAAATGTTTGCTTCCTTAACCAATTCTGGCAAAATATATATATTATCCAAGTTATTAAGGTTGCATTTTTACAAGTAGATATTTAGTGTAAACAATCGTAATTTAGTGAACTATTAAATAATCTGTTAATCAAATTGTCTTAAATTATGATACAATTTTGTTATAGGAAATTTGACTAATAGCATTCAATTATGATATGTTGCATTATTTTTCAATATATGTGTTTGATTTACGTATACTTGTTAATATAAAAAATGTGAATTTAGTACATCCTTTAAAATGCATGAACAATTATTTCCTACATATAACACTGACTTTTAGTAATGATGATATCACTTTACAGTTGCTAAGCCTGCTCAGAAATCTAATTAGAGTTGAGTAGTTTCAATGTAAATATTTGCTTGAAAAATATGTAACATGAATTTGAAGTGGGATCATTAATATTGTTACATAGAAACTATCATATATGAGGTGAATATACATATTAAATTCTTATCAGTGAAAATTTTAAGAAAATGCCAGGATTTGTGTCATGTAGCGATTGTTCCTTTTTTTTGACCTTCAAATTCTGGAATGTTTCATGTTTTAAGGGGAAAAAAATAGATCCTAGAATACTATCCTTGAAATTCTCCTTGCACAAGACTTAATTTTTTTATTTAGTTTTCTTCCTACCCCTTTCAAGTCCCTTAGGAAAAATCATTTTGCTAGACATTTATGTTTTTATATTTATCACAACTTATGTAAGAAGTTACTCGACTCTTTTCTGTGTTATAGTCTTTAAATTTCTTTTGCAATCCAGCTTTATTTTTGCATTTCCTTTTTTGTTGTTCCACTACATAGCAATGTTTTAGTCGCTTTTGAAATTACAGATGCTAAAACTATCTCAATAAATTTTTTGAAAGACATCTATATTCCACACTGCATAAAGTAGAGCATTTATGAGGTAAAGGAATTCAGTATATTTTTATTTACTTGAACTATAGTTAGGAAGTAAAATAGAAGAGAGAAATGGATGAAATGTAAACTTGTATGATACATGTTCCATTTGCAGGAGTGGGAAGTTTCTTCTTTAAATTATTCTTCTCTCCTTCCTTCTTTCTCTCTTGCCTGTCTTCCATTTAACCCATTCTTAACAAACTTAGAAGACTTGGGTTAAAATGTCCTGCTCCTCATCCTCTGTGAATCTTCAATTTATATTGATCTTTTTCATTTCCAAAATCTTATTATACTCACAAATGCTGTTGCACAGCTCAGCACTCACTGCTGTCTTACAGTCATGCCCCAGTTACTTCAGTCCATGTCACCTTCGGTCAGGACTTCTCCGGCTACCCAACATAAACTAGCCTCTGTCACTTTGTATTACATAACAAGGTTTTTTTCTTCATCATACATATCACTGTCTCACTATTTGATTTATTTTAGAATGTAGGTTTCACAAAAGCAGGGACTTGGCTTCTCTTGTTAACTACTGTTTGCCCTAGTGCCCAAAAGAGGGGACTACAATGGAGTTTAGTGAATACCTACTTACAGATTCGCTGGCTGGCTGCCTGGGTGGCTGGATCCTGGGTACTTAAGAAGATGTATAAAAAGCATTAAACGTGTATGACTGAAGCCGATCCTTATCAGATGTATTAATGGAAGTAGTAAACATCTTCTGTGAAGAAAGTACCTTAATGAGGGCAAGGCATAAGAATAAATGGAGAATATATTAGTGGTAGGTAGTTAGGGAATGAGATATACTTGTTCACCAGGTGTTGGATCCCAAATCTTACTCTTGCTACTTATTGGCCAACACTAAGTATTAGTGGTTCAGCATGTATGAACGTAGATCTGGTTGTCAATATAATTTGCAAAAGGGAGGATTACAATGGTTCAGAAAGAAAATTCACGAGAACTTGGACTTTGTCCTGGTAAAGGAATAGAAAATAGATTTCACAAAAATATCAAGTGATTGGATTAATATCAACATTTTTGTAATGTATTTTTTAAATTATATTTTATTGATTATGTTGTTACAGTAGTCCCAATTTTTTTTCCCTTTGCTCCCCTCTACCCAGCACCCTCCTTGCCTCCAGCAATCCCACCCCCCTTAGTTCATGTCCATGGGTCGTGCATATAAGTTCTTTGGCTTCACCCTTTCCTATACTATTCTTAACCTTCCCCTCTCTATTTTTTATTAAGTAATTATGCTTCTTAGTCCCTGCACCACTTCCCCATTTCTCCCCCTTCTCCTTCCCAGCTGATACCCCTCCAAATGCTCCTCATACCTATGATTCTGTTCCTATTCTGGTTTGCTTAGTTGGATTTTGTTTTTATTTTTTAGATTCAGTTGTTGATAGTTGTGAGGTTGTTGTCAGTTTAGTGTTCATAATTTTGATTTTCTTTTTCTTAAGTAAGTCCCTTTGACATTTCATATAATAATGGCTTGGTGATGATGAACTCTTTTAGCTTTATCAAACACTTATTTTGTTGCATAGCTCACCTATTTTTCTAAAGGTCTTTACACATATAGGACATGCTGGGGGAAAAATAAAGCCTTACTACTATTAAGATAAGCATTACTTTTATCTGCAGTTTAACAGCTGGCACAAGAACCCCTAACATTTGTTTTTTCTTTTGTGCGATGGTGGTAATTGTTATTTTTGTTTGTTTGTTTAATCTGAATTTTTCACCATCTTTAAAAAAAAATTATTTAGTCCCACTTATTTATGCATTATTCGTTAATTTTGTATGTCCCCTGACCTAGGATCAAACCTGCAACCTTAATGTATCAGATGCTACACAAACCAGCTGTGCTACCTGACAAGGGCTCACCGTCTATTAATGAGTAGCCCATCAGTAATGACGTAGAGTATCTCACTAATGTATCCATTTATCCTGGCCTATTATACAGTCGTTTTAAACTTCAAAGAATTTGACAATTTCCAAAATTGTTTCCATTTAATCACAATTTTACCATTCTTGTTGGTAATTCCAGTTATTCAAAGCTCCACTTTATTTCCTTTGGTAGCAAGTTGTTTTATAGATAACAATTATAATAAAATTAACTTCTAAAGCTTTCCAGCTGTTAGAACAAGACCATGTAATTTTCATGGTTTTACTCTTGGTCTTCTTTCCCATCACATTTTTTAATAGAATTGTGCTATTTTAAGTATGCCCCGGCATATTCCAAATATTTCATTAATTTTTGATTCATATCAGAAAAGCTAAAAAATATTATTGGATAATACTTACAGCTTTAATTTAACCTACTTACCAAATTGGTTCTTGAAAATAGGCATATTCCCAGGTATTAGAATAAAATTGCTAGGATTTGTGAAGTGCCTGTTTGAAAGCTCAAAGCCTTATGATCAGTGATAGTGGCAGAAAGCAGTACCCGTGGAACCATACATTTAGAAACACTCATGAAAATAGTGCAGCCTCTTGTCCAGGACCAACCTGTTCAAGGATTTGATTAGCTCTTAACAGGACATTGACATTGTTTGTAGATGGAAAAGCGTACATGTGCAGTTTGATGTTCCATGACTTTCATCAGAATTTGAGAAGACCTGTTACCCTTCCCATCAAAGTTTAAGACTGATAACAGTAGGGTGAAGTAAGTAATTGGCACCAATGCAGTTGTAGATGATTAGACTTAGAACAACTAAGAAGGTGGAACACAGCATTGAGATAAGGGGCTGATGATCAGAGGTGACCACCTCTCAGAAAGAGGGCAAGAACAAAGCACTACTAGGGAATTGGATTAGAAGGGAAATTTTACAATGTCATTACAGATGACTACAATGGACTACAAATGCTGTATGTATTCAGTGGAAAAAAATGATCACTCACAGCTATAGAGTAGAAAGCTTCATGGAAGAGGAAGAATTTAATGAAGCGTGGAATGGCAAGTTTGGACCTGCAAAGGCAGGAAGCAGTTTTTCTTTTAGACAGAAGTTAAGGATATATAAGTAATCCATGTGGGTATAGTCTGTCTGGGACAAAAAATAATTTTAGGTGAGAGTTTATAGATTGCATAGATGAGAAAACCTGTGTTGATTTTTGAACTTATTAGGTAAAAGAAGTGACTGATATTTCACTTTACAAATGAATCACCATATGTTCCACCTAATGATAGTTTCTCAATGCATTTCAAATGTGGGTTTTATTTACATAAGTTCATTTTACCTGCAACATTTCATGTATGTGGGTATTTCACAAGACAAAGTATATTAAAACCTATCCTATATGACTATATTGTTATAATTCCTTGTGATTTTGTGATTTGACTAATGTAAGGAATTTTTGTTGCTCACCCAAGAATTAAAGAATGATACCATGTATAAGTGCATCAACCACTGATAGTGTTATGATCTAGATTCTAGAAAGTATAAGGAGGCATTTTGCTATTCAGTTGAATATAAACTGAGCCACAAAAAGATGTATAGATTTTCTTAAGTCATTAAAAGTAAAAATCAGCCCTTGCACTAAAATCCAGACTCCATATATTCTAAAAGTTGTGTGTGTGTATACACACATATACATTATACGAACACACACATCTACAAACACACAGAGTATAGTATGAAAAGAAAGACATAGAAGAGCAATAGGCAACCTGTGGACTGATGGTAAACATGGCCACAAGTGGATTGCGATTGACTGGGATGCTGTGGTTCCTTGTTGGGAGGTTGAGTTCTAATTACTAGAATTCTTCTGTGTTTCCTGGATTCACCACCTGTCTGGCAGCAGTGCTACCTCTTTCTTCCTTGGTCTTTCATGAAGGGACTGATCAGTTACCTTATTTTATCCTCCAATGTGGAATGCTCTGACCAGAGGAACCGTATCTTTTCGAAGTAGTGGAAAATTTTCCTTTTTAGATATAAACATTCCACTTTTGGTTTGCTTCTCTTGGTCTGAATCTAGTTATTTTTATTATTGACTTTTTTTTTTTTTAAGTGTGTTAATGTTTGTTTATGCTTTTGTGTTAAGAGACGATAAGATGACTTCAGGAAGTTTGATTCTGTATGTTCCATTTATTTAAATGTCCCAATTTAAAGGAACCATAGACAATTATGATTGATACTATAAGAGTCATCTTTCCAGACTGGTGATTTTATATCAGACTGAATCAGCAATATGTCCCACCACAAATGAATTCTGGGTTTTGTTTATAAAATGTGTTCTAATGCCTCCAACGCATTCACATTTACTCTTCTCAGTCTCAGGGTTCCTTGAACTGGGTTATCATAATTAAGTGAGAGAAGAATATCTTCGTGTGTGTAATCGTAATTCGAAATCAGATAGTGCATAGGAGAAACTACCAACTTTCCAGAGAACTTAAAGCAGGAATTTACTTACATAATATAAGAGGTTTTAAATGTAACTTTAGAATTTATTTCTGGCTGCCTTTGCAACCTTAAACAAAGCTTAAAATGAATTAGTGGGCAATAAAATACCAAGTATTTGTATGTACTCTAAATGCCATTCATATTCTAAGAACTTTTTGTGTATTAGCTCATTTAGCCCTCACAACAGCCCTATAGAATAGGTAATATTATTATTATTATTTTCATTTTACAGGTGAGGCAACTTAGGAACAGAGAGATGAAGGCATTTGCCCACAGGCACGGTGCTACCAAGTGTGGGAGCTAGAAGCTGACCCCAGGTTGTCTACTTTAACTCTATGCTTAATGCCTATGATATTGATTTCAGTACCATTGAAAGTACTCAATTGCAACTACTGAACTATAATTTTCAATCATATTTCATAATCTGTATAACATAGATAGGCGAACTGGAAGAAAATTTTCCTTGAATTGAGTTGTAAAAGACATACATTAAATGTATAAATACTTACCTCTTCTGATAATTTTGCTAGAGCTAATTAGAAATTGAATTTAAGATTCCGTCACAGTACAGTATAGATTGAATTATAAGAGTGGTTAATTTTTAGAGGTAATTTTGGCATTTTGGAAATTTGTAATAGTAGCTAACAATTACGTTACAAAATTGGACTTAAAGGGTTTTTTCCCTAAAACATTACTTTGAAATTTCAGAATTCCTTAACTATAATATACAGCTTTGTTATCAGTGCAAAGGAACAATATGAGAAACTTTCAAAGTTATATGAAAACATGGAAAAGCTGTACCAGAGCATAATGGAGTACTATGCCATTGATGGAAAGAAGGTGTCTGTGGAAGACTTTTTGACTGACTTAAATAACTTCAGAGCTGCATTCATGGTATGTTAAAATTTTTGATTTATTTTTTTTAAGTATTTGTATTTATATTGGGTTGGCCAAAAAGTCCTTATTGTTTTTTCCATAAAATAAAAGACACATTTTACATTTTCACCAACTTTATTGATTTGGATATTTCGAGTATGTTGGCTATCTTCCACGTGGTATAACATTGATTGTTCTCAATTAATATCTCAATTTGATCACTTTCAACTTCAGCTGGCCTACCTGACCAATTGTGGAGCATCATCCAGCGAGAAATCTCCAGCAGGAAACTTCACAAACCGCTTTTGACATGTTTGATCAGTCACAGAACCTTCTCCACACACTGCAGAAATCTTTTTTTTGCATTTCAGTTGCGTTTTTACCTTTCTTGGAATGATAAAGCATAATATGCTTTTTAAAAAAAATGCATGCTGATGTGACAGCTGTCACAATACAGTCTAACAAAATTGTCTGGAATGAAGTTAGAGACAACTAAGCACTACTAGAGCCATCTTACAGGAAAACCAAACAAACATTTTGGTCAACCCAATACTATCTCATTTATTACTACTTTTACTTCATTATTTCATTTCACTCCTGTTGTCAAGTAATACCTACCTTTTCTGATGTTGAACGTTAGCTTTTAAAATTTCAGATTTTAAATCTATTGAAAAATGTGTAGTTTCTTCCCCTTTTGGTCTGCCAACATTAAACTGTAATCAAATTTTGATTGAAAATGTGACAAATTCTGAAGTTTTTCATACAGACTCCCTTCCTGGGTAATTACAGAGCACTTTTGTAATAAGTTTTTTGGCTATGAATTTGTTTTATTATACTTAAGATCGATTTGTATTTTTGTGGTATAATTTTACCAAATTCTCTGCAGCTCTTAGGAAGATTTTTCCCCCTTTTCTTTTCTTAATGTATTGTACAATATGCTACCTGCAGTTTGCCTTTGAATGGATTTTACATTCCTAGGGTTTCCTTTAGATATTTTAATAGGGAGGTCAGGTCTTTGATGTGGAATCCTTTCATTTAGGCATTAAAAAGATCTTTTGAAAAGTATTAGCTGATTAGATGGGGGTGGGGGTGAACCACACACATATTAAAATGAGGAAGCATTGTTGCTTCCGTAGGGAACTGGTGATACATTTCTGCAAAGAAAACTTACATTATTCTTAATAGATAGGTAAGTCATTTCTCTATTTCAGCAAATGTTTGTGGGCATTCAAAAGTTTTGAATAGCTTTTTTTTTTTTTTTATCTCGGGAAAACTTTATTGCTGAATTGATTGGACTTGGTTATAATCACTTGGTTATGATTAGATAGTCTTTGAATAAAAGTCAGTATTTAAAGGAAAATTATAGTTTGTCTACATGAAATACACATTTTGCTTACAGCTCTGTTTTATTTTCTCCACAAAGTGATTCTTTAATTATTTTTTATGCCAGAAGTGATTTTTATTATTAAATGTATGATGTGCCTATCTCTGTGATATATAAAATGATAAATTATTATAATTTTTATAATGTTTTATGTGACAACGTGGCTTAGTGTAAGCACAAAGGTTTTGTAGTCCAAAAGAGCTAGGTTGGGGTTGCACACTAGTTAAGTGATCAGGAACCCTAACTTTCCTGAGCCCCAGTTTCCATATTTGTAAAAGGGAATGTTAATTTCTTTCTCAGAAGAGTTTTTAAATATTAAATGAGAAAATATATGCTTAGTATTTGCCATAGCTTTTGGCACATGGTAATTGCTTAATAAATTAATATACAGTAAAAGGTTAGTTACCTCAGCACACTCAAGGTACTCAAGCTTTGAGCATTCCAAAGAAAGCTCTGGCCCTTGCCTGACTCCGCGGAGGTCACTTCTAAGTCCTTGGAATACCCTACCCAGGAAGGGTGTCTTTGTACACCTAGGACCAAGCTAGATAGTTGATGCTGGACATGCGATTTATGGTGAATAGCTGTTCTTGTTCACCTGAGGCGCTGGCCGCACTGTGTCATTTGGTCCTCTTTGGGGCGCTGGAGACTTAGGAGCTAAGGTCATTCATGCCAGAGGCCCATGCCTGTGTGACCAACCTCCCCAATAAAAATTCTTGACCCCACGGCTTGGGGGAGCTGCCCTGGTTGGTGGTATGCTTCCTGTGTTGTCACACATCATTGCTGGAATACTCAAACTCTGTTGGGAGAGGACAGTGTGATTTTAATCTCTATCCTTTTTCCATAATAAACTGTAACAGTAGATACAACAGCTTTTCTGAGTTCTGTGAGTCCTTCCAAAATATTATCAAACTCGAGGCTTGTCTTGGGGATCCCTGGCATAATTATGCATAAAATTTTAAAATGCATAAATTAAATAATATCCATTATATATTGAGTATTTTCTGTGAACCAGACATTTTCCCAAATATCTTACATATATTATCTCAGCCAGTGTTAATAATCCTCCATCTTTTCACTGTTACCATTTCTTTGTGGCAAATGAAGAAACGGAGGCACAGAAATAGAATATATCTAGCTCATTTTATACATAGGTATAAAATGGTAGAACTAGAATTTGACCCTGTATAGTCTTCCTCCAAAGCCGGTGCTTCTAGATGCTAGGTCATGCTGCCTGCCTTGTGCTCTATTTTATAAACAAGAACACGGGCATTTGGAGGGTTTCCTAATGAGACCAAGTCCATATAGTAGGTGGTTGAATTGGGACTTGAATTCAGGTCTAATTCCAAATCATTCTAAATCTGGTAGGATTAGAGGCTTTGGACGTTCCGTACCTTGGTATTTGTGTTATTAAATGGTGGGCACGTGGAGAAAGTAAGTGTCTGAATGAAGAATGGTTCTAAAGAGGATAACTGAGTCGTAACTATACTTTGCCAATTTCAGATGGATCTTAAAAGTAGCTGCTATCACACACACACACATTCATACACATGCTGTATTAAATTAAAAGCAGCAGAGCTAAATATTTTTTTTTAAACATTTTTCTCTAATTTGGAGAGGAAATTTTTCTTTAGAATAAATATAAGCATAAAGGAGACTGGATGGGAAGTGTAATTTTGCGTCCATTTTATTCTTTCTTTCTGACAAATATGGTTATACTGCTTGAATTTTAGTCACTGAGTCTTTAAAAACACCAATATCAATATAAAAATTATTGACGGATAAATATCTGTTTTTTCAAAACCTGATATTTTAGGTTGCTATTTAATTTCATATATTCAACTTTGGAAAAGAGGTTAACTTCAGTGACCACTCTGAAAATATAAGCCACAGATGTGGGACTAATGTGTTGAAGGTCTGTTCTGGAAAGCCACATTAGTATAATTGGCAAAGAGTATACTTTCTTTTTAAGAAAATAGTGTTACAATATGTTTGCATTGTTGCTTCATCCCCTGGCACGTAGGTATACGCCTGCTCCTGAATGAGTAAAATTTACCTCCCAGTGGCAGCCCATTTCCTATCACATGTCAGGAGCTGGGAACCACCGTCTTCCCTCCACATCTGCCTCCCACTAGAGCAGTTTTTCATGGAATGTTTTCTCTCAAGTTCAGGCTGCTCTACTTGCTGTACCCTATCTGGAGGGCTCACTTGTTCACATTCGCCTGGCTATATCATTGCGCTCACCTTCTGATCTCTGCTCACACATCATTCACCTAGTCAAGACCTTCGTCTGTCTTGTTTACCTTTGTGTGTCTATGTAAATAATGGAATATAATAAGTGGGCAAATTTGTTAAGTAACTGATGTTCTCATCTACAATGGATGATATGCTTTAATAGCTAACCCATACTGCCGACCAAGTGCCAGGCACTGTATTTTAAAGATGAGAAAACTGAGTTTAGAGAGATTGTGACTTGCCTTTTGTTACACAGTTACTAGGGACAGAGCTGCAATGTTAACCAAAGGAGTCTGGCTCCAGGGTCTATGTCATATATGGATGAAACCTGTTAACTTCTATTATACATGGGAATTACATTTAATAGACTCACAGGACTGAGTTGAAACCTAATTCCTTCCCCCCAAAATGTGATCATTCTTACTTTTGATAGTAATTTAACTTGCAAATAATTTATCCAAAAATACTTGGATTTATAGGATTGCCCCTGATTTTAAACTTGAGCCATTAAAGACTGACTCTCTTTTATTCAAAGTGCTTTACTGTAATTGACTACTTCACACAATCTCTCACCAGTGTTACTAGGATCTCACAGCTAATTTGTATAGATATAGCCTGTCTCTGTCTCTCTGTCTCTGTCTGTCTCTCTGTCTATCTCTCTCAGCCTTTTTATAATAGATAAAAAAGGAATATTTTTTCCAGTCTGCAGCCTCAAGCTATACAGGTCGGGAGACGGGGGCGGGGTGGGGGGGTTGTGGTGGTGGTAAGTTTCATGATTGTGGAGCTTGCTCTGAAGAGGAGCTATTCATTCTGACAGCAGTTTTAATTAACCCCTTTTTTAGTTAGTTTCTCAAGTGGAAATTGATTTGTCATCCTCATAGTTTTAACAATCTACTCTAGGTAGCATGCTCATAGGAAATGATTTTTATTTAGAACTAACAATCAGCTTTCAAAAATAGGGGATACGTTCACATTGTGATTTAACTTAGCTTTTTAAATTATTATTACCACTTTCACCAGGACAAAACTAAAACAGCATTCACTGACTGAGTGTTTGCTTCTTGCTAGACCTTGTGCTAGGTACTTTACATGTATCACACTTGCACTTCATGCCATTTTTGAGAGGTGCAGAGTGTTACCCATGAGTTTTAACTGCAGGGTGGAGACCTCAGTGTGTTTGCATAGTCCCCGCAGTATTGGTAGAGGTTAGGGTTTTAATGAAGACCTGCCCAGTGCAAAGCCTGTATTTTGGTTTTTTTTTTAACATTTACAATAAATTGCAGCTCAGAGCACTTGTAAGAAAAGTCAAAATGCAATTTTTTAAATATTTTTTAAATAATTTACTAAAGGGAATCAGAACAAGGAGACTTTATTTCCTCACTCTTTGATATAACAACTTTCTATTTACATTGATAGATTTATGGTAGAAGAATCCTTGCAGGTCTGCTTTTATTTCAAAGCCTAAAATGTTCTCTTTTAAAATCAAAGACCGATTAATCGCAGGAGTGAGGGTTCAGATGAAGGGTAGAGTTAGCAAGCACATTTCTGTAATGGATTTTTATTTCCTTTAGGACTTATGTGAAGCATAAAGTTCAAATTGAAGTTAATAGGTGGAACTACTTGACCTCACTATGTAGGCTGGTGGCCTATGAGGCATCAAGCTTTACCATGAAGTTGGTGCCTCTAGTTGCATAGTGTTGCATAACAATAATTGTTTTCTTCTTGTGACTGGTTTTAGACCCGTTGTTACATGCCATTACCAATGCACCTGTTATTAGTAGAGATATCATGCTTCTACAGGGTGAACTAAAGTTTCTGTTGGATCTTGCTATGTAACCCTTCCCTTTATCTTACCCAATAGTTATAGCATGTTGATGTCTGTACCTTGAGTATGAATCTAATTTTTGTGTCTCTCATTGGTTTCTGTGGCCTTCAAGCATAATGTATGTCCTGGTCCCCCTTCCCATATTAGAGAACATTGCTTTAGCTGCTTTTACTCACATAGGCCTGAATTACATGGTTTCGTCTTTACCACTCTTATTTCTTATCCTAATGATGCTTCCTTTTTTATCATTGAAAGTTCTTTTGCTATTCTCTTTCTCTAACCAGAGTTATTAGCACAGTGGAACAGCACTCTTAACTCTTTAAGCAAATTTCATCTGACACCTTATTTATTTTGCTTAACGATCTCATTTTAGAGAAATGCTTCTGAATGCTTTCACCTCTTAGGACTCCTTTGTTATTTGTCCCCTTTAAATAAAATGTTTGAAAATAAATTTCTCTATCAAATTATACATATTAAGAATATATGTAATTAGACATGTAGAATATGTTTTAATTAGACATGTAACTGATATGGAGATCCTCTGAGTTTATAATTGCATATGCTCCCAAATAGAATTGATGTGATTACATAAAAGAAGTCAGACTTTTTGGTTCATGTGGCTGTTTTTCTGAGCACATGAACCTTTTCTGTTTTAAAATACTAAAAAAGATTAATGGGACATTTTTATAGTTTGTAAGACCCTGCATATCTGAATACCCCACTTTAGGATTAGTCTTTCAAGGGTAACACAAAGAAATCCCTGCCTTAAAAGGGTTTACTGATGTACATACAAAAGTGGGAGCCTTATATTGTCTCTTATTTTCTTTTTTGCCCCCTAGGTTTAAATACATAAAAATGCTAAACTTTGCAGTTCTTTTCTAATCCATGAAATCCAGTCTGTTCCTCCCTACACTTTGCCACACATATACATCCCATCTGAATTATGTGCAGTGACAAAGAGGAAAGATTCTGAAAGAGAAAGGATTCTGATTTCTTCAAATCTTACGTGATTTGTGAATTCTGCCAAGAAGCCTCATCCTCTTTGTTTGCTTGTTTTTAATAGAGATGTTCTGCCTCTACCTCATTATTGGAAACAGAGTGGCTGAGGGTACAGGCTCTGGCATCAGAGCACCCTGCATGATATGACTAGGGACAAGTTAGTTAACCTTACTGTGCCTCAGTTTCCTGTTAATAACAGTATGTGTTTCTTACGGATGTTACATTTTGAAAACCAAATGACATAATTACATATATCCTCAAAACAAGTTACATATCTACAAATAATAGAAGTAGTGTAATTTTTGCCTTTCCCAATACATTATGACAAGTGTCAGGGCAGCCCTGCTCTGAGAAATTGCCCAGAGACTGCTGTGGGAACAGATAACTGGTTTATTGAGGGAACAAAGGAAGGGGGCAGGGGGTAGAAGGGGAGAGGCAACTCCCAAACCAACTCAAGGGCCCATAGGAGTAAGGGGAATGGGGAGAAAGGGAATGGGGAATGGGGACTCCCAGTCCTCCTTGTGGGCCCACAGGAGTCCCACCTGCCCTTCTGCAAGCACCTTTTTTATATTTGTCACCCACACATTTCAGCGAGGGTGAGTTTGCTTATCAACATATTCAGTAGGTCATTTACATCTGATTGCTCGTACCCCCCCCGCCCCCCCCCCCACCACACACACACATACACACACCAGGTTACCATTTTCCCCTGGGAATGGTTTCAGTTCATCAACACATTTTTTGGGAACTGCTAAGTCCATCAGCATATCTTTGGGAATGGTTAAGTCCAGGGCCAGGTTGATCAGCATATACCAAAAGTCCAGGTGTGCATTCTAGCTGCCTCCATGTTCTGACAACAAGGAGATATATTAAGTATTTTATTTTTCATCAATATTTTTGTCTTTAGGTTACTTCTTCAAATTTGTTAGTTATGTTTTATACGGTTAAAGGTTTGTAATTTATGCTGTTTAAAGACTTTAAGTTGATTTTGGGTTCATACAATTGAAATAACATTGTGTAGTGAGCAAATATAAATCAGTTATAATTAATTTAATCTTGCTGACTATGTTGATCAAATACAGTTTATTCTACTGAATACTCAGGCTAAAGTAGTGATTTGCGCCGCTCCCCCCCCACCCCCCGCCCCCACAAAAAAATGAATTTATCCAAGGGAGGGTAGTTTTAGTATAATATTTTTCTTTATAAAGAGGACAGCCTAGAACAAAGCTTATTTTGCCAAATCATTTAAGTACATAAATTTGATGCTTGTCAACTCTAAATGTAATTTCTGAGGACTACTATATAGACCAACTAGATAACTAACAGAAACTCCAAAGAACTAAGGATTTTCGGTGTATTCCTTAATTCTTGTAGATTGACTCATTATTGTCAGGGCAGCCTTGCTCTGAGAAATCACCCGGAGACCACTGTGGGATTAGGCAATGGGTTTATTGAGGGAAAAGGGGGGTAAGCGAGAGGCATCTCCTGGATCAACTCAAGGGCCTGTAGGAGCAAGGGGAATGGGGAACGGGGAATGGGGAACCCCATTCCTCCTCGTGGGCCCATAGGAGTTCCACCTGCACTTCTGCAAGCACCTTTTTTATACTTGTCAACCACACATTTTGGTGAGGATGAGTTTGCTTATCAACATATTCAGTAGATCATTTACATCTGATTGCTCGCCCCCACCCCCACACACACCAGGTTAGTTAACATATCCCGCTAGGTTCATTACCATTTCCCCTGGGAATGGTTTCAGTCCATCAACATATCTTTTGGGAACTGCCAAGTCCTTCCTTCAGCATATGCCTGAGAATGGCTAAGTCCAGGGCCAGGTTGATTAGCACATACCAAAAGTCCAGGTGTGCATTCTAGCTGCCTCCATGTTCTGACACTTATATGTTATGTTATCAGAGAAAAGAAAATAATATAGAAGTCTGTGGTTGGATGTTGAGTCATTTATAATTAGACCAGGACATATCTTCTATCCTTGCTTATCTTGGTGAGTTTACAACTTGAAAGTTGCCTTTATTGGCACCATTGTTATGCTGAGATCATACTTAGAGGTATAAAGCTCCAAACCTAGAATAAAATAAATATTCTAAATATAGGATCTTGTTTTCTCCTTATCCTTGGTATCTCTTTATTTAAGGAATTAGATCAGTTCCAGGTGCTGAATATTTTGGATATGCAACCTTGAAAATTAGTTGCTAGGTTCTTCTAATTTTTATTCTTTAGGCTTTTTACAATAAAAACACACCTAGACTAATTGGCTTAATTTTTCTCTTAGGCAATGAAATTTATTCTTACTTAGTGGGATAATGCATGCATTTGACAGACAGGGTTCTGTATGGCTAAATAAATAATAATTTGTATTTCCCTTTTATATTTTAAGTATTTTGCTTGTTCACTGAAATAATATAGCAAAAGTAAAACTGGATTATTCTAATACAAGTATGAGGGCAATATTGATAACAAAGAGAAGTTAACTAAGTAACTAATACAAAATCAGAAGTAGATTACTCCATGTAATTGAAAAAAAAAAACAAAAACACTAGACTAGGATGCCACCAACAAAACTGAAGAAAATAGCATATTCTTTGCATATCAGATATACTGATATTCTACACTGTGAGAGAGAGCACAAGCTAACGAGAACACTGAGAACACTCTTGACTTAAGGCTACCTTTATGTTTTAAACATTACCAGATTTGCGTGGAATATTTTTGGGCTTTAGTTGGATGTTTTCTTTGAAGAGGTGATTAGCAATAGCTAAAAAAAAATAAAAATAAAAGTACTGCCTTATCACCAAGGCTACCTTAAAGCACTGTTCTTCATGGCTGCCATCTTGGACCTACCTGTATCTTTATTTAACCTCACAATTGAAAGGTAAAAGAGAATTTTTTATAGTATATTACTTCAGAACACAGAGGGAGAGCACACATTTAGTGGAAAATCAAGTTCTACTTTGGGAAAACCTTAATTATGAACATCTCATACTTTATTAAAGAAGTTACTGAGTAGGTTGAAATATCTCATTTATTTGAGAATATTACAAAGTGTGAAGGAACTGCAAACAAAGTGATAGCATAGTGATGAAGGGTTGGTAATGTTAAGTCCCTGATGGGCTAATAAGTAATTTGTTGTTTCATCTGAGACTGTACAATAAAGAGCGACTTGAAGCTGAAACAATTTAATCGTCGGCATCTGCACATCCTTTGGGACATTCTCAGAGGATAGTGTCCCATTTTCATAAGTTTCACAGTCATAAAATGCTTAACTAATAACACCTGGTATTGAATGTTAAGATGATTAATTGTTTGTACCAGTGTATCATGTTCTCCTATTCTCACTGATAGCATTTTTTATTGAATTTGGCGATACCAGAAACATTAGTTTCGTTAATTTTTATGTCATGTGTATTTCTTTCTAAAGCCTCTACCTTGTGATTATTGCAAATAGGGATTTCTAAGAATAAACTTATTTTCCATGAGATACTTATAATTCATCATTTATAATCCTATATTTGAATGTGGAGGGAAATTTTATATTTACAATAGTTATTAAAGAAAATATTTTTTATTGAAAGCTGACAAGTAGATCAGCTTTTTTATATTCTTAAAGACTTTTGTGGCTGGTATTAATTTTTAAAAACATTTTCTTTTATGTTGCAGTCTAGAAGTATGTGTAGAACTACAGGCATACATTTTTAACATTTATAAAAAATATTTTCCATTTCTTCCTGAAAATGTTATCATCAGGAATTTCTAGAAAGCAGTCATTTAGTATGGTTGAACATTGTCTCTTTGCAAGATGAAGTAAACTCCTAACAAAGCATTAGTGGGAATGTGTTGAACTCTGACATGGTTGTTTACTTTGAGAAAATTAGCCTGTGTTTTCATATTACTTTCACATCCATCCCTTTGGAAAGCGTGTGGATTTAAATTTGGTTTCTCTAGTCTTATTTTAGAGACTTGAAGCAAAAATTGAACAACTGGGGCATGAAGAAAAGATTTTTGAGTTTAGTGAAAACTGTACTAAAGAGATTCCTGGCTTACATATATATCTTAAATATTCATTAATGTTGAAAGAAATATATTTCTGGACAAGAAAACATTTATTAATTTTTAACGTTTTTCATATAATAAAATCTTCACTAGTTTTTAAATTTACAAAGATATACAGGATATTACATGTTGAAAAATGTTGAGTAGTTAAGTCTATTTAAATATGCTGAGACTCAGTGATAGGGATGAAGTACTGTCATAAAGTGAGAATCTGCAAGTCTACTTGTGTTTTATACTTCATTCTTATATTTTATCACAATGTTATAAAATAAAAATAATGTATTCTTCACGTTGGCATATTTGGAAGATAGACAATTTCCTAAGTTTGTTTGCTTTTAGGAGCAGGCAATATGCACACTAATTTTTTATATTTAAACTGTTGTGGAAAAATAAAACACTGATTGTGTCATTGGGTAGTGTTTTAAGCTAATTTGTCAGGAATATCTAATTTTAAGTGCAGGCAATACTTTAGAGGAAGAAAACAGGAAATTAAACTACTCTTCTCTGGAGTAAAATTTCACAAAGCATATTAGATTTAGAAGTATCAAAAACAATGTTTCTATAGATACACATATTTAAATCTTTAGAGGTAAGCTAATCTTGAGGTCAAGAGTACATCTTGCCTTCCATATTTAATTCACCTTGCTACCTTCCCTGCCAAGTAATCCAGCGGTGCTGGATACATGCTTAAAGAACAATACTTTCTATTAAATCAGTGTACAATCACATTCCAACATCTTAGAATGGAAAACATTTATATTCTCACAGGAACTATAAAAATTGGCATTTCCCCAATATAATAGGTACACATATGATTGATGCGTGCTAGAAAGTGGCTTATATTGATTTGTTGCTCGATAAGTAATTGTGTGTGATATCATAGTAATAATGGAAAATATATAAATTAGTGATACAATAGGAATTCAAATGATAATTGATAACATTTATACAGGGATTACTATGTGTTGGCAGTTCTGTAAATCATTTACATGTATTAATTCATTTAATTCTTATCTTCATAAAATCAGTACTATTTTGTCCATTTTACAGAAAAGGAAACTGTGACACAAGCCTCAACTATTTTGTGCCAGGTGAAGATTCAAATAAAGAAAATATGACTTCAGCTTTCCTCCTCCTAACCATTAAAGTACTTTCCTTCTAATATGCAATGATAACCTCATATAGATTTTTTTAAATCATAGTAGCGAAATATACTTACTGTATTTTTGAAGACATTCTTGATTGTCAATTCAACGTATTTTTTTTGAGTGCTTG
Organism: Furipterus horrens; assembly: GCF_987537825.1. Lineage (NCBI taxonomy): Eukaryota > Metazoa > Chordata > Mammalia > Chiroptera > Furipteridae > Furipterus > Furipterus horrens. The sequence continues at coordinate 34,629,547 of NW_028327182.1, forward strand.
ACTGAGATTGATCTTATATATCTGACCAGTGTTAAACTGTTTACCCTTGGATCCTAAAACACACACATAAGATACCCAGAAAAACATATAGTGTATAAGAACTGCCACATTATACAAAAGTAGTTAAAAATGAAAGTTCTATATGTTCAACTTTCTACAAGAACACCCTTTTGAGCACTCACTACTTATCACAGTATGGTAATAGGGACTCTTAAAGACCCATCCCACCATAATACAACAAATTATTTTAAAACATGACTGTCTTGTGAGAAAGTTAGGGAAATTTCCCAGGGCAAATCATGTTAAAGAGAAGAACAAAGCTGAAACTTGCATGTTATGCATAGGTATAAAGGAGATAAATCTAGGACAAAAAGAAACTAAACTAAGTTTAGGAAGGATCCTTGATTATTTAAAGAGGCAAATTCAAAGCTCTGTGCAGGAGGCAATTACAATTTAGGTTCTCAAGATTCTCACAAATTAAGTTTAATCAGATAAGAGCACTTAACCCTAATCGACAAACACACAGAGAAACAAAAGGTTGTATGGTGACATGATTAAAACAAAAAACAAAACAATACACATATCCTGCCAGACTCCAATATGGAATAATATGTGAAATGTTTAAGGAAATAACAGGTGAGATTAACGAGAGAAACAAATGAGACTACCAAAGATGACCAAGCAGGTTTGGCAAAGAACCAAACCAAACTTAAGGAAACGAAAGCACGGTGGTTGAAATTAAACATTCAGTGATTATACTTAGTATAAGAAAGAAATGGTGAATTGAAAAAGAGATATCAAGAAATTGTCCAGAATGCAATTCAGGGAGAGAATACGATTAGCAGTGTGAAAGACTTGTGAAAAAACACAGGGGGCTGCATGGGAAGGCCTACCATCTATCTGTATACCAAAAGTCTCAGAAGGAAAAACTCAAAAGAATGAATGAAAGACATTATTAAAACTGATGGCTGTAAATTTCCCACGTCAAGAATCTGAAAGTACAACCTATACAAGAGAGATAAATAAAATAAAACTCACTTGAAAAAATATTGTAGTGAAACAGTAGAACACAACACCAAAAACAAAAATCTTCAAAGCAGCCAAAGAGAAAAGATACAACCTCAATGCAAGTGATTTCTCATCAGCAAAAATGGAAGCCTAAAGATGTATCTACAAGTATTGAGAAGAAAACGGTTCTTCCAATTTGGGTACTTAGCTAGCAAAAGCACTTTATAAAACAAGGGCAAAATTAAACTATTTGTGAAATAAACATGAGGGTGTTTTCCACAAATATCCTTCTGTTAAAGGATCTTCTAAAGCAGGGATAGGCAAACTCTTTAACAGCTAGTAAAACTTTCAGCTTTGCAGGTCATACAGTGTCTGTTGCAACTACTTAGCTAAACAGGAGCAGAGCAAAAGCAGCCATAGGCGGTGTGTATATGAGTGGGTATGTCTGTGTTCCAATAATAATACTATTTACCATAACAGGTTGGCCCACCAAGACTGTAGTTTGCTGACTCCTGTTCTGAAAGATGTATTTAAAGAAGCAACAGCAATTTATTTTTCCAAAAAGAAAGGTTTGAAAGGCAAGAAGACATAGCCGCCGTGTAAAGAATAAAGTATAAAATAAAACAGTGAGTAGCTTATTTTGTAGAAAGGGGAAACAGAGCTTGACTATTGGACAACTTTGTTAAATTGAAAGAGAGATTTGCAGTTCAGGTGTTTTATGTTCTCTGTATAATTAAAGGGGAGGGAGGAAGGTAATGATATATGAACTTTAGATCTTGTTAGGTTATAAATTTGTATGATAAAATTACAAGGTTATAAGAGGATAGACATATCCAGTAAAAATTCCAGACTTTAGGGGGAGAAATGGAATGAGAAAGACATAACTAAATAAAAACAGGAAACAAAAAAAAGGAGCATAGATAAAGCAGGACAAATAGAAGGAATAATGTAAGATATAAATCACACTAAAATTTCTTAAATGACGTAACTTTGGATAAAAAACAAAATCTAGTTGTATGCTGTTTGATGTCTACCTATAAATTCAAGGATATGGAAAAGTTTAAAGTAATAGAACTATTAAAAATATTAATCAAAAGAAAAAGGAAAACTATGTTAAAAACAAATAAAATAGACTTAAGACAAGAGAATATTACTTCAAGATAAAAAGTATAGTTCACCAGAAGGATACAGTTCTAAACTTTGCAAGTACATAATAACATAGCACCAAAATAAGCATGTTAAAATTAATAAACTCTACAAATAAATTGACAGTCAGCATTATGTTGTGAAACTTCTGCGAAGATCTCTAACTTATTGGTAAGTCAGTCATGAAAATATTAAAGACATGACATGTCTAAACAATCCAATTGACAGCCTTCATTTGATTAACATCTAAAACACAACTCTGAAAAAAACACAACTCTGCAATTAAAGAACACATTCTTCTCAATCATGAGTGGAATTTTTGTCAGATTAATCATATACAGTACTAGAGATCATGAAAGAAATCATGATAAATTTCTAAGTATTGCTTTATTTACTGACCACAATAACATGAAATTAGGAAAAAAAATTTAAGAAGGATGAAATTAAAGTCTCTATTTTAAAAAATTTAAAAATACATTAAGAAGTATAGGTATCAAGAAAGAAATCATAGAAAATACCCCACATCAGAGATTGTAGAATATAGTAATAGTGATATAAAGAAATTTATATCTTTAGTGCTTATATTTAAAAGTCAGAAAGACGAAAAATTAACAAGGTAAGCATCTGCCTACAGAAATCATCAATGAAATATGTAATTTTAGAGAATATAAAAGGAGGGAAATGAAGAAAAAACTGACTTGAGATAACTTTTGAAAGCCAAATTGTGGTTATTTTGAAAAGACAAGTTACTTGGATAAATTTCTAAAAGGATTAAACAAGAAAAAGGAAAGAATATTGAGAATGTAACAAGGAATATGACGACAGATACAGAGATAGTAAAAGGGAAGAGCATACTGTAAAAATTTGTAAGCCAGAATTGAAAGGTTGATGAACTAGGTTAAGTTCCTCGGGGGGAAAATTACAAGTTGAGATTGACTTTAAAAAAATTGGAAAGCTTTAATAAGCCTATGACTAATTTTTAATTTAATGACTTATTTCAAATCGTCCAGCAAACTAAATATTCGGCCCAGAAAGTTTTACAGATATTTTACCATATTTTAATGAAATGATTATTACAAATTAGTAGAGTGTGAAAAAATATATTATGACCAAATGTTCAAAAGATAAATTCTTCAGATCCAAGTTGAGTTTATCTCAGAAATGAAAGTGTGATTTTATAATAGAATATTTATTAATATAACTTTATCACATTATGAGTTACAGTAGATTGAGAAAAACATTGATAAAGTTCAATCCTTGTTCAGGTTTTAAGACAAGACAGTAAACTTGTTGAACAAACTAGTTGAACATTCTACCTTTGAGTAGGAAACTAGGGACAAAAGGACAACCCTCAACCTATAATGGGAATTTAACTTCTAACTAGTATGGTACAATAAGATAACAAAGAAATAAAAAGTATAAAACTTGAAAATGAAGAAATAAATTGTTCGTTTGGTTGTCTATAAATAATACAAACAGGAATCTACAGGAAAATGATTAGAAATCAGGAATTTTATCAATGGAATATTTAAATGTATATTATTTACAAAATACTAGAAACCATGTGTTTAAAAATTCACCATTAACAAGAGCAATTGAGAAAACGGAGAATAAATCTAACACAAAATGTCTTAAAACTTCAATGGAAAAATAATTATGCATTTTTTTTCCCAAAGACTTAAAAAGACCCAAGTTAATGGAAAGCCACATGACATTCAATATATAAAGACTCAGTACTGTAAAGCTATCAGTTCTCTGTAAAGTAATCTACAGAATCAGAGCAATTCTGTTCAAAATCTTAATAGGCCTTTCAGAAACCTTTTGTAAGTACATTTTGAAATATAGATGACAGAGCAAAATCCCAAGAACAGTGAAGATTTCTAAAGAAATAAGATAAGACAGGAGCTATGATAATTAAGACAGCATGTTACTGGTGCAAACATGGATATTGTGACCAAATGGACTAAAACATCAACACACTGTGGCCGCATGAAACTTAGAAGAGGTGGCTTTGCAGATCAATAGGGCAAGAAGGAAAGGCTAGTAGTGAAATGGTTATGGGTCAGCTAGTTTTCCATATGAAAAAAGTAAATTGTATACCCACTTCAAACCATTCAAAAACATTGATTTCAGATAAAGTACATATTGAAATGTGGATAGAACAGCATCATTAAAACAAAGAAGGAAATGTAGGAGAATAGCTTTGTCTTTGAATTAGGGAAGGATTTCTTAAATAAGATATAAAAGGCTCCAGCAACATGAAAAATATTGTAAATTTAAGAACTTCTGTTAACTGAAAGAACATAAATAATGTACAATGACATTTATAATTCAGGATATACTGATAAAACATAAGACTAATAACAACCTAATGGAAAAGATATGAATGGCATTTCACAGAATGGGAAATATAAGTTGAAAGCATGACTGGATACCATCATATCCCTGCACGTAGAGAGGAGACTGATGTTGACAGTTTGGTGGTGTGTGGGCTGAATCCCACACTGATGGTATGGGATATCCATTGGCAGAACCATGTTGAAAATACATCGATATCACCTAGTAAGATTAAAGATGAACTTCTCCTTTTATGTATTCATCAACTTTACTCCTATCCTAGTGAGCAGTGGTTTTCAAACTTTTGACCATAACCCACATTGTAAAATTTTACAGTGAGAGTCAGCACTTTTATGTGTATGTATTTTGAGAATAGAAAATCATCAGTAAACATTTCTTATCCTTACTTGTGTTACATTCTAAAATGTTCTGTTCTCTTTCACTTAAAGAGTGGCTATCACCAGTTTCTGAATAGATTTAAACCAACTGATAGGACGTACCATTAAAAAGCTTTTACACATGTATAGAGGTAGATGTATACAAAAATATTTGTATCTATATTGTTTATCATAGCCCCAAACTGGAAAAAACCCAAATTCCACTGATAAGAGAGGAAATAATAAAACACTTTAATATTATAAGCAATGAAAATTAGGTACATCTTATACATAAAAATATGGATGAATCTTAGAAACAATGTTGAGTGAAAACAAGCACGTACTGAAGTTTGTAATAAGGATGATGCAGTTTTCAAAAAACTCAGCGATAACGTTTATGATAACCACAACTTATGGAGGATTACACACTCCTAAACTTTTAAATTTTACACACACACACACAACACAGACACGTTTAAATTTACTGGCTTTGAATTATTTTGGTTTCTCTGAGAGAAAATATGTTACATAATGCTATAATGTATATTTTAACTAAATGTAGCAAATTCTTATAGTAGTTATGTAGAAAACGTTATAGGTGGAAAATAATTTTGAGTTCATGTATTTTCTTTTCACAATACACACATTTGTTAATATCTACTTTTGTATAAATATGTTATTAACATACCTATATGTTTTTAATGTGGATATGCTAGAATCTGCTATCACCATAAAAACATGTGAGCCTTAGGAAGTCAGATAAGTTATTGATTATGCCTTTGAAATGAATAGTTAAAACTGACTGAAGTTTGAAGACCCTCTGTAGTCATTGCTTATAGACCAGCGATTTTAAACCATTTTCATCTCATGGCACACATAAACTAATTACTAAAATTCTGTGGCACACAAAAAAATATATTATTTGCCAGTCTGACAAAAAAAGGTATAATTTTGATTCGTTCACACCAGCGAGCTATTGTGTTGGCTGTTGTCGGTTTTTATTTGACAGTCTAAGGGAAAAGAGGTCAGGCCCTTGGCTAAATAGTCAGATATCACATGTTTGAAAAATTATTGTGGCACACTGGCTGGAATTCGCTGGTATAGACTGGTAAGCCCACAGACCTTTCAGACAAGAACATGTGGCAGGCTATATCCAGGAAGCTGCACTCGGTGCTGCACAGCTGAAAGTAGTTGGTGGCAGGGCAATTTATTTGCCAATTGAATAGAAAACCAGGTCAAGAGTAAGATGGATTTATTAAAAAAATCAATGTCTTATACCTAATTATCTTTATGTATGGCTCACCCTTAACTTTATTTTCTGGCTTTGCATTTAGAATTAAAGTAACTAAGAGGCAATTGTTTTTAGAATAATGTGGTTTTCTAACTATTCAGCTCTTCTATTTTAGGCTACTTTTGCTTCTCAACATTTAGAATAAAAGAAAATCCCAAATCATTTTGAACTGGAATATTAGTTTTAGACTAAATACCTATTTCTGTGCTGTCTATTGGTATTTTTCCAGCTAAATTCTCCTAGTAGTTATAATGTCAGAATAAGATATGTTTTAAATGAGATAGGCTTTTAAATGAAAATCAATAGTGCATTTTCCATAAAACAGAATAGCTTTAAGAACTACTTCAGACCTTATTTCTAAATATAAACATTATTTTTATAGGTCCTAGGAAGTAATTTTGACTTTTTTTTGCTCAATGGAATACTAAAAAGTTGTGGCAATTATATCTGTAATAGGTAGTCTATTAAATGTTCTCATTGAAATGCATACAGTCATTAAAGTAGAAAATCTGCATCAGAAAATTTTGTAATTTAGTAAGTTTTATAAATAAGCTACATGATATATATTTTTTTATCTATTGTCATTTCCTTGTATTCACTTCCCTCAAGCAAGAAAGCAGTTTTGATTTCTGAATGTTTATCTTCTTCTCCACCACAATCCGCTCTTCCTATACCATCTTTCTCACACATACATTCATTGGTGCACGTGCACACACTCATACAGGTATACACTCTTGCCTTTGAAACCGTGCTTTTTTTAAATGTTGCCTTCTCCTATCTTCCAAACTTGTTGATTTCTATCTCACTCTTGTTCTATAGCTGACACTTAGCATATGCTACCATAATAGGAAGCAACGTGGCGGACAAAACATAGATTATAGCTGGCTTTCAAATCTTGCCTCTGCCTCTTACTACTCTCATTCTGTGCCAGAATGGAGAATGCAGAATCCATTTTGCAGATTGGAGGGACTGCACATTGAAGCATTTATTATTGCAGCTGGTATTTCAGAGCTTAGCAATAGTAATGAGTTAACATGTCATGTACTGTGAAGAGTATGAGGATTTACTTTGCTGGTTTGCCAGCATCCATGGATGTTGGCAGGAGACACAAGACTTTGGGGGTCAGAGACAAAGCACAGTTTTTATAGCACTAGCAGTAGCCAAAGTAAACAATTTAGCCCAAATTCCCACAGGACAAGAGGGCCAGGTTTAATATCTACATGCTTAGTAGTTTGTGTTACAGGAGAAAAATCCAAAACTTAGGGCTCCCAATCTTTTCTAAGAAACAACAAAACTGCCCTGTTCTCCCCAGCTTCCCATACTGGACAGCAAAGCAATCCATTTGCTTAAGAGGGAGATATAACCTCCATTTTATAAGGCTTCATTATGCAAATATCTTTGAAAAGAGAGTTTGAAACAAAGGTGCTTGATTAGTTCTTTTATCTCAGACTGCTTGGTCTTACACATTCTTGCTTGAAAATCTCCAGTTGTTTTTCATTTTCCTTAAAAGAAAACCCAACTGGCCTAGAAGACCAAAAATACCCAATGATCAGGCCTCAGCAGATCTCCTGCCCTCAGCTTATATCACTGTACTGGCTGCCTGTCTCAAACCTTCCGACAGCCTTTCCATTTGTTCTTCTCCCAGATGGTCACCTAGCTCGCTCCTTGCCATTCAAAATTCAGCTATATCGAATCAGTGAGTCAGACCTTACTGACAATCGTAATGTAAAGTAGCTCCTCAGGCATTCTATCACATCACTCTGTTTCTTTCTTGTACTGTATTTATCAAATATTTTATTGTTTATTGTCTGTATTGGCCTTCTGCCCTACCTATCACATAGAATATAAACCTGTTTTAGAGCTATGTACATATCTCATCTTTAAGTAGTACCATTTACTACTCGGTCTCTCAGTAGGTATTTATTGAATGAATGAATGGAGTGACGGATGGATGAATTAATATTCTCTCTATGTTTTTTGTCCTCTTTTTTCCCCCTTGTGCTTTTCTTTCATTGTTTTGGTTAATAATATCAAACTTATTTGATTTCTAATGAAAAACACTATTTCTAGGGTTAAAAAATATTACAGTAAAGGAAGAATTAACACCTCCCCCAAAATAAGATAAGCCACCTCCTTGCTAAAGTTTAATTATACACTTTTCTATTTAATACTATTAGTGATAAACTAGCAATTAGATAACCTGTTTGGTTCATTGGTACTGAGGATACAGTCTCCATAGGAGATTCAATATGATGCCATGCTGTTTTTTGGCACTTAGAAAAATCCATATTTACCTACTAATTCCCACTAATGCCGCATAAGAGGTATTTCTTGATTTGTTTAAAACTTGGAAAGTAGGAAATTAACTGATCACATGTCTTTTGAGGTCTTCTTATGGTTTACATGTTGTTACTCATTTCGATGATCAGTCAGAGGGCTTGAGTTTGAAACGTCAGATCATTCGTTAGTCATCCTTATGACACTTCTCTCTATATGAGAAAAACTGTTAAATGATTGTAGTACAAAGGAGCCATTTCAAATTTTCAGCTCCTTTTTATTATTTGTTCAACTGTTTCACTTGTACTCAATAGTTTACTTAGCAGAGAAAGTATGAGACTATAATACAAATGTATTCTTTCAGAAATATATGTAGAGAAACAGTTTTGATTTGTAAATTAAATGGTTTTTATTTTTAGTTTCTGTCTCCCTTCTCTTAGGTGATTACACTAAGATGCAGGTGCTTTAAACCTAACAGTTGTATTTGGATATACGTGACAGATTTAACAAGGGTTTGTGTGCTAATCTTTTAAATGATTGTGTTACTAATATAATATGTAACTGTTATTTAAAAGATATTTAATCACAGTTTTACAGATTAATAATTTTCCATTTTCTTTGTGGAATCACTGTGGCTAAAACTGATCAGTTTTCAAAATTAATTTTCTATAGCAAGCAATAAAGGAAAATGTCAAAAAACGAGAAGCAGAGGAAAAACAAAAACGTGCCAGAATAGCCCGAGAATTGGCAGAAAAAGAAAGATTTGAACGTCAGCAAAAGAAAAAGCGCTTATTAGAAACGAAAACTGGTAAGTACTATCAAATTTGCTACTTATACTATGTATACTTAAGATTTATACTGGTTACTTAAATAGCAGTTTAATACTTCTGTGAAAGAGGAAGGGAGATATGATTACTTACTTGTATTGTTAAATCGTAGAGCACTTCATTTTTTTATGGACTTACCTCCTTTAATTTACTAACTAGTAGTGTTTTCATTCTAACTTCGCTTGTAGGTGATTTTGGTTCTCTGGTATATTATGTAGTTCCAGTATAGTTCTTTGACTACTATTTCAACAACCAATCTGTAATAATTTATGTCAATTAATAAATAAACAACTATAGGAAACTGGGAAACTACAGACCAGGTAATCCCATTTCTTCAACAACATATGAGGGTACTAAGGGAAGAAAAAAGTGATGGGGGGGAAACTTAAGGATTAAGAGACTTAGACGTATCAACCAATTGCAACAAATGGAACTTAAATATAGGGTGGGGCAAAAGTAAGTTTACAGTTTGTATGAAAAATAATAAAATAATAATTAATACTATGAGAACATACTGTGTTTTGCTTATAACTGTAAACCTCCCTTTTCCTCCACGCTTTATATTCCAGTCCAAACAACTATAGGAAAAGTCAACTTGAAAAATTTGAGGTTTTTTGTTATAGACATGACAATGTTCTTGTGACTGTTTCAAAGTATCTTTTAGAAACTCATTGAAATTTTATGAATGAAAGATATGTCTGGGGTTTCAGTCAAAATAGCCTAGTGTGACTGCAAAGTCAGTGGCTGTATAGATGAAACAAGAGTGGCTGAAAGTAATAATGCTAAAGTTGGGTGATGGATACTTGAATGGAAGGATGTATTTACTACATTATTTACTTTGGTATTTTTTGAAATTTTCTTTAATAAAAAGCTCTTGGAAAAACTTAAAAAGAAAAAAATAGCAAACTTACACCTTTGCAGAGACATATATGTATATTTTTCAAAGCTAAAAGATACCACAAACTTCCAAGCAAAAGAATTAAGTAAATTGTAGTTAAATTACACCCCTGAAAATTTTGGCTCTTCTACCTGTTAAGTCACTAAGGATTGCAGAAGCCTTTAATTAAAATCCATCAACTTCACTTCTAAATTACCATAGTTTACAATTCAGGGCGGCTGCAAATTCACCTAAGGTTTCCCCAGGGATACATGGAAATGCCTTCTTGCCTTCTCTCCTTTCATTTTTACAGACATATTTTATCTTTAATAAAGCAAACTGAGTACCTTAATGTATCGCACATGTTTCCTGCAGGGGAAAAAAGAATCATCTAAGCACAATTTCTTTAAGAGTACACTTGAAATTCAGGTGTCCTGAGAAATATCTTAAAGTATAAACAGAAATGGAGATCAGAAAGGTTTATTATTAATTTTTTAAATATGCTTTTGAAAGTCATTTTGAGATAATTTATTATTGCCTGGATTACCAAACATTCTGCTATTTGAACATTAGCTCATTTAGTGTTTGTTAGAGTCATCTGGGTGACTTTCTTTCTTTTTAAGATTTTTTTTTTTTAATGTATTTTTAGAGAGAGGGGAAGTGGGAGAGAAAGAGGGAGAGAAACATCAGTGTGTCATTGCTTCTCTTGCTCCCCCAACTGTGGGCCTGGCCTGCAACCAAGGCATTTGCCCTGACTGGGAATCGAACCGGCAATCCTTTGGTTTGCAGGCCGCTGCTCAATCCACTGAGCCATGGCTAGATGAGTTTCCTGATGGGCAGATTGGGTATAGTGTTCGTTGTAGGTTTTGCCTGAGGATCTATCACACAGAGCCTCTCCCAGTTCTCTGTTCCATCAATCTAGAGTTAAGACCTGATAAGAAGTAAACATTTTACAACTTTAAATCCAATGTAACCTTAATAATTTTATTTAAATTTATATTTCTTCTGACAGAAAGTTCCAGTTTTATGAATAACTACATTTTGTATTTCCAATTTAAATGTAATACTTTTACATTTAGGTGTTATAGAAAACACCTAAAAAGTAGTAAATCTGAAGACCATCACCTCATAATCCTCCTATCCAAAGAATTACTGTTAATATTTTGGTACATTTTTCTTTGAGTTTCTTTTTCTTTTTTTTGCCTTTTAATAACACCTATATGATCCTGGTGAATATGCAGTTTAGTGTATTGCTTTATCTTGCTGAACTTTCTGAATGTTTTGTGTTATTCTTAATTGTGATTCTTAATATCTATGTCACTGAATCTACTGGATGTTATACGAAATCGGACTTACATTAGTCTGTAATGAGGTCATAGAACAATAGGTATTTCCGTCTATTCAATGTGATAAATGCATTTATGCATAAATAATTAAAAACATAATTATTAAGATATGGAATAGAAAAGGATAGCTATCTTTTAAGACTTTTGATACATGTTGCCAAATTGATTTTTAAAAGTATCATTCTAATTTCATCAGTTTTCAACATGAGTTTATAAATGTACCTTGGTTGAGTATTCTCAGTTTTTAAGATTTTTGTTAATAGATTTAAAAGTTGTTTTGTTTTCTTAGTTTGCATTTCTTTGATTACTACTGACGTTGAACATTTTCCAAGTGTTTATAGTCTTAGTCTTTTTTTTTTTATTGATTTACACAAGTTAGCTCATTAAATAATATGTTTTTACTATGTTTTCTCAATTTGGCTTTTTATTTTTGTATCTTGACATATAAAAGTGTTTCATTTTTGTTATATGTTTTATTATATTCTTTTATGATTTTATCCACTTCAATTTTTATCTAGTTGCAGTTTTTTATAATACTATTTTGTTTCATTTATTTTAACTTTCTTAGTCATTCATATATTACCAAAACTGTTCTAATAGTTAACCATTAATTATGGTAAATAATTGGTTTATGTTAGTTTCAGATAGGTAATTTTATGTTGAGGATGTTACTTTTCTATTCTTAATTATTAAAATAGGCGTGAATTTTTTTATTTTTAAAATTTAAGGAAAGATTTCTGTTGTATCATTTGTTAATTATAGAATTCATCTTATTTGACCTATTGGATTATTTTATAAAACTGTTTCTCACTTGATGGGAGTTTCCAAAGCCTTTAATATGCTGAGGTTTATATGTGCCATACATTATGATATTCTCTGGGAGAGTATTCTTCAAGGGATAGTCTGGGTAACATTGATTTATATAAATTATATTCAATAAATACTTCAAATAATGTCTTTAAATACATACTATATATTATTTGGGAATATTTTTATAGTTTTAATCAAAGTCACTTGATACAAAGTAAGACAACATTTGATACAACAGAAAGCTATGGTGTTGTAAGCTACTTTTGAAACATCTCCTCTTTTAAAAAACATTTGAACATTTTTGAAATGAACCTTAAATTTTTTTTATAGACTACACAGTTTTAAAGAATCTAGAGGTATATTTCAAATTTCATAGTACCAAACATGTCATTTTCTCACCAAAGTGAAAGAACTCATCTAAAATTTCAATAAATGATGATTATTCTGAATAGTCTTCAGTTTTCTTTTAAACTTAACATGACTAACATAGAAGAACAAAATATTTAGTCTCTTAATATTAATGTAGCTGCTATAGTCAAGTGAATCATAAATATCAAATATTTCTTATTTGTTGATAGCTTTTTATATATTTCAAAACAGTAAAACATGAATATGCAGTTACCTTTTCCTTTCCATATTAGATATAGAATATGCTTTATGTCAAATCAAGATTTTTATAACATTTGGAAGCTTTATAAAGTAAGTTACAAAGAAGTATGTCTAAATAGCACTTATTACTGAAAATATTCTTACGCAAAATATCAGTTTTGACACTTAACAGATACACTGAATTTAATGCATTTCTGATATTTGACAGATACTATCTTCAATAAAGGCATTGTATTAGTATGAAAAATATAAGGGCTATGGTCTTCCAGTATTATTTTATTGGTACAGGAAAGAAATTTAATAGCTTGGCCATTTTTGTTTCTTTTATTCATCAACTAATAGTTTTTATTTTTCTGAATGCTGGGATTACAGTGATAAATAACAATAAGTAATGTCCCTGCTGCAGTGAAGTTTAAAACTTTAATGAATGAATTAGACAAACCACATGTACAAGATAATTACAGATTATAAAACGTCATGTGAAGTAAAATAAGACAGGATAATGAGGTGGAGATAGGAACATGTTTGGGTGGCAAGTGGTGGCCACAGATTTGATCTTAGAGAACTAAGGAGAATATTGATGCATACCAAACATACAAATTTAAAATATCGGTCATATAAAACTCCTCAGAAATTGGTAGATGCTATACTATTTGTCTAATGTAGTGTATTTTTTAACATCTTATTATAAGGATTAGCTAAAACTTTATACTATTTTTCTTTAATAGCTATTAAATTTTAGTACAGAACATAGTACAGTTGACTCTTGAACAACATCAGGTTTATGGCCCAGATCCTCATACAGTCGAAAATCTGTGTATGATTTTTGACTCCCCAAAACTTAGTTGTCCTTCAATATCTGTAGGGGATGGGTTCCAGGATCTCTACAGATACTATTGTCCAGGGGTGCTCAAGTTCCCTGTATAAAATGGTGTAGATCACTACATGCAGTTGGCTCCCTGCTTCTGTGCACTCCCAACTGCTGATTGGAAGCAGAATGGGTATTTATTGGAAGAATAAAACGTCCACGTATAACAGGAGCCATACAATTTAAACCTATTGTTCAAGGGACAACTGTACCGCTCTTATCTCTGTAGACGTTGTCAGCCTAGCTTTCCTATTAAAAAAAAGTAGAAGGTGAATTGTTGAATTTACATCATTGCTTTGTCAATTCTCTGGACCAGGAATTTTTTGTTTCATCTTATTTTTGTCTGTAGGACGTGCGTCCCTAAATGACAGAGGGAGAGAAACATCTTCACATAATCCTAACATAACCCCACAGGGAGCTTCCTTTTATATATTTTCATGACTTTAGTATTTTTACCATGGAAATAAGAACTATGTTTTTTCAAGATGTTCAGTCTTTTATCACCACCTTTGGTAGTAAACTAAAGTCCTGCTCTTTCCTATCCATCATCAATCATTACTTGCCTTTAGCAAGAAAGCTGGCAACTATTTTCAAGTCTATTATTTATTATCACTGTTACTTCAGAAAGCGATTTTTGTTAACAGAGTGAAAATAAAAGGTAGAGTAGTGGGCTAAATTTCCCTAAGAAGAAAAATAAAGCATTAAAAATCCTTTTGAGCAGCAAAACTAAGAAAACACAGCATCTCATTAACATGTGCCAGCATTAAAAGGACATTTTTATCGTTTTTGTTTCCTCTAAAAAAGATGAGCCTGAAGGTCTCTTAAATATTCACATATATAGTTTTTGTATTTATGTTGAATGATTTGATATTACATTAAACAAACAAGCAAATTAACTTCATTTTCATGAGGTCTTTAATCAGCATCTAAATTTTGAATACATTTTCTGAGGTTGATGTTTATATTTGAATTATTTTAATTTAGAAGATGTCCAAGTATTAAATATCCAATATAGAAACTAGTAAGTATAGATACTAGTATTTATTTATTTAAAATGCATAGCTATCATTCTGTGTAATCATTTCTAGTAAGACAAATAGTAATAGTGATTTTATGTGATCATGGACAAGTTTTTCGAAATTGCATTTCTGTTTCTTAATCATGGAAACGAATAGGGTGTTTGATAATAGAATTCAAATATTATGCTGTAAGATTTCCTGAGTATGTAAGCTGATTCACATAATTTTTAAATAGCACATCAGAATGGCCTTGAAATGGACCCAGTGTTGTATAATTATGTTTTGTGGGGGAAGTAAATAAGAGCCTATTTAATGGAGCAATAAAAACTATATGAGCAGCTCCTATATTTTAGTCTTTAGGTTACAATTTGTTTATTATTTATTAGATTTAAATGTCTCATTTGGTGCAACTTCAGTCTATTAAATAAAAAGATAATTAGCTTTTAGAAATCTGTTGTTTACCCACATGGCCAAAACTGCTCCTTTGTTTTCCATTCTGCAATTTAGAATAACTAAGCAATTAGCCCTCCATTTTAGAGGAAATGCATATTACATAAATACTACTTGGGAATGCCTGCCAGTCTCAACAGATAACAATTAATGTGTGTACTTGCTTTTATAAAGGCTTTGACAATTACCCTGTCGTCTACGGATAACATAAAATTAGATTATTTTCCATAATTGTGTATATTCTAGTTTTATGCAGTAGTGCTTTTGGTTTTCTATCATTATTGGCAATTGATGCACATAAATAGGCCAGTGGTTTTAATCATTTCTCTATTTAGAAGAATATGACAAATTAAATCACATTGGCTTTGATATGCTTCTCTTTTCTTACTCCCCCTTTTTGAATAGTAATACTACTGCCGATAATAACCGCAACAATACTCATACTACTACTAGTACTAGCACTACTGCTATTATTACTCCCATTGATCACATACTATTTGCCAGGCTCCATACGTGTTCATTATTGCATGTAATGCTTACAACAAACTTATGATACTACTTTTATCGAACAGTTGTTTAATTTCTTTGTACATAGTCACAGATTTAGCTAGCAGTGAAGCCAGTACTCATGTTCTCTGACCAAAGGTCATATTCTTAACTATTGTGCTATTATACCTCTATTGATGATTTAACGATAGTTCAGGGAAAAAGTACCGAAATGATTTTAGTGATTGGTAACTGGCACTAGCCTATACCTATGTATGAGGTTGAGAATTATCTTCTCTGAAAACCTTTGAGAGGGACAGTTGTCTCTTTGGTACCATATTCAGTGATTTTAAACGAGATAGCTTCTTTCTTTGCGAAGTTTGGGGATAATTGCCGAATTAGGAAGGCTTCCCTACTCTGGTTCAGGTTCCATTTCGATTCTTGTGTTTATTCAAAGATTTGTTTATTCCAGTGCTCAGAACTAGGAGGAAAACATCAGTACCATCCTTCCCCTCTTGAAAGAGGGATTTTTCAATGGTCTGAATAGTTCTGGGCCCAACAGAGCTCAAGAGTTCTGAAGGGGGTAGAAACATCTTCAGTATTTTTATTGTTTGACCCAGAAGGAACCAGGGAATTTATAATATACTAGGTTTTATTTTTTATTTTAATTTTTCAGTTACAGTTTACTTTCATTATTTTGTATTGGTTTTAACTGTACAGCATAGTGGTTAGACAATCTTATTTATACTTTACAAATTGTTCCCCCTGGTATTTCCAGTGCCTATTTAGCATAATATATAGTTATGACAATATTATTGACTATATTCTTCCTGCTGTAGTTTATATCCCTGTGACTATTTTGTGACAATCAATCTGTGCTTTCTAATCCCTTCACATTTTTTTCTCTGTCCCCCAATTCTCCACCCCTCTGGCAACCACCATTCCACTCTCTGTCTATGAGTCTGTTTCAATTTTATTTGTTTAGTTTGTACTTTAGATTCCACATATAAGTGAAATCATATGGCATTTGTCTTTCTCTGACTTACTTTTTTCACTGAACATAATACCCTGTAGGTTGATTCATACTGTCACAAATGGCAAGATTTCAATCTTTTTTATGGCCATAGTATTTTATGGTCATAGTATTTAGTATTTTATGGCCATAGTATTCCATTATATATATGTATCAGCTTTTTTATCCACTTGTCTATTGATGGCCATTTGGGGTGCCTACATATCTTAGCTACTTTGAATAATGCTACAGTGAACACAGGGGTGCATATATTCTTTCAAATTAGTGTTTTGGGTTACTTTTTCTTTTCTTTTAATGTTACTAAGAAACTGAGATTCCATGAATCAATATTGGGTGACTTGTAGGAAATTTTTCTGAAAGTCTCGCTAATAGTTATAGCTTTTTACTTGCATGCAGCAAATTCTCTGGAATAACACAGCTTCAACTGTGAAAACTCATTCGGAGTCAGCCTTGGTGTGAACTAATACTCATCTTTGTGTGGCTGACAAGGCTCACACACTGTCTTCTGTCTTCTTCCAAAAAGCCCCAGAAAAGGGAAATTAGGAGAGGAGGGTCTCAGACTTCTCCAACACAAGGTATCTTGAAACCATGATTTTTCCTTTTTTTTTTTTTTCTTTTTTTCTACTTTATTGAGTTATGTGTGTCACTCTTGGTTAAGCATCTTCATGATACATCCTCATACTTGTTACTATTCAATGCATATTTAAAAATAAATTTTTTTATGGTTTTTCATTGCCCTTATGAATATTATATTAACTATATGATGAATAGAAAATAGACTTCAATTTTTATTTAAACTTGTTTTGGAGTAAAAGATTAAATGTTAATTATAAAAAATTGGGGGGGTACAAAATTTCAATCTTTATAGTGTAGCGTGAATTCTAAGAATTTTACCAAAAAAATCTTTATATTAATAACATATTTATAACTTTATAACACAAATTCACCCTGTACACATTCTGGGGCAGAAATTACAGTAGTCCATCTCTATATCGTGGTTCACGTATTGCGGCCTCACTGTATCGCTGGATTTTAAAAAATATTATATTTAATTATCTGTCATGGATTTTTTGCTATATTGCGGGATTTTGCGGTACTGTATACGCATGTTGTTAAAGTTACGTAGGTTTAAGAGTGTAGAATATGTTTAAGCACATAAGTAGTGTTTATAAAAGTGTGGAAAAGGTTAATGAGGTACTGGGAACGGTTTATAAATATGTGGGGAGGGTTTATAAAGCCTTGAAATATATATAAATACTAAAATAAATGTAAGGTTTCTACTTCACAGATTTTCACCTCTCGCAGGGGGGTCGGGGTATAGAATGTAATACCTGCGATAAGTGAGGGAATACTGTATACCATTCAGTTCTTTTGATGTTATATGCAGAGAATGCTACAACTTTGATAACATCAGCTACATTTATTGTGTTGTAATTGAGAGCTCTATCACGGTGGCATCTTCTTTGAGTATAACATTGAATATTCCTTCGGTAATTGTCCCCCCCCCCCCCATTGGTTGTTATTTACATCGCGTACACTTTCAAACCTGTGTATGTTGTCATGATGAGCCCTTTCATGCCATATTGCCCATTCCAAGTGGAATTACTTGTGTTTGATGGGAAGTTATTCTTTTATTTTCAGAGATAGGCAGTCAATAAGTATTGTCTTATTTTCAAACATAACCATTAATCCTTTCAGCTTTTCAGAAAGGTATCATGGCCCTGGCTGGGAGCTCACTTGGTTAGCATCACCCTGATACACCAAGGTTGCAGGTTCGATCCCCAGGTCAGGGCACATACAAGAATCAACCAATGCTCTGACTGGGTGGCTCAGTTGGTTGGAGCGCCATCCTGTACAAGAAGATTGTGGGTTCAGTTCCTCTTCAGGGCACATACCTAGGTTGCCAGTTCTGTCCCCAGCCGGAGCAAGCACAGAAGGCAACCGATTGATGTTTTTCTTTCTCCTCCCCCAGCCTTTCTCTCTCTCTCTCTCTCTCTCTCTCTCTCTCTCTCCCCCTACCCCAAAATCTATTTTAAAAAGAAACATCACATTTCTGTTATAATACGTACTCTTTAAATATTATGTAAATTTGTTTTTAGCATTTACCCTGAGAAACAGGCTTATAGAGGCCTCCAATTGTTTTAGAGCCAGAGAGAGCTACACTTTTGAAACTTCTTGGTATCTTCATAGAGTCTAGTCCAACACTTGAAAAAGAAAAAATATATCTGACAGTTAAAAAAGAGGTGAAATTTATACCATCCCTAAAGCCCAATACTTATTGGTGCCAGTCAAAACACTGTTAACAACCAAGCAGACAGAATTGCAACACACACAGGACTGCTTAGTGCCTCAGGACAGCAAAATCCACTTCTTGTCAAAACCCCTTTTGCAATTCAAAAATGCAAAATGCTTTGAAAACCTTAATTTTCTTTAGTAACTTAGTGCCCAAACACATTTGATGCCACACCTGACCTGAACTGATAGGATGTCCCATCAAATGTGAATATAGTAAATTTAATTAGAGAATGTTGCCCCAGGTTGCTCTGGGTATGTTAAGATTTTACTGCATATACACCTTTTTAAATTTTCTACAGTCTGAAAAACTGATTCTGAAATATCTGACTGCAGAGGTTATGGATAAGAGACAGTGAACTTGTACATCTCAGTGACTGCTCTCCATCTCTGTTGAACTGGTTATACCATCTTACTACCGTAGTCATGGTAATTCTCTGCCTTTATTTCTGCTGTTCCCTTTGCCATAAATACCTCTTCTCTCATTTTTAACTGAGTATAACAAAATATGATTAAGTTCAATTCTCACATTCTTCAGAATGCCTTCTAAATATATGTCCTTGATAACAGATAACCCCTTTTTAAAAAATAAACCATTATAATCTTGCCATATAACTTAAGTATGAAATATTTCATTAATGCAATTTCATTTGCTATAGTCTAATGCTTCTAACAGATTATGTATGTCTTTCAAGAACATGGCTTTATGCCTTCCTTTTTTCATAGGACCTATCAATCTATTTACACATAGTAGGTACCAGAGAAGCCTCTCAAAATATGTCAGACAATTGATAAAATGTAATTGGTCAAATGACATCTCTTCCATTTTGAGTTTATTTTGGAATATTAATACTTATATATAAAGAAAAATATCACACTACAGCTCTCGAGCTGCACCTGTTTTTATAAATAACTTACATTGCAAAACAGGAACATGCATTCCTTTACGTATATAGTCTCTGGCTGCCTTGGTGCTACAAGTGCAGAGCTGACTAATTGGGACACTGATCATATACTCCACAAAGCCTACAATATTTGCTATCTAATTCTTTACAGAAAAAGTTTGTTGACTCCTGAGGTAGATTAATAATTTATACAGACTATTCTTTAATTTTTGTAACAATTCTTTTTAAGAAACTTTTCTGTTAATTTTTTATTGAATGATTTTATAGGGAGGAAGGGAGATAAAGAGAGATGAAGGAAGGAAGAAAAGATTGATTTGTTATTCCACTTATTTATGCATTTGTTGGTTGACTTTTGCATGTTCCCTGACTGGGAATTGAACTCACAACCTTGACTATTGGGATAATGCTCTAACCAACTGAGCTACCCAGACAGGGTGTTAATTTTTTTCTTGTCTTCCTGTAGCCAAAGCACACATTTGCAAAGTGACTGATCTTTGTTGGAAAGTGAGCATCTAGTAGTTGAGTAAAAATATTGATTTAAAGATAATGATGTTAGGAAAATCTTAAGCTTCCAGCTTATTTCTAACAACGGAGGATATTTGCAGTTGAACTTTTGAAATGCTAGCAAGCTCCTGGGCTGCTGATTGTTCCAGTAACCAATCAGTAACCAACCATTGTGCTCTTCTTATCCTTTTACCCCAGCTTATAGTTCCCAGTATTTCTGTACTATTGTTTGTATATCTTTTTGAGATGAAAATATCAATGTGTCAAAAGGTCATAGCAGGAGCCAGATTTTTATTTTTTTTTATTAATAAGCTGTCTCTTTTCTTTTCTTATTTTTGGTCATTTTGACATTAAATCCTTAAAGTTGAAGGAAATCCATTCAGTGGTGCTGAACTTGGTGGTGAAGGTTGCTCAGTCTAAAGTGATTATTTTGCCTAGTGAAAAGGGAACTCAGTAGTATTTGACTTTTGATGACGAATAAATGTACCCTGGGGCACACTGGGAAAATTAAGCAGAGAAATTGAATATTTATGTGTTACTTGAAAATGGCATAAATAGCCATTTGTGTTCAGATGAAATTAGACATTATTTTGTAATAGGATTTAAAAATATTATTTCCTGGATAGCTTCCTTCCTCAGTATCCACCATTCTTCAAGAGAATTAGAAGCAGCATAATATTAACAGAGTTAACATCAAGGGCAGCCTTAATACAGGCTAGGGTGCCCCAAGGCAGGAAGAATTTGACAGACTAGTGTAATAACAGAAAAAAGATGACTGTTTTGGGAGTGAGCAATTCTTGCGAGACCATTGCTCGGCTAGAGTGAACTGTCACAATAAAACTTCCACTGATAATTATCACTAATGGGTAGAAGTGACAGTAATTTTAATTCAATATATACCTTTGAGTGTTTATTTTTAAACTATTAGTGATATTCAGGCGAGAATTCTTGCAAAGTAGAAATATTTTTGTCAAATCATTGTTGAATCGGAGGTTCCATCTCTAATTTCATGAGTGTTGTATAAATGGTAACTGCATTAGAAAGCTGAATAGTTTTCCCCAAAGTCATTCCAACTCAGATTTTCGGACTTGCCGTTAGTTCTATAGTTCTAAAGATTTTAAATGTTTGACAGTTCCTCTTTTTAACCTAACTGCAAAGTAGCCTTCAAATGTCATAAAATCTAGTAAAACTGGTTTACAAAAGGGACTATCTTAATTCAAAGCCAAGAAAGACAGTCTTTCCAGTGCACTTCAGGTATCTGAAGAAGTATTGATTCTGTTGGTGTTGAATTGCAATTATGATCTCGTTTCCAGTGGATATTCTTGATGCTAATTAAATTATATTTTCTATTGAATTCACATGTGAATAAAAGCATTTTGAAATATTTTTATTGAACAATGGTGTTTTTTCTCCTAATAAAAGCATAGCATCTTTTGATGCCAGTCACTCACTATTTCTTGAATCTATTAAATGGTTTTGTTGGATAAATATTAAATCAGTTAATAAGTAAATCTAAATATTTTAATCAATTACCCTGCCACTCTGCTATATACTCCAATTTGAACTTTGGTAGATGAAAAATGATCATTTACAGTCATTGGAACCACCTTTTATCCTTGCAGAAAGCCCCTAATGCTGCTCACCTTCCTCATAGATTACGGTTTTCAGAGACCTCTTCTATGAGATTCTAAGGAACCTAGTCCAAGTAAACATGGGGTTTGGGTTATACTGTGTTAAATGGACTCTTCCACTTCACCACTTTAAGGGGTGTAGCATTGGAGGAAGTGCCATTTCGTAAGTTATGAGATTGAACATAAAATGTCTTAAGGTTGTATTTGGAGGCATAGTGGGAAGTTTAATAAGTGTCTCTTCTCTACCTGGGAAATCAGAAAAGCTGAAACGATACCGTGCGTTGTTCGGAACTACCACACTCTCATGGTGGGGAAAAGCGGTGGAGAAGCGCTGTTTTCCAAATCTTTTCTCTCGCCCATGAGAAAATTTCCATTTTATGGTTGGCTCTGTCCTATTCCTAAAGCATTGCTCTTTGATGTAATAGAATTAGAACACTCACACAGTCGCCATTCATCATGTCTCAACAGGGAAAGGGAAGGGGAGAAGGGAAGACTATCTCCAGAAAACAATGTTTAGCATTCTTAGAATCTGAAGAGTCATACAGATATAAAAATTTAGCTAACCAAGTCTGTTTTTTGTTTTTGTATATTTTATTGATTATGTTGTTAAAATAGTTCCAATTTTTTCCCCCTTTGCTCCCCTAACCAAGTCTTGAGTGGACAGGCATGCTGTTAGCCTGCTCCAATTTGAGGTCAGTTAGTTTTGAAAACAGAAATCAAAAGTTTTGAGAATTCAATGTATCCTCCTAGAAATTTATCAGAGACCTCTGGCATAAAGGTCCATTAATTAGGTAATATTATCTTTTATAAAATACAAAAATAAAAAATAAAAAAAGGAAAATGATATGAAACATCTACTATAATTATTTTAAGTGATATTTCAGTTAATGTTCTGATTTGGCTATAAAGTTAGTTTCTTTATACATGAAAATTAAACATGCCATTATTTTTCAGTGAATAAATCTTACAAAAATAAAATTATTTTATACAAAATTAGCTATTAAAAAAAAAACCTTCTTTGAGCTGCTGTTTCTAATACAGTATCTTTTCTACAAGAGGTGTTTAATGAGCAGTTTTCAAATATTTATGGAATTCATGTCTGTGGGACAAAAATTCCTCAATTTGTATGTATTCTATTTGAGAAGACTCACTAAAAGGTAAATTAGCCCAATCCTAGGATGAGATATGACATCTGTTAAGTTTGTTTTATGTGCTCTTCCGGTATTGGTAACGAATAGGTATTTCAGAATCACCACAACAAACTTGGATGTGCAAAGATGTACTCTTTTCTGTAAGTGCAAATTTAATTTCTGACTCTGAGCAGCAACCTGAACAATGTTAAACAACTTAGCTGATTTCCTCCCCCTCTCCCTTTCCCTCTGTTTTAACTCTAATTTCAGTGTAGAATTCAGTTATTTTTATTTGAAATTTCCTTCCACACTTTCTCTTCTTATTTTCCTTCTCTGTAAAGTGGACCCCAGGCTTGAAAGCCGGCTTGGGGCACACTTCTAAAGATGTGCACTCTTTTAGATCACTTCTTTCTGGGCCTGAAATAGCCTCCCTATTTTGACACAATTCCTCCTGTTCACTTTTGTAAAGGTGATGTCTGTTTTGCTCTTGAATGGTAACATGGGGGATCTGTTGAATTTCTCTTAGATACCATCTCTGTCCCGGACATTGATGATCCTCAAAAATGTATCCATGCTCTTCACTTGAATTTGCACTTTCTCTCTGCTAGCTTCTCCCCAGCCAGTGCCCACAGGAAGCCACGTGCTCCCCCCACATTACTCAGCGGCCCAGGGGGCTTCCGCAGCCTTCCTGTGCCTGCTCTTGTTTCCGGCGCCTCTCTGGTACACATGACATCTCTACATGATGCATCGTCAGTGGTTCTGCCATTCTCCCCGCTCTGTATGTTGGGCACAAGATATGTCCACTCTTCGGTTCCACTTCCTGTGACTCCATGGAGAATTTCACCCTGTAAGTCCCGTTTCCCCTGAGGGGCACCGTGCAGGGCTCCTAAACTGCGTGGAATCTCCTCCCTTCCTGCTCTCTGCCCTCAGATGGGGGCACCTTTTCCACTTATGATCCAAGAATGTAGCATGCATTCTCTCCTATGTGGATGGTTCTATATGTTGAATGGCCCTTTTGGCTTTCATATTAGGGTCGAGGAAGGGATGGAGGGTTGACATCAGGCAACAGTGCTCAGACCTCTACTGTACCCTTGAAATGCAGAATGTTGAATTAGATGGATACCAGTTGAACAGAGTTAAACGATCCAGGGCTTCCATGCCTGGGAATCCACTGGGATAAGTAAATTAAGACAGAGGCAGTAACAAATAACGTAGCATGCCTGCAGTGATCTTTGGGTAAAGCTGTAGGAAGAGATGAGGCGAAATCTGAAGTTAGGACAGTGCTGTGCTTAGGGTTTTTGCTTCATGCTAGAGGCACATGCCAAGGGCAGTAAGCAGAGCAGTGATAGACTGTTCTTTGAGAGAGATGACTCTGATGGCAAAACTGCAGATGGACTAGAGGAGGTGGGGAGAGTAGAAAGAGTGAGACCAATTAGGAATCTTGAAATTTTGCAGGATATAAATGCTATAGGCCCAAGTAAGGGTATGCTAAGAAAGAGAAGACAGAATAGATTTGAAAGGCAGTTATGAAGTAGTCCCAGTGAGCTTTGATTGAATGTGGGGAGAACGGGAGAAACTTTCATGATGGGTGGATACCTATACTAGCTTTAGGACACATTGATTTTTGCATCTCCATTTTTGCCTCTGGGGAATAATTGATCATGTGAAAGGGCCTGGCATAGGATATGAAACACAACTGCTCGTAAATGTTAGCTTTTTTTCTTAGAGGAAAAAACCTTCTTTGTTAACAAAGACATTTTAGGCACTCTTTTGTAACTGGACTAATCAAAAACATTTGAAAGCAAATCACGTTAGCTCCTGAGAATAAGCTGCAGTTGGCCCTCTCCTACTGAGGCTTGGGATATGGGTACGGTAAGACAGAGAACCTTCCTCTAGAAGTGATATAAGCCCAGTATTCAGGCTCTGGAATTCCATTCTCATTATTCAACTTTGCTTTCCTGTTTGTTTTCCTGGCATAGGTTATGTTGTTTTAGTCAGTGTTCTGTTACTTCTTTAAGCATTAATCATACTTATCTGGCATTCCAAAAGAATTTCCACAGCTCTGTGTTATTTGCTCTCATGGTTTTAAATTTCTGACAAAAGGTTTATAAAATACTTCATTGGAAAACCTGCTTTATTAATGGAATTATTAAAGTAATAGTGGAAAAACACTTTCCTATCAAAATGTTTCCTTCATTCAACAAATTTCTGTTGAGCACACTTCCTGGGGATACAATAGGAAACAAAACGAACCTTCATCCTGCCCTTGTGGCTAATATCCTGGTGGAGACGATGAACAACATTTAAGATAAATATAGTATTAGAATTTAGTAAGTTCTAAGGAGAGTCAAATAAAGCAAGGATGAAGAATAGAAAATGTGAAAAGGAGGGACACTTTAGATAATGTAGTTTTTTCTGTTTGCAAAAATCCTGATGCCATGGGCAAGTGCTGTTTTTTTTCTCTTGGAAGGCAAACAGTGTCATGTCGTGTTGAGTGCTCTGTTAAGTAGAAAACATTCAGTGTCATAGCCTAAGCAGCCAAAATTTGTTTAGGTCCTCGGTCACTCTTTCTATAACACTGTCCTGTATTAAAATATAAACTATATGGCCCTGGCTGGTGTGGCTCAGTGGATTGAGCCCTGGCCTGGGAACTAAAAGATCGCTGGTTGGATTCCTAGTCAGGGCACATGCCTGAGTTGCGGGCCAGGTCTCCAGTTGGGGGTGTGCTTCTCTCTCTCTCTATTTTTCCCTCCCTTCCCCTCTAAAAAATAAATTAAATTAAAAAAATACAGACTATATTATACTATTCATTTTGCTGTAAATATGGGTCTCTGTCCATGTGCAATATGTTTTTCTGTTTTTGTTGTTTTGTTTTTTGTTTTCCATTAGATTACAGGACAAATTTATTTGTAAGTTAACTGGTTTAGAATGTTATCCCCACATTTTTGGATCAGTAAAAGAGGTAAATGGGTTTAGAAAAAATTTATGAAATAGAGGACTTAGGGAAATATGTATGTATGCAGGTATGTATGAATGTATATGAACAAACTGTTTCATTAATGATTGTCTCATGTCAATTACTAGTTCGCTATATGTACTTTCTTAGTTTTTTAAATGGAATATGTTTAGTATGTATGTAGAACAAAAATAAAAATGTCATATATTGCAGAATAAATTGAACTTCTTACAGATTGACAACTTCTCATTTTCCCTGAAAAATAATCAGCACTTGAATCTATTAGGAGGGCTCATTAACATACATAAACTAGCAGCTTGATCTAGTTATAATGCATCTTTAATATGTGACATAGTGTAGTTCCTTAGTCTTGTAATAAAAATAGAGTGGCCTCCAGTGATCAACAAGGTTCTGAGTTCAATTTAACCTGGATAAAACCTTTATCCATAACAACTGTCATTAGGAATGACTAGCATTTCGCTAATGAGCTCATCATTTATAACCCATAAGCTTCTCACAGATGGTAAATGTTTATAAACACCCACAGATGTGTGCACAGCTGACTCTCAGTTATCCGTAGAAAAAGGGGACATAGATAATTTAGATTCATTCACAATATAAGCCCCCTCATTTTAGCTAGTTTCAGTCTCCTTTTTTATTGGACATTTTACCACATCTGTTAATGAAGTAGCAGATTAATCTAATTTCCACTTGTCTTCTTATTGATGCATGTGCCGCCTGGTGAAAATCTAATATGTACAAAGGTGGTCACAGGATGACTAG
Organism: Furipterus horrens; assembly: GCF_987537825.1. Taxonomy (NCBI): domain Eukaryota; kingdom Metazoa; phylum Chordata; class Mammalia; order Chiroptera; family Furipteridae; genus Furipterus; species Furipterus horrens. Next base: position 34,656,509 of record NW_028327182.1, read on the forward strand.
CAAGAGGGAACATGAGAAGCACAAACTAAGATAAATATATTAAGCAATGGAAAATTGTTCATATTCATTTGTAGCTACATATCTAATAATAAATTTCAAGTTGTGAAACCACAAGAAGGCACCTCCAACAATGTTATACCTAAATTCTCTGGGACAGAGGAGAATATGTTCTTATATTTGAGAGAAAGGAAAAGACATCATTTCCCATGCAGTCTAGTCCTCTGTTAACAGTAATTTCTTTCCAGATAATTATTTTCATAATGTGGCATCAATTATTTCCGTTGTAACATCAGCCTACTGACTATCTCATACTGAATGAAGTTGAGATGTAAATATAATAAACCAAGTGCCGTGAAGTTACTTCTTTTCCTTTGGCCTAAAGATTCTTGGGTCTTGCTCTTGTCTTACAGTTTCTTAATCTAAAACTTTCATTCATTCTTTGTTGTGCACTGGACTGGATTTCACTTATCCAGGCAGTTTTAAAGGCAGTATTTGAGCACATCCCAAGCCAGGAACCATGTGGAGATAACAGGTCTGCAGACCATAATAGAGTGAACTTGGAAGGGCAGCCATTTTGTGTCCTGGTGACCTGCGGAATGTCTACTATGTCTTCAGGCTGGCAACTCCTAAGTTAATACACATTGTTTTCCAGCGTTTCCTTACTCAAGGAACATTTCTTTATTTCAGTTTATTGGAGAGGAAAATGAGTCATTCCATAACAACATATTACAAATAAATATTCCAGGTGTTTAAAGAAAAAAATTAATAATGTATTAGATAGAAGTCATAGTTATTGTCAAGAACTTAATGGTAGAAGAATGTTTCCCTGAAGAAAAAAATCTTGCACAGCTGGAGCTATCCAGTAGATCTCTTTACTTTTCAGATAAACAATACATTAGTTTCCATTGAGGAGGACTTTTAAGTGCTAACAGGTTATAAAACAATCTTATCGGATAATTCCCCTGTACTTGGAACTCAGTGCATGGAGATACAGAGATCCTTTTATGTATAGCCTTCAGCAGTTGACTTCTGAACAGGTGGTTCCATTCACTAAGATCAGGAGCACAGAAAGAGGTATTGTAGAAATTTGGGGGAAATGGTTATGAACTCAATTTTATAGATGTTACATTTGAGTTATTCCTGGCTGGTTTGGCTCAGTGGATTGAGCGTCGGCCTGCAAGCTAAGTGTCGCTGGTTCGATCTTCCAGTCAGGGCACATCAGAGAAGGAAAACTCTTGACTCCAAAAAACCTCCGCTGCCTTGCGGCATACCTCTTCAGGGGAAAGGCTAAGGGAGTAAACCCCGACAGAAAATCCGGAGCCGGAGTCCCTAAGGCGGTTTGACATTGTAGTCAACACCGGCAACTCCTGCGGCGCACCTGAAACCAAGCTGTATTGACTCTGTCTTTCCCTTGGACCCTTCAGCTGCGAAAAGAGGGGGCGTCTGCTGCATGGGCAACAGCAGACCCTCCATATCACCCTGCCCAGGCTCTGTAGCTTCAGCTTCACTGGAGAGGACACTCCAGCGTCATCGCAAGATGTCGATTCAACACGAGAGGAGACAGATACCGTGTCACTCCCGAGTCGGACTGCACACCACAACCATTCTCGGCGGTGCAGATAGACTCTTAAGAAGCTACACCATCGTCTCTCGAGACTGAAGGCTGCCGACGACAATGACGACATTTGAGTTATCTATAGGACACTTGAGTTACCATGTGTAATGAGTGATTGGGTTAGGCTGACCAAGTCATCCCAGTTTGCCTGAGACTTTCCTCCATTTAGCAATGAAAGGCCTATATTCCAGGAAACCACTTAGGCTTTGGCAAACAGGGATCATTGGCCACTGTAGTCAAGGCTCAGGAGTAGAGCTTGTGCTGGTGATAAAAATAACTTAGAGTTCTCAGTGTACAAACCTATGGGAAATAAGGGACCACTGGTGGAGAATGTGAGGAATGGTGTGGGTGTAAACAGCGGAAGAGGAGCCAGGAAGAAAGCTTGAGAAGACATCACCATGGAGGTAGTAGGGCAACCAAGATATTCTTGTATCACGAAGCCCAGGGAAGAGACTATTTCAAAGGAGAAGGTGTAGAACGTTGTCAAATGCTGCCAAGCAAGAGATCACATAATAAGCAGACTGACAATTGTCTCATTGACTTCAGCTCAGAAGAAAGCATAGAGGCTTGATAAATAATTATTGAAAGTGAGGCAGACTTAAGAAAGGGTACTAACTGGAGGGAATTGGGAGGGAGGACAAAGAAGGTGTTTGAATTTCTTTAATGTAGATTGGGAGGAATGAGAAAAGAGATGTTGGGAGACAAGGATACCCAGTAGAGCAAGGTCCTGAGGGCAGCAGGGAAGAGTGCAGAGGGTATGATACTAGCACAGGGGGAGGACATTGTCTTGGGAAGCAGCTTCTCTGCTATTGTGATAGGTGAGGAGGAGGAAAGGCTCATTTTAGATCTGATGGTAAGATGTTAAGGGTGTTTTCATCACATGGCCTCCATTTCGTAGCTGATATCTAGAGGAAGTTTTTTCTGAGATAGGGCAGCAGTTGGTTGAGAGGCTTGAGGGAAGTGAGGAGACATGAAACAGCTCCTTTGGGAGAGCAGTAGGGAGACTCTCCCGGTGAAATGGAGGAAGAATGTCGGATGGTATTAAGAATGTGGTTCCCGATCCTGCAGAATTATTTTTCACCATTAGTGGCTGGTGTAATGCCAAGCAGATGGAATTTGGGGTTCATTTATGCTTCACCACCATTCTGAGAAAGAACATCATTGGAGGAGGGAAGTAAGATACTGGCTTATTAGCCATGGTCAAAATGAGGAACCACAGAGTGTAAACTAGATAGGCAAGAAAATGGGGCAGGACATTGGAGATTTCCGAGGACAGGCATTAGGACTAATGAGAGAGTGGGAAGGGGAGAGGGAAGAACTAAGACGGGAGTCAGAGAATGGCTTGTGTTAATTTAAGTTATGAGAAGTAAAATAGAACTATTGTGGGTGACAGCAAAATTCATATTAGGACATAAGAGTGAGCACTGGAAAGCAGAAAGCATTGGTCCCTGGGGATGAGGGAGGTCAAAGAATTCAGAGGATTTGTTGTTGTTCACATGGAACTGAATTCAGGCAGGACTTAACCTAAAGAAAGACTAAATTAGATGACAATGTCTATTTTGAATGAGAAGGGAGATCAGTGCCTGATTAGATGACCTTGACCTAGAAGAGTGATACTGGTATAACCAAGTGACATGTGTTTCATAGGAGAGTGCTTTTTCCATGAGGGCAGAGGAAGTGATAACCTGATACAGCAGTAAAGATAGGAGAAAACAGAAACTTCTCCTTTTCACCCATAGCCCACAGATCAGGTATGAGAGGATGAATAACCTCTACTAGAAAAGGGCAGTGCACATCATCTCTCCAGGTACAGCCCATTTCCAGTAAAGATAAAAGGGTTACAGGAATGTTCACTGAAGACATTGAGATGGTAGAGGATTCATTTATGCTAATAAGTGTTGGAGGAAAATAAAGATCAGGAAGGACTTGACTCTTGGACAGTGGTGTCTAAGAGTGATTGATAGTGATACTGGTTTTACTGGCCTCAAGATTAATACCCATGCAGGCATACCTCAGAAATACTGTCTTTTCAGTTCCAGACCACCACAATCGAGTGAACATCACAATAAAGCAAGTCACACAATTGTTTTGGTTTCCCAGTGCATTAGAAAAGTTATGTTTACACTATGCTGTTGTCTATTAAATGCAATAGCATTACATCTAACAATACAATATACCTAAGTAAAAAATACTTTATTGTTTAAAAAAATGCCACCCATCATACGAACCTTCAGAGAGTTGTAATCTTTTTGCTGGTGGAGGGTCTTGCCTTGATTTTGATGAAAGCGCAGTATCTATGAATAAAACAAAGAATAATAAACTGAGTTCTGCTCTATAGGGAGGGACCAGTAGGCCACTACATGCTGAGCTGATTCTTGTATTTCCAGTTACTCCAGGTTTTAGGAGGGTTATTTCTGCTCTGTCTCTGTGAGAAAGGAGTCATCTGTGATCATCATTGCCAAGTTCTAGGGAAAGAAATCTGGCTCCCAGTGAATTTGAGGAAACCGAACCCTTGCCTGTTGGTTGAGTTCCCAGCTGTAAAAGCCATTGTCTTTTTGTAAGACATGTTTCCTAAAATACCTTTATATACAAGTCAGCAAAGCTAAGGATATGAATACTTCTTAGTTATCATATACCACCTCTGTATCAAAAGTCTATTAATAGAAAGAACGTGAGTGTTAGAATCCAAAACATAATGATTCAAATTTCCTTCTGCTACCTACCCTTTGTAGGGCTTTGGGCACATCACGGTACCTCGTTGAGCTCCAGGTTCCCTAGTTTTAATATGGATCTGATCACAGCTACTTTGTAGAGTTAGAATGAGAATTAGATTTAAAAATTTAGGTAAAATGTTTCTCACAGACCCTAGCAGGCAGGCATTCAAAGTAATGGTTCCTCATATATCTTCATTCATATTTAAATTGTTGTTCTTTTTCTCAAGCATTTTTTCCTCAATAAAATTGTTTTCAACCTCAGTTTTTATTTAGGGATTTCTGTATTCATTTTGTCAGCTTTCTGTAGTCAAGAGAAAAATCTGCCATTTTTCTCTGAAGAGAGTTTCCACACATTTTTGCCTCCAGTTTCTTTGCAATTGTTAATGAGTTCGTGGAAAGTTCAGTTGTCTCCCGTTTTCATTTCTTTTCTGTGTTATTTGCTTTCTCCGGAAGCATGTCAGTTCCTTTTCTTACTTTCCACTCATTCAGACTTGCTTTATTATCTTTGCTAACTTCTTTTCTCTCAAAAAATATGTTACTGTTACTCTAAGATTTTTAAATTTCTTCTGTTTGTAATATTAATGCCACAATTTTTGCATCTGGGGATGGGATGGGGAGGGAATGTCATATTTGTGCAGAATAAATATATTTCCCCTTTGAAATGAATTGAAAAAATAATGAATACTTAATACTTTGAACCACAAATTCATATTAGAAATGAATCAGAATGTGAATCGAATAAAACTTCTTTGGGCAGGATTAGCAGCAGTGAGGAGATGCTTAACCAGCACATTCCTGCTCCCCAAAATGCTAATACACAAATTTCCACTGTTTTTGTTGTATTAAGTATAGGACCCTATGTTTTAAAATACAAATAAAACATTTCAGAAATATAAGTTGAAATCCAGGTGTCAAAAAGTAACTCCTAAAATTACCTACGGATAGCCATATCTTGAATAAACCTACTGCCTCTGTATTAGGAAATTACATAGCAGTCTATTTTTTTTTTTTTTTTTTTTTTCGGAACATTCATCACCTAGGTAGTCATAAGTCATGTATTCAAATTGCCCATAGACTGTAAGTCCCATGAGAACAAGGAGTGGGCTGGTTCCAGTGCTTGACACATATTCCTGGTGCATATTTCTAGAAATGACTTGAATTACTTGAAATATAAAACATATATTACTTGAAATATAAGTTTTATATTTCCAACTACTTGGACAAAACTGTTTTGACTATTCTGCTAGCACCTCAAAATCAATTCATCTAAAACTTAATATCATGCATGTTTCCCATAAAACCTGATTTTCATGTTCTTATTTTGGGTTAATGGTGCCACCATTTTCCCAGTCACACAGGCCTGACACCTTCACACATGCCAGCTTTAATCAGACTGAAGTCTAGTTTTGATTATTTCACACCTTTCAGATATGTTCTACAGCAGCTTTTCAGCCTGAGTCCAAGCTCCCGCAGCCTCCCTTCCTGACCTTTCTCCCTGTCCTCCAGTGTATGCCATATGCCGCTGTCAGAGCTTGACTGTTCTGGCCCCCGTGGGCCCCTCAGTGTTCCAGGTGCCACTCACTGACAGTGGCTCCTCGTGGCCTCCAGTCCCTCATCCCAACCACTCCTGGAAGAAAATTCCTGTGAAGTCACTGTTCCCAGCTTACCCTCCCTGTTTTTTGAGTCTCAGTATTGAATTAAGCATTCTCATTTTCTGTAGCTGAAATAATTTTATTCTTTTTCAAAACTTTATGAGAAACAAAGGTATCAAAAAAGTCTTTTTCAAAATTCTTCACCAAAATATGAAAATATTAAAACAAGCCTAAAACATATCCTAAGATATTTTCGGCAGGAAGTAAGCCACTGCCAAGCTCAGACACTGTTGAGCTTTTTTCTGAGAGTCAAGTGAAGTTCTTGTGGGTGACAGGTGAAGCTTCTGCTGGAAGTGGTGGTGTTACACCTTGTAATTAACCTTTTTCTCTCTGAATTACTCTTCCATTAAAGGGTCATGGGTGCTCACTGTGTGTGAGAGTCACATCTTGTTAAATGTCATTATCATTTCACATCTACATATATATTTAAATAGATATTTTTCTCCCCTGACATTCTGTGCCTTAGCAACTGAAGGCATCTGTTCAGCACCCTAGACTCTGTAAAACTACACAGGAACAACTTTGGCAACATTCTATTTGCCAGTGAGCCAAGACCGGTTTTAAAACATGGCTTTCTTTAGTAATAGTTAGAATAGGTCACTGTGAACAAGCTAATCAGAGTCAGGCACTTGAATACTTACAGGGGAGACATTTAAAAAAACATTTAACACTGACAATATTTAATAAGTAATGCCTTTCTTCAGTACCATGTGGTGGAAGTACCATGTGGTGGAATAACTGCTAACTAAGCAGGAAGTCAGGAAACATACCCTCTGCTTTGTAGCTAATAGCTGTGAGTGGTCATAGTAAGGTCTCTATCTAGTGTCCCCATTGATAAAACAAGTGATTAGCTGTTTTTACATACTATGTTTTGGAGATGAGCTGTATCAACAATTTAAATATGCTTCATTATTTTTTCACATCTCAACATATTTCAGTATATGGATATCATAGTTTATTTGGCCTGTCTCTTGCAGATGGGCATTTAGGTTGTTGCCAAACTCCTGTTATTGTAAACAATATTATAATGAGCATCCTTGCATATGTGTGAGTTTTAAGTAGGATAATATTTTTAGAAAAAAAATCATTTCATCATATGGTATATGCAATTTCATTTTGGATACAGATTGCTGGATTGCATTCCAAAGAGGTTGCATCTATTTTATATTTCCATCAACAATGTGTGGAGTGACCTATTTTCTAACCTTTACATTGTTCTAAATTTTTATTATTGCTATGCTGATAGGAGGGAAAAGATCTGTCATTGATGTATTTTAAATATCTTTAATTATGTGTAAGGTTAAGGATTACATTCTCTGTATAAAAATCTCATTTATTTTTATGATAGGTTTCCTAAACATATCATTTGTTTTTTGTTTGTTTTATTAAATATAGAATATGAACATCTTCTTTAGTATAGTTGGTCTTCTTGTTACTGAGTCATAATGTTTTTTATTTTTTTTAAATCAGTCTTAGGGAATTCTAGTGTTTCAGATTTTTTCTAGTTTCTCCTTTCATTGTTTATGTGCAGAATTTGTTCTTATTATTCTTTTGATTTGTGGATATTTAATATATAATACAATCTGTATGACATTTGGGTATTTAGATTTTTCTTAGGAAGATCTTTTCATTCCATAACTAATGAAAATATATTTTTCCATATGGTCTGCTATACTTTTGGAATTTAATATTTTAATGTTGAAATGTTAGATCCACTTGAAATTTATTTTGGTGTAAATAGCAAAGTGGAATTCAAATAAATTACTGTCACCACATTAGTTACTGAATATTTTCTTATACTCTACTAATTTGAAAATTCACATTTATTTTGTATCATGAATTGTTTTTCTGTGTATTTGATATTAATTATCAAGAACAGAATTACTATGCATTATTTGACCACAGAGCCACCCCCGTTTTCCTCACAACACACACGCACGCACACACACACCACCACCACCACCACCACCACCACCACCACCACCCCAGCTTCTCATGGGACTAGCAATCTGTAGTATACATTATACATTTTGGTAAATTTTGTTTTCTTATTGAAGTTTTGCTTTTGTTTTTGTAAATATGGCATGTCTATTAAATGTAATTTAAGTTTTTGCTATAATATTTTGTAATGACAAATTCATTCATTGACTGTATGGTTAGTTTTAAACCCTGTGCCTTAAGTATGTTTACATTTTCCTAATGGCCCTTTCTTTGAGAGAAGAAGTAAATGATCAGACAAATAACTTACTTTTCTGGATTTTTGCCCATTGTTTACATTAGTTTTAAAAATGAAAGAATTTTAATAAGAGTCCAGAAGAAGCTAACTTAAAGAGTATGATGCCAAAATCATTTGCTTACAACAGAATTGAAATCATAACAAATTTGAAAATTAAAAATGAATAACAATACAGTATAATTTATTACAGTACATTACCACTTTATCCTGGCATAATTAAAATAGTACAGTGCTTTATACATCATATCCAGTAATGAATTTTTTTTAAGAATAGAGAGTTTATATAAGAAAAATCTTTTATTTTACTATCTTTACTTACTATCAGACATGAAATTATTTACATTCTAACTTGTATACAATATGACATATAGTATGATTTTTAGGATTTCCTATTCAAATATACCTGTAAAAGGTTTTTTCATTTGAGCTTTGAAAATGTAGCTATATATAGCAACTAAAAGAATGATCCTGTTGTCTGTGCTCATAGTTAAAAGGTGATGCACAGGTCCAAGCTGTTCAAGTCAGCAAGAAGAGGGTAGCAGTATGCAATGGCTATCACAGCTCCAGTAGATATTTAAGAGAGGAAGAAGAGGGAGACAGGTTCTCAATATGTACCTGTTCTATCCCTAGGAACACCATAGCAGAAGGCCATCTATGCTTTACCAACCAGAAATGCATTACAACTCCCCACCCCTCACCCCAGCTTTGCTACAAGGGAGCCTCAGAAAATGAGGTTTAAGTTTTCCATTCTCTGTAGTGGAAGCAGAAAGAGAGTGGATGTGTTGCATTGGTCAGTCAGCAATATGTGCCATATTAGTGAAAAAAGAATAGTCATCATAATATTAAAAATAATAGCTAATATTTATTGAGGCCTTACCATGTGTAAGGCACTATCCTAGCCCTTTACATAGATTAGCTCAAACATCACAACAGCCTTTGGGGGTAGATACTATTATTATGTCCATCTTAAAGATTAAGAAATGGCACACAGTCAGTAAGAATACAAGCCAAGATGTAAGTAAGCTCAGCACTTTGACTCCTTGATTTTGCTCTTAATTGTACTATTTTAGGGGGAAAAGATTCTATTTTTTTCCTTCTAACTTGTAACAGGAAAAATGTATGATTCAAGCTATTGCAAATAATGAAGAATAATAGAGAAAAAACAGACATATTAAAATAATGTTTTTAATACAAAATGTCACTTATGGTTGAGCCAGTTGTTGCATGACAGTGTAAAAGAGAGCTGTCCTAAGTATCATTTTATCCGTTAAATCCCAATGAAAATTAGCTTTCTAACTCCTTTAACTCAAATACATGTTTATTTTCGCATCTAGATTAAAACAGGTTCAAAGATTTTCTTTGCTGTCTAGTTTAAGTAGTATTTTGAGCTTTGTTTTCTAGAAGGTTAAGATTGAACTTGGTCACCAAATAAAGCAAATGCAATCTGGTTCCCAGAAGGTCAATTGAATCCGCAGCATAGAGCAAGAATTTATATAGTTTTGTTAGAGCTGGGATAAGCTATGAGCCTATGAATTTTGTGCATCAGCTGCACACTTTCAATAATAAGAGAAATGGAGCATCCCTTCCCTGTCCCCACTCCAAATTCTGGGTGGTTATCCTTGTATCTCTTACTACTATTGAAATCATATAAAAAGTGGTGATACATATTAAGCTAAGGGAAATAAATCAGACAGTGAAAGACAAGTACCGTGTGATTTTACTTGTGTAATCTAAAGAAAAGAAAAACAAAAAATACCAAACAAAGCAAAAGTCATCGATACAGAGGACAGATTGGTGATTGCCAGAGGGTAGGTGGGTGGGTAAAATGGGTGAAAGGGACCAAGAGGTACAGACTTCCAGATATAAAATAAGTAAGTCATGGGATGTAATGTACACAATGGTGAATATGCTCAATAATACTATATTGCAATTTTTTTTAATTTTATCATTTTTAATTAATTAATTAGTTTGTTTATTTTATTTGTAGAGAGAGGGGAAAGGAGAAAGAGAGGGAGAGAAACATCACTGTGTGGTTGCCTCTCACTCGTGCCCCCAATTAGGGACCTGACGTGCAACCTAGTCATGTGCCCTGACTGGGAATCGAACCAGCAACACTTGGCTCACAGGCCCATGCTCAATCCGCTGAGCCACAGCAGCTAGGGCTTTATATTGCAAATTTTAACGTTGCTAAGAAAGTAACTCTTAAAGGTTCTCATCACAAGAAAAAAATCTTATTTTATAACATTGCATGTTTAAAAATGGTAACTAGCGTTATTGTGGTGATCACCTTAAAGTGATAAAATGTTAGTTATATTGAATTAAAAAATTAAGTGCTGAGACTTAAAGAAGGTATGTCAGAAGACAATGGGAATAAAAACAGAGCTCTGAAACCACATGCAAAACATACACAGTGGAAAAATGTCACAGGTTAAGAACAGTCATTTCTTCCTAAATTCCCCTTTACGTATTAGTTTGCTTTATGGCTTAACCTTAGCTCTCTGTTTTCATCACTGCACACGCTCTTCCTAAGTGAGCTCATGCTCTCCCATTTCAATAACTATCACAGCAAAGAGTAACTGTTACTGAGTTCTTACTATGTACCAGACACCCTTAAGCATTGCACATGATTTTACCTCCTTTAATCCTCCCAATAACCTTGTGAAGTAGGTGCTATTATTCTTCACACATTGAAGTTGAGGGGAAAAATGAGGGTTAGTAAGGTTAAGTATAATAAGTTGCCCAAAGTCACAATAATTGCAAACTGAAAAGCCAGTATTTTAATCTAGGTTGTTTCAATTCAAAACTTGTGTTTTCTACCATTTCACTATGCTCAGATTCTTTTGTGTAGCATCAATATGACCAAAAGGCTCTTAAGTCTATCGGTATAACCATTTCCTCTCCCTCAAGTTTTAAGTCTATGAATCCATCAGCCATCTAGACACCTTTAATCAGCTGCATTTGGATATCTAGTGAAGCAATCTGGACGTCCCTGCAAGCACCTTGCACTCACCAGTCCAAAAGGAAACTCATTATCTTCTCCAACATATGCCCCCCACCAAACTCAATATTATTTTTTAAATTTCCATATTTTCTATATATCCAGTCATGGGCCCTAAAGACCTGACATATGTCTGACTCACTCCTTAGCAACGTCATTCCCTATCTGTCCCCTCCTCTCACTGATTCTTCTTTAGAAATATCCTTAACTCTCCCTTCTCCATTTCCCATGATACTGCAATTCTTAAAAACACCATTTACAAATTAAACCAGGTGCTATGTTATTCAGACATAGCAAAGCTTTGACTATTGCAGTTAGCCTATTTATTCAGAAATTCTCACAGCAGGAGAGAGGTTATAAATATTTTGAATATAAATTGACTTGTTAGAGAAATTGAAGTCTAGTCTGTGATAGAAAAAAAAGGGCTAATTTTTATTCCTCTGGTTTGTATTAGAATAATGTAAATATGAATCATTTAAATACTCTACCCCACTTCTGTTTTTACTGCTATCTTTTGCCTTTGTACCTGCTATTCTTTCTGCAGGTATGCGCTTCCCTCCCCAGGCCCTGCAAAGGCTAACTCCTGCCTTTTTGTGAGATTGTAGTGCACTAGTAAGCCTCACGTCTCCAGCAGTTCATATGGATACCTCCCATACCTATTCCACTTTTCTGCTTCTTGAGAGCAGAAATCACTTGTGAATTCTTGGTGTCTAGGTATCTTTAGTGCTTAATAATGTCTATAGTAGGCCTTTAGTAAACATGTGTAGAATGATATTCTCCAATGCATTTTTAACATTTGGAAGAGTGCCCTCATTACATGTCTGTGTCTTACACATTGGATTGTTTTAAGACTCGTACTTTCGATTAGAGTTTCCCTTAGAAATGATGTCCTTTACTAAGGACATAAGTACATTAGAAAATATTTATTTAATTTATAATGTATCAAAAGCAATGCCTGAAATATGTAAGGAGACATTTGATAAACTTGCTAAAACACTAGAGTTCATTTATGAATTCATTTTTCTGCATTTTTATATCACTTAGCAATTTACCAAGTGCTTTTATTTCTATTATTTCATCTGATCCTCTCATTAACACTAGATAGTTATTATCTCTATTATACATGTCAGGAATGATTATACTAGTCTGGTGTCACACAGGTAGTTAGTTGAGAGCTAAGACAAGAATGCAGGTGTTCTTATTTAGATATTGTATTCTTTCCATTATGTTTGTGGGTGTGAAGGCCAAGAACAGCGATCAGCTCTGGGAGACAAGAGAAAGGGTAGAGGTTCCAGGTGGAGAGTGATAGACTGGCAAGAGCATGTTTGTGAAGAATCACAGGCAGTGCATTTAGTTGAAGAATAGGTTGTGATGTTGGATGTAAAGATAAGATTAGAAGAGCAATTAGAATCAGTGTTAGGAGCAAGCAAAAGAGATGGTACTTGATATTGTGGGAATTGAGAGATATGAAAAATCTGTGCCTAGGGGTTTGAAGATCATTACTCGCCTTTAGGACTTATCAGTACTATACGATATGAGTTAGAATTAGGGAGAAACTGGAAGCAGTGTGAATCCAGGCAACTCATGTGGTATTTCAGATAAAAAATAATTCAATTGTGGACCATCAACACAAAGTTTAGTCAGAAAAGGGAACAATGGATCAATTAATGAGATAACTTGGGAGTGCCCATTAACAAAGTTTATCATCCGAATGGGCATATAAGACAAGAGAAAAGAAAGAAACCAAGCTGTGAGTTGTTTATGTGCTGGTAGGAATGTACTCCTACCATCTCCCTGGCCTCAGCGTCACCTATGACCTTCATTCTCCTGCATGATTATTCCTTCCAGCTGACCATGTTGTGCCACATTTGTTAATATAGTCATCACATTTTAAGGAAGCTTTGTGTGTAATACTAGCATTGTGATAGCTGTTAAAGGTAAGTGAACACCACAGTCCCTGCCCTCAGTGAACTCATAGTCTAGTGGTAGAAATTGTCGAGTAAACAATGTTGTAAAAGATTTATTGCTCTGTGTGCCACCCAGTTCAGCCACATAGCTCAGGAAAGGATTCTCAGTTATCTGTCTTGAAGGAGAAGAAGGGAGCTTGGTGAAGAAAGTGGGAAGGATGTTTTGTGTAGCGACAACAGCATATTCAAAGACATGAACTAGAGAACACGAAACTGGTGTAAGGTGGTGAGCTTAAAAGAATCAGATCTGTCTCCTCTAAGCAGTGGGATTATCCTGCCTATCCCTAATAAAATTATCACATTCAGGTATCTTAATATTGGTACAATATTTCATATCCGGTACATTTTAAAATTTATCCAGTTATCCCAGTAATGCCATGTATAACCTTTTCTTTTCTCAAGGAGCTAATCAGATTGTTGCATTTAGTTTCCATGTCTCTTTAATATTTAATCTAAAACGTTTCCCTAACTTTTCCTTTTCTTTATTTTTCTCTCAGCCTTTCGTGATATTGATGATTTTTAAGAACCAAGGCTAATATGATTTCACTTATATGGAATGTAGAGAACAAAATCAGCGAACAAACAAAATTGAAACAAACTTATAAACACAGACACTGGACTAGTGATTGGGGGAAAGTGGGGAGAGGGAGTCTTGGTGAAAGAGGTGAAGGGAGTAAGAAGAATAAATTGGTAGTTACAAAACGTAAAACGCTGCATAAGGAATAAGGTCAATGATATTGAGATAACGATGTATGGTGCCAGGTGGGTACTGGAAATATTGAGGGAAATACTCTGTGAAGTATTTGATTGTCTAATCACTATACTGTATACCAGAAACCAATAGAAAATAATACTGAAAGTAAACTGAAATTGAAAAATTAAAAAATAATAATAAAAGTCGTAAAAAATAAATAAATAAAAAGAATCCAGGCCAGTTGTTTCACAAAATGTTCCTCACTTAGGATTTGTCTGATGATCCCTCCCATTTAGATTCAGGTGAAGTGTTTTTATGCAAAGTATTACACAGATTATGTTGTGTCTCTCAGTGCCTCACTTCAGAAAGCAGTTGTCCATGTGTCCCATTACTGCTGACATCAGATTTGGTTATTTGGGTAAAGTGGTATCTGCCAGATTCCTTCATATCCTTTTGCCCTATAGTCTTATACCATTGATGACTTCTGCCTGAATCAGTTCCTACTATGTGGATTATAATATGGTGGTTTTTCTATTTCTCTCATATCTATATCCTCTTTATATCCTTGGTCCTCTTTATATCTTTGACATCTACTAGTTTACGGTCTTCTTTTAAGAAAGCTTTCTCTTCCTCCGTATTTATTTTTTAATATTTTAGTACCAATATGGATGCATGTTTTCCTTTCCTTGTATGTAGTAATCCATTGTCATTATTTATTCATTGCTCAAAATGTCATCTGTTTGTGTAAAGCTACCCTTCAGTCTGGCTCTTCTACCCATTGACACATGCCTATCTATCTGTCTGTCTGACCACTTTCTTGTTTTCTGGCACAACAGTATGTTCCTGGCTCATCTCACAATATCTTGGTCTCAGCCCTAAAATCATCCATTTCTCCTAAGTATTCTGTTTCCTGTTAGTGAGTAATGATATTTAGATACCAAGTTCCAAGAGCTAGTTGTGCACATTGCTACTGCACTGTTATTACTTCTGGGCTCACTGGGGCCACAAAGTTTGGGAAAGTATTTTCTTAAACCTTGAGCTTAGATGATACCTTTAACTCTAATCCAACACTTTGTAGCTCTTCCTCTCCTTCTACAGCTTTATATTTGTATTTCCACTCCTGTTGCCAGCATCAGCATATTTACCCAACTATTCAGTCTTACAATACACACATAGTAGTTTCAGATCACTATATCAATACCACTACCAACAACAGACTTACTAAGGAAAGTTCAAATTTTCTTTGTAGGATTTTTTTTCTTAAAATGTATGCCATTTATCTCATATTTTTTTCTTAAAGTTTTAGATTTTTTTAATGTTTTCTTTTACTAATGAAATATATTCAAAACCTTAAATATTTGGCATTACCTATAGGTTTTTTTTGGAAAAATATAGTTGAGTTTGAGTGTAAAATTTCAATGATAGTTAGGTAGTTATTAATTAAAGTGTCTGAACTACTTAATGTATTTTAATTAAAATAGCCATCAAGCCACTTTAGAATTAAATTTACATGTAAATTAATTTCTAAATATTCTCTTTGTCACCCACCTTTTTTTTTTTTTATTACACCTACAAGTTTTAGTACTTTTCTGAAAATATGATTTAGAACCAGATGGTAAAGGGGTCGATACATATGTATGTATAAGTCTTTTTGTAAACTGTAATTTATTTGTATTATAATTATTCATTTATCATCTGTTTTCTATAAAGGGATTGTATCTCAAAAAAAAAGAAAGAAAGAAAAAATAATAAAAATTCCAGAGGAAAATAGTTTTCTATTACTTTAGACATAACTATGTACCAGCTATACAATTTCATAGAGTGCCTGCAAATAAACTCTAAGGGACAAAAATTATCTTTGGTGTTTCCTTCTATTTCAGTTGGGCCAGTAGTATTGTTGAAACTTTTTTTCTGTTTTCTTTGAATAATATTTAGCATTGACAACTATATATAGCTATGATTATTGCAAGAAAATCTGATTTTTGTAGGGAGAATTGGCCCTCTCACTGCATCGTTAATCATACACGGAATATCAGTTTAAACTAATCATAATGTGATACAGTCCTTTAGATTTTTGAAATCCTCTTCATTTGTTTTTCATTATAGAAGACATACTTCTCATACATTCTGTAAAAATTTGTAATGATTGTTGTTTGTCACCTAAAGTTAAGGAACGATTATGCTCTGATATAAAGAATCAGTTGTTGGAAGCATGTTCTAAAAGTTAGCGTGGAAATACAATTTTGTACAGTAATTTTAGACAGCAGAATATCAATAACACCAACAAATGCACTCCCACACCTGGTCGATTTTAGAACAGAAGCTGATGCTTTGAAAATAACCCATTTCTACAAGGCAGATATGATTTATGATAACCTGAAACACAGATATGACGGGAGCCACATTCCATTTAGAGTTATCATGCCACCCACTGTAAGCAGTGCTCTGGAGTGAATGAGCAGAACTCAGTCTTTTTTAGTGGACAGTAGCACAGCCACTAATGAGACAGATTTTATTAAAAGATACTTGATTTAGGAGAGAGTTTAAGTCCTATCATATTTTGAAATTGCTGCTGGCTTAGTCCTGGCATCTGATCTTTTATCCCCCTACCATCACCAACACCAGTTTCTGTATATGCTTGACATTGCTATGGTAACCCTGAGGGTTGATGGAATTCCCTGCATCTCTTTTCACAGAGGGTGATGAGACAGGAGTGATGGATAGTCTGCTGGAGGCCTTACAGTCAGGGGCTGCCTTCCGCGACAGAAGAAAAAGGACACCGAAGCCAAAAGGTGAACCTTATACTTGTTTCATGTTACTTTCCAGGGAACTATCACAAAGAACAACCTCTTTATATTTTTTAATTCTTTTAAAGTCATATGTCAAGAATGTAGCGCTGTGGGCAACATCTCTTCAGAAGTTTCAGAAGTTTTCTTAATCCTTCCCTTGCGATGACAAATGTCAGCGGGAGGAGCATTCCAGTTGGCCAGTGTCAGTAGCACATTACAAATCAATGCACTGAACCTAGGAAATCCTGATTAGTGTGACAAGTCTCATCTAAAGAACCATATGCACTTGATCCCAGTGGAATTTACAGTAGCATAATTAAATGGCAAGTAAAAGTCATAACATTACTGCTTTGCTTCCAGAAATACTTAACCTTGGAAAAAATACTGTTACACTTCTTGAGATGAACAGACCGCTCTATTAAGTTTCTCTTATATATATGGGTTTTTTTGTTTTGTTTTTTAACAGATCTTCGGCAGAGTCTCAGTCCAATGTCTCAGAGGCCTGTTCTGAAAGTTTGTAACCATGGTAATAAACAGTATTCATAAATTGCACATTCTTCTTATCTACTTTTATCCTCTTGGTTTGTGATTTTAGTAGGCTGCTATGACGGTCTCAAATCTCAATATAACTAAAATAGTAAAAATGTGTGGGTCTTTGCTATGAGATTGTGTACTCATATTCTACATCCTGACATTATTGCCTTGAACTTTTCAGTCTTGAGTGAATGTCATTGTTTTTATTATTATTACTATTACTATTATTACTTGAAGTTACCTCACACATTTCTGATCAGTGTTGCTCTTTGTATTCTTTCAAAAGCATGATGCTCTCATACTATATTAAGTAGTGGATTTACTTTACATCAAGATACAATTTGGAATGTTGAATCTGTTACCTGTTGTACTTTACCACATTTGCCAGTACAATTTGAAATATGGTGACTAGCATTTTGCAAAATCGTTACTACAGATGAGCTTCATATGATATGGACAGATGTGTTAGGATCACTAAAAAGAAGGTAAGTTAACTCAGTCTCTGGTATTTATGAGATTGAATCCTTTCGAAAATCCCTAACCAATTCCTGCATACTTAGTCACAAGGTGCCATTTTGTGTTGATTGGGTTTCATTTACTTTGGTTCCTTTTTTCTCACTGTCATGTATTATGGGGTCTGCTTACCTTCCTTTTGCAAAAACAGATTTATCCATTGTGATCGCCAGTTTACTTAGAGAGTGTCACCAAATTTCACCAGATTTATAAATGGAAAAATACTTGACAGATTCCATTTCAGGGTTGTTTTGGGTGCAGATGAGTTAAGTAATTAAGTTCTAGTTCTAATGTGTGACTGAGAAGAGAAAACTTCTTAGGAAAGCCTAAAAAAATTATGAGGTTATGAAGTAAATAAGAAAAACACAACTTCCAACAAAGATGGAGGCGTAGACAGACACGCTGCGACTCCCTCCACAACTAAGAAGGAATACAACTACCTCAAAACTAGAAACAGCCAGAAGTTCCAGAAAATCAAACTGCATGGAAGTCCAGCAAACAAAGACATAAAGAAGAAATACTCATCAGGACAGGTAGGAGGGGTGGAGTGGACGCAGTGTGGTGGCGGCAGGCTGGCAGAAAGTGCCGTCACATGTTTTAAAAAGTCAGGAGGGACACCTTGGAAGCGTTCTCAGCTCCTCACCCAGACCTAGCAGCTCAGGGTCCCAGCACTGGGGAAAATCAAGCCTCATTGCTTCTGACTGTGCAGACCAGTGGGAGTTGGGGCAGAGGCAGAAACTGCCAGTCTCAGCAGAGTCCGCCTATTTAAAGGGCCCCCACGGTCCTAGAACGTCCACAGATCCACCCACTCTGGGAATGACAGCCAGCTAGAGGAGCGCCAGCCCGGTACAGAAATAAGAGAGATGTCTGGAAAAGGGGTGAGTTCTGGGCAGGTGGCATTGTTCCCTCTCGGACCCCTCCCCCACATACAGCACCACAATGTGGTGAAACGGGTCACCCTGCACTGACGAATCCCTAAGGATCCGCCCCTTACAACATAACAGGAGCGACAACTCTTCCTGGGATGCGGAGGCAAACAAACACAGGAGCCTGTCAGAATGAGGAGACAGAGAAGTATGGCCCAAAACGGGGAACAGATCAAGGTTCCAGTGGCAGAACTAAGTGATGAGGAGATAGACAACCTAACAGATGAGGAGATAGCCAACCTAACAGATGCAGAATTCAAAACACTGGTGATAAAGATGCTCACAGGCTTGACAGATGTGCTTGAGTACGGCATATGCATAAGAGAAGAAGTGAAGGCTATGGTAAGTGAAACAAAGGAAAATCCACACAAAACCAGTGGTGAAGGGAAGGAAACCGGGGTTCAAATCAATTATTTGGAACATAAGGAAGAAAAAAAACAGTCAACCAGTGCAGAATGAGGAAGCAAGAATTGAAAAAAAATGAGGAAAACTTCCCAAATTTTGCGAAGGAGATAGACATACAGGTCTGGGAAGCACGGAGTGTCCCGGGCAAGCCGGACCCAGAGGGGAACACACCAGGACACATCATGATTGATATGCCAAAGGTGAAAGATAAAGAGAGAGTCCTGGGGGCAGCAAGAGAGAGGCGGAGAGTTGCCTACAGTGGGGTGCCTATAGGACTATCAGCTGATTTCTCAGAGGACACTTTGCAGACAGGAAGGGACTGGCAAGCAGTTTTCAATGTGATGAAAAGCAACCTACAGCCAAGATTACTGTATCCAGCAAAGCTATCATTTGGAATGTAAGGGCAGAAGAAGTGACTTCCCAGACAAGGTGAAGCTAAAGGGGTTCATCATCACGAAGCCATTATTATATGAAATGTCAAAGGGACTTACTTAAGAAAAAGAAGATCCAAACTATGAATACTAAAATGACAACAAACTCACAACTATCAACAACTGAATAGAAAAAGTAAAAACAAAATCCAACTGAGCAAACCAGAATAGGAACAAGATCATAGGTATGGGGATCATTTGGAGGGTTATCAGTTGGGACGGGGGAGGTGGAGAAATGAGGAAATGGTGCAGGGACTAAGAGGCATAATTGGTTGGTACAAAATAGACGGGGGAAGTTAAGAATAATATAGGAAAGGGTGAAGCCAAGGAACTTATATTCACGACCCATGGACATGAACTAAGTGGAGAATGGGATTGCTGGATGGAAGGGAGGTACTGAGCAGAGGGGAGCAAAGGGGAAAAAAATTGGAATTACTGTAAAAACATAATTAATAAAATATACTTTAAAAAAGCAAAGAAAAACACATGGATAATAATCATCTCTTGCTAGCTGTATAGAGATCCCTGTTGCTCATGGTCAAGTACATATGGCAGATCTTAATAAATGAGAGGAAAGGTAAAAACCTGCAGCAAAACTTTATATAGATCTTTTTACTTTTTTCAACAGTATGTTTGTGTTAAATGTTTGTTTGTTTGTTTGTTTGTACTTTCCCCTGCTCTAACAATAGGGAAAAGTAATTGTAATGAGTCGGGAAAATTTATTGTGGATAATTAATTCCTAATTTGGGGTTTATAATCTAGAGTCATTGTGACATGTGAAATAATGGCAAAAAAGTGTAGAGGATATTCTTTTTCTTAACATTAGAGATTATTTTGTTTTATAGACGAATACATGGAAACTCAGGCTAAAAAGTTCTCAAAACTATGCGGCTAGTTATTGACACAGCTATGACCATAATACAGTTTTGATTCCTATTGCCTTTCTCTTTTGATTATTTATAGGCATTTTTATTATGTTTTTATTAGTAGGAAAATATATAAAATAAACAATCACCCCACATTGTAAGTCATTAAAAAAACCACAGTCAACACAATGATCATGGTATTAA
This sequence comes from Furipterus horrens, assembly GCF_987537825.1. NCBI lineage: Eukaryota > Metazoa > Chordata > Mammalia > Chiroptera > Furipteridae > Furipterus > Furipterus horrens. The sequence goes on from NW_028327182.1 coordinate 34,677,053, forward strand.
TCTAATGGCATGTGTACTTCTTCTATGCTTAGTTTTAAATAAATATTTTAGGTATAATATAGGGGGAAATTATTTAAGATAAATTTGTGTACTGACCTGGAACCCAGTCCTTCGGTGACTATATTATTAAAGTGTTAAGGCTTCAAAGGCTCATATAAATTGTGATATTTCAATCCAATGTTGTAAAAGCAGATGAGTATTGCATTTCTATCTTTACTAACCTTACATGTACCATCTTAAGTCATAAGGCTATTGTGATAATTAAGCTAGTAGGTTATACACCAAGCCAACGGATATATACCACAAGTACCAAATTCTCTGTTGTAATATAAACATAGTGGATTGACATGTTTTTGAAACTTATTTTTTATTGCTATTTCTGCTGTTTTCCCTTCACATTTAAGCAACTGAGAACAAAATTCGAATGGCCAAATTAATATTAAAGAACCGTATGCGTAAAGATGGATTTATTAGACTAGATGTTGAAAAATAAAGAATTTGATTAAGGAACGTATATTCATTGCAGCAAGGATCATGATTATTTTTAGAAAAAGATGATATTTTAGTGACTATTTCTAATCTTTCTAAAAACCACTTGTTTTCATTGAAAACTGAAGTATGTGATTAAAAAGTAACATGTAACCCCTTTTACTTTTTCATTGCTTTCATGTACTGAAACAAAAATAATGTCTGATTTGATATTTTTCTACAAGTATATAATTGTTGATATTATGTCAAACTATTTTTAAAAGACTTACAGGATTTTCTGCACGGTTACTAAATGCCAAGCATATGTTGAATGTTTTATACATATCCTGTTTAATCTTTTTTATATTCTATCAGTAGTCAATATTTGTATCTCTTTTATAGTTGAAAATAACGAAGAATTGAACAGGTCTAACATTTTGCTTAAGGTCCTGCAGTCAAATTTCAAACCTGGGCGCGTCTGACTTCTGCACCAGGTTCTTAATCTCTCTGCAGTGTTGTGCTCTGAATAGAGCTGCTTGAATCAGTACCTATTCTTCCCATCCTTGAGCTGATGAGCCATTTGTGTACTTTTTTTTTTTTTTCTCTTAGCATAAGGTTGAACTATGAGGTTTTCTAGCCTCTGGTGTGTCTAGTCTCGCATTCCCCAATTGAACTACTGGGTAGCCTTCTTTTCCTTGTCTGAGGCTGGATTACAAGGATATACCATCTTCTGGAATTAGGACCACTTTTTGTTCCTTTAATAAGCTCTGTATTAAAACATCGATATTAATTTTAATAAATGTATATTCTGAAAGGTCATAGATGATATAGATTATAAATATACATTTAGAAATATATATGTGTATATATACCTTTGACATATTTTATTTTAGAATTAGAAAATTCTAAAGTATCCTCTGAGAACTTGGTACATACATATTTTGGCAAAAGGTGACCTCAAGCTTCTAACTTCTGTGGGGTTCAGAAGCACAGAAATTGTAGTCAAAATTCCTTGGTTAAAGTTTTTCTCTGTTTTATCTTTTGTTTTTCCCGTTAAGGTCTAGGCAGAAATTAAGAGTTTGGCATTTTTCCTTGCTAAATCTCCATTTATTAACTTAGCAAAATTTATTAAACAAACTTGCTAGGCACTTAAGATACAAGGATACTCTCTAAAATTTCACTGTCCAGGTGGAAGATACACAAACAATCGTTCTCACACCTGTGTATTTGCTTAATGCCAAGGTAGGTGTGACACACACTCTTGGGAATATCAAGGAGTCTGAAAGACCAGTTCAAACCTGGCTTCTGGAAGGACCTGAAATCTAAGCTGAGTTTTGAGGGATGAGTAGAAATGAGGCCAAAAACCTGAGGTCAAGTGTGAGCCAGGAAAGCAGCAACATGTGCCTACTTTCTCAAGAGGTCCTTTTGAGCCCCATTCTGAACTCTGTAAAACTATATGCTCTTATTCTCATATACTATTTAGCTAATACAGTAATGCTCTAATTAGCACCTTCGTCTTTCCCATTTTGCAACACTCGTTTCCCTAAAAATGTTCTTATTCAGTGTCTGCCACACTACTCGTGAGCCCCTTCAGGGTAGGAGATAAGGCAATAAAGGAGGGTGTGTCTCTGTTCACTGCTGTAACCCCAGTATGTAGCTGGGTTAGTGCCCGGCACATGGATGTTTAGCAAGAATATTGAATGAACAGGCATGTTTAGATTTCGGCTTGAATGGAACAATTAATGTGTCTTAAGCAAAATCAGGCCTCTCAATATCACCCCCAAAAAGTGAAATTTAGTATGCCAGTTGCTGAAGCTTAGTCTGTGAACACAATTTACGCCCTCTCATCTCGTCCCTAAAATGTTATCTGAAGGAGATACTTGACCATCCCTGGTCTAGGATTCAGTAGGTTGTTAAACAAAATGTGGAGGGTGTAGTTTAATCTTGATTGGATTACTCACTCCTTGGAAATGAAAGTTTACTTATGAGTTCATACTATAACAGAACCCACGGGTTTTTCAGTTATGAGGGGCCCAATTGCCCGCCGCCAGAAGCATAACTCTTAATTCAAGAGTTTGGTGAAAAGAAAAAGAATTGTATATTTAAAGGTTATATAGATTTAGATTATTGGCGGATTTTTGCCGTTAAGTCTTATTTTCTTTAAAACACCCACAAACACATAGTTCTACGCCCCTCCCCGTCAAACCAGGCTAGTTTTAGAAAAGTCAGAGATACAGTTTCCCTACTTCCCAGACACAGTGCAATTTTACCAGCAGCTCCCAATCATTCAAGCCTGATTGGGGAGGTTTTGCCTGTGTTACGGTGCTCTCCAGCTCTTAATGTGGAACCACATGGAGTTCCCAGCCTCCTTGTAAACTGCATGGAGTTATCCCTTTCCTTTCCAAGCTGCATGGAATTCACCTACCTAAAATGTCTGCCACCTATTTTTAAATCCCTGACTGCGTCCTGTGATGCAGGGGGCGTGGTGACCAGTTCTGACCATTCACAGAACCTTGTGCAGGCTCTGTATGCTCTTTTCTCACTATTCCATGGTCAATACCCCTCCCATCTCCTTGGAACCTTGGGAGAACCAAACTATTTGCATAACTAAGACAGTAGCTACCAGCTGTCCCTGGCTGGTTTGGCTCAGTGGATTGAGCGTCGGCCTGCGAGCTAAGTGTCGCTGGTTCGATCTTCCAGTCAGGGCACATCAGAGAAGGAAAACTCTGACTCCAAAAAACCTCCGCTGCCTTGCGGCATACCTCGTCAGGGGAAAGGCTAAGGGAGTAAACCCCGACAGAAAATCCGGAGCCGGAGTCCCTAAGGCAGTTTGACGTTGTAGTCAACACCGGCAACTCCTGCGTCGCACCTGAAGCCAAGCTGTATTGCCTCCGTCTTTCCCTTGGACCCTTCAGCTGCGAAGAGAGGGGGGGTCTGCTGCATGGGCAACAGCAGACCCTCCATATCACCCTGCCCAGGCTCTGTAGCTTCAGCTTCACTGGAGAGGACACTCCAGCATCATCGCAAGATGTCGATTCAACACGGGAGGAGACAGATACCGTGTCACTCCCGAGTCGGACTGCACAACCATTCTCGGCGGTGCAGATAGACTCTTAAGAAGCTACACCATCGTCTCTCGAGATGGACGGCTGCCAACGAGCTACCAGCCATAGTCATGCAAAAGTATCTTAAAAGCGGTTCCCTTCTCCCCATCCCCCAACATGCAGGCTCTGGGGATTTTGGGCGACCCCCACTCTGTAACAATACCCTATTTGGGCAAATCAACTGGCCTCGTTGAAAAGAAAGTACCAGATAGGGGAAAAGTATATCAAGAGTCTGATGCCAGACCAAGAATTTGGAATATCTGTGTTTTTGAGCAAGAAAATGACAGATTTTAGCAGTTTGCCTGGAACTGGAGTGACAACTGAACGAGAGAGGAAAGAATCAAAAGGACTTGTAGCTGCCTTGATGCCAGACATGGGTTGGCTGCAAGGGACCAGGAGGAAGTCCAAGAGCTCATCAAGGTTTGAGGAAGGAAGCCAGGTCTAGAGGTCTGGGTGAAGACCTTCACAGGAAATTACTGAGGCTGCATTAGCAAATGAGTTCTCTAAAGGAAAATCTTTAAATCTAGATAATGGTAAATCAAGGGCTACACCTTAGGACTGAACACAAGTGAATAATGAAGTGAGTGAAAGGCAGGAAAAAATTGAAGCGGGTGGGGGAGGTTGCATAATAATGGAGCCTACATTATGGTTGATGGAAGACTTTCAAGGAGTTGGTTTTCTACTTTTTTTCTTCTATTTCTTTGTTTGTTTATTCAGTTCAGTGCCACTGAGAGACTAGTGTCACTCTCTTCCTGCTCTATAGGACATCTCTTCCCCTGTACACTGTATAGACTATAAAATGTTTGTGACAAAGATTTCACACCTTACGGTGCATCTCCCTGTGATTTGATTGCATCATCATTAGATGGTTCTCTTTTCATTAAGTAGTACTTCGGAATCTTTTCTCAGATAGATATAGAGTAATCAGAAAAAATCTATAAACTATATGCGATTAAAACCCATAATGATAAAACTATTTAACTGTGACAAAATAAGATAAAACATAATCAAAATTTTAAGCAAACAAGTATTACACATTTTTAGTGAATATTCATAACCTAAACAAAATCTTGCTATATTATCTTTACACTAAATCAATTCTTAATAGCCTTAATTCAGATTTGATTATCTATTTTTACTCTCCCACTTATATATGGAGCTTTAAGAGATTTTTATAGAAATAAGATTGTATTGCCTCCAGGCACAGCTGCTCTGACACTCTTAAGATTTGAAGTCAGAATTAAATGTGAAGCTAGTTAGATATTTTTGAATTAGCATATTTCTCCACAAAATAACTAAGAAAGGCACACAAAACAGGCTTTGTTGTTGATGTATCAAAACTTCACACATAACTATGCCTCCTCGCCAAACCACTCAGTCTCGGGTCCCTTCTTTCTTGACCTACCTTTTCCCCAAACAGCAAGAATTTGTCTTGAGGCAGGATTATGAAATTTGTAAAATTTTCAATGGCGTCTGCTGAGCACTGGCTTCTTTGAAAACAATGAGGACTACGTGAATCTGGTGCTTGTCTAGTAAACCTTATCTATCAAAGTAGTAAATGTTGTCAACCACCATTTCCATTTCTTTAAACTGTAGCCTATTTTAAAGTATAAAGAGCATAAGGAATAATACAGTAAAATTATATGATTTTGCCAAATGTCATTGGCTTATTTTCTTGAGAATAGCTTTTGTTCTCTTTCTGATAAACCTGTGCCTGTCAAATAACCTAAGAAAGGGAGTTATTAAAACACTAATTGTTTTTGACACACTTACACTGGGGCTTTCAAGCAGAATCAAATGCTACCTGTAACTGTCAAAAGACTTAAATATTTTTAAGGAGATTTTTCTAGTCCAGGAATGTAAAACAGTTTGGGCGATTTCACATTTTATTCAAAACTCAGTCTCTCATATTTACTATGTAGTCAGGCAAAAGAAAGAAAGTACTCAGCGGGGCTCCTGCCTGGGTAAGGGTACCCCGTGGGCAGGAGGCAAGGCCTAATTTATACTCAAGGCAGGACAACCTTTTGGCTCAATCATTATCAAACAACCTCTTAAGCATGGAACAGGTTAGAAAATTCTCAAGGAGCAAGGGCTTCAAGTTGTTTTAAAAGGACATTTATGCAAGAAATAGCAAATGTCTTTTATTTAATGAGCATTCACAAATGTATGCTGAAAGCTGGGACCAAATTGAGTGAAAAGGAGATAAAGAACTGTTATGTATGGAAAGTAACGTCCTTAACTTCCCTGAAATAGTTGTTATGATTAATAAGGCTCTTATTTGTCTGTAGTGGACGATAAGTATTATAATCTGTTAACATTTTTGGCTCACTCTGAAGTTCTCTCGTTTGTTGCTTATAGCATAGGGTCAGAACTGGGTTCATATGGAGTTCCTTGAACTCTGTACTTTTGGTTTAGATTTTCTGTTTGGGCTTTTTTCTTTTTTCTTATTTCTTTTTCCTTTTCTATTTATTCTTCTGGTGAAAGGATTTATTGATTTTTTTTCCCAACCCCCCACCCCCCCCCCCCAAAAAAACAAAACACTTATTGATTTTGTTGTTTGATTACTGGTTTGTTACAAATTTTCTCTTTTTTACATGCTATATTTTTATGTGTATATTCTTAAAAGGAAGCCACTTTTACTGTAATTGTTTGTCATTTGAGAACTAAACTTTCTGTAATCACAAATGTGGAAAACCTGTCAAATGATTGACAGGTCCACAGTTTCAGTGACAAATAAATTGTTTAGGGTAAACAGTTAAGGTCCAGCGAAATGGTGCTGCTATGGATGTTCACTTAGGATGCAGGGGAGGGACAGCATCATCTGGCCCCAGGATGGTCGTTAGTTGTGCTGGATCTCTCAGGCAGGAAGGTGTGCAGGCTCATCTGGGCTCTGCAGCTTGGAAGGGGCAGGTAAGGGGAAGAGGAGCCTAGGAAGGAGCAGTCAGCAAAGCCATTTGCTTCAGAAAGGCTCAGTACAGGAAAGATAGAGGAGCGCGTGGGCACAGATTGGCATGAGGACTCAAGTGTCATTGTCGCCTCCGGAAGAACAGTTTTAGTATAATACTAGAAACTGAAGCCAGGCAGCATTGATTGGAGAAGCAGTGGGGGCTGTGCTTTCTAGAAGCCTGGATATGAAAGGAAGGATATGGTTAAGGAGTGGGTTATGTTTCTTTGCTTTTGTGTGACATGGACTTTACTGTCTCTGTATTCTGAAGCGGAGGGATGAATATTTAGTGGGCCAGTAGTTAGGGTGAGGTTCCTGGGGGATGGGATGGGAGAGCACAGGTGTGGAGAACCTGAACAGTAAAAGAAAGGATATATGGAGAGAAGTGGATGCAAATATTGAGTAAGAGTCTGGAGGTCTCACATCTGTTTTTGCTGTGAATTAGGATATAAGGTCTCCTCCTGAAAGTGACAGTCTCAGAGGGGAAGAGTGCCAAGAGCAATGGAAGCTGGTACATCTCTTCCGGGATTATGAGAAATAACTGCTAGTGGAGACGCAAGATAATTTTTGCAACAAGGGCCCCGCTGAAAAGGGAGGCTATAGCGTGTGTAACGACAGCAGTCTGTGAAGTCTGAGGGTAAGAGAAGTTGCTGAGGTGCTTCCCAGGTTCTGTGATAAAGGGCAGTTGGCTCCCCCATAGCCTGACTGTACCAATGTCCAGATGTAACCGTAGTGCTCAGTTTGGCAGAAGGCAGGCAGAGTGTGCTTTGAGCACCTGTCGAGCAGTCATCACATTTTTTAGAGGATAAGCTATTTCATATTTTAAAATAGTGTAGTAGTTACATAGGAAAATAAAGGGTCCCCTGTTGGAATGCCTTGGGTGATGTGTGTTTGAGTACCGAGTGTGTCACCCGTGAGGAAGGCATGCAGCAGGACAGCGGTGGCCCTGACGCAGCTGGTTGTCCTTCAGGTACATGTCAACTATATCATGTGTCTGAGATCTTTTCCCACAAAGCTACATTTAGCTCTATACTCATTATTTCCAAGGTGCCATTGGATTTATTTTTTTATATTTTTATTGTATTTGCCCTCACTGAAGCTCAGTTTGGAGTAGCCACAGATACAGAAACTTACTTTTTAGGATTGTTGTCAGTATTAAAAAGAAAGGTTTTTGCAAAGTGCCTGACTGGCACATAATAGTTACTTTAAAAATGCCAGTAGTATCCATGGCCAGTGTGGTTCAGTTGGTTGGAGTGTCATCTTGTAACTGAAAGGTCGCAGCTTAGGCTCCCTGTTGGGGCACATGCCCAGGTGGGTATGGGAGGCAACCAGTCTGTGCTTCTCTCTCACATTCGTGTTTATTTCTCTCCCTTCCTCTCTCTTGAAAAGCAATGGAAAATGTCCTAGGGCGAGGATTTTTTTTTTTTTTTTTAATTTTAAATACCACTAGTAGTTCTTGTTCACTGACTTTTGAAAGCATAAAGCTTGTCAGATTTTTAATCCTGTTTGTAGAAGCCTTGAATGATCTAGCCATGCAGTCTGGCCTTGAAAAGCAGTGTGGAGTCGGTTTGGGCTTTAGAAGCAGACAGATCTTGGTTTGCCTTCTTGACTTACTAACAGAGTGACCCTAGTAAGTTATTTCAGCTTTGAATTTCCTTTTCTTCAGCTGTAAAAAGAGAAATTACATGATGTGCCTTATAGAGTATTTGTAAGGTTAAATGAAAGTGTGTGAGAGCACTGCTAAAATACCTAGAATTGAGTAGATATTCAGTAAATTACTTTTTCCTTCTCCACCATCCTTCCATGATGCATTTGTCAATAGAAAGTTATGAATTCTTCAGCAAAGTAACAGTAATATCCAGAACAGGCGTGATAATGAGAGAGGTTGAAATTAATTTTCTCATGTTGAATAATTTCTATACTGCACATAAAATGCGTTAAGTATTATAAACTGTAGAAGAAGAAGAAAGGTGAAAAATTAAAACACTAGAGATTTTTGGTGTTAAAATACCATAATAAAGATGTCTTTACCTTCTTTTCACCACAAAGCTAAAAAGAGGAGTGAGTACGTAATGAATAATGAAAAGCAATCTCAGCTTCTGCGAAATCAAGACATCTTTAACCTGGAACATATAAAGACAGAATAGAGGAAATGGTGATGCAGGAAGAAGAAAGCTGGAATGCAGATGTATTCATTTCCAAAGCTTCCATAATAAAGCACCACAAACGAGGGGGCTTAAAACAACAGATAATTATTCTCTCCCAGTTCAGGACACTGGACGCCTGAAATCAAGGTGTTGGCAAGGTCCGTCTTTCTGGAGGGCGAGTCTGTTCCCTTTCTCTCTCCCCTGTCTTCAGGTGGCCAGTGGGCCTTGGTGTTCCTGGACTTGCAGTGCAGCCCTCTAACCTCTGACTCTACCTTCACATGGCCTTGTCCTGTGTGTCTCTTCTCTTGGCCTTCTTATGGGGACACCAGTCATTTGGTCAGGGCTCCCCGGCTCCCCCTATACTAGTATGACCCCCATCTTAACTTGATTATATCTGCCAAGACCCTGTTTCCAAATAAGTTTACATTCACAACAGCCAGGGTTGAGGACGTCAATGTGTTTTAGGCGGACACAATTCAACCCGCAATAGCAGGCGACTCCAATGAGAAACAGACTGATTTCCTCCTCACAGGACCACATAAGGGCTCCGGAATTATAAGTTCCAGGAGCAGCTGGCAGAAGGAATGAGGCATGGAGCTGAAAATGGAGGGTTGGCAAAGGAGCAGTTCGACCTCCACCCAGGGTGTGTGGTCCGAAGTCCAGACGTTTAACCATCATGCTGCTCTTCCCTCCCTTTCCTGCTCTCGATCAGGAGACGAGAGGGATACTGTGTGGGGAAAACTGTGGTACATTGAATGGCAATACAGGCCAGGGATGAGGTGTACCACTGAAGAGAGGTTATGTGAACTCAGAGGAAGATATTCTGGAGAAAAGAAAGAAATGAGTGGCAAAATCCTCTTCTGGCCCCTTCCACCACTTAGTTCTTAGAACACAGACCCCAAGTTTATACTCCAAGCAGATTTCAGAATATTCCTCTGAAGGTAATGAACAGTTTAGCGAAAAGGTCTTCAGATACTAACATTTGACCCCCCACTCCTACCCCCCCACCAAAAGCACTAGTTTAGGGCAAGAGAATCCCACAGAGAGGCCCACAAGTGAACAAATCTACTCACTCATACAAAATTGTTACTCTTAAATACTAATTTGTGCTGACAGTTGAGGAAAACATTCAACATGAAAAAAGAAAGAAAAACAAATCAAAGGAACTCTTAGTAAGCAGAGAAAATGTGGAGAATAGCACCATAATTAATGATTGCAACAATATCAAAGATTGCAATGATGAAAATAGGATGAGATAGATGATAGATAGATGATGGCTGGATAGACAGGGAGAGAAATAGATATTGCAGGTTCAGTTCCAGACCACACAAGAAAACAAATTGCAATGAAGAAAGTCACGTGAATGTTTTGGTTGCCAAGTGCATATGTAAGATACATTCACACTATATTAGAGTCTTCAAGTGTGCAGTAGCATCATGCCTAAATAAAAACAATGTACATACCTTAATTTGAAATACTTCTTTGTTTAAAAATAAAATGCTGACCATCATCTGAGCCTGCTGGAAAAATGGAGCCAATAGACGCTCAATGTAGAGTTGCCACAAACCTTCAATTCATAAGAAACGGTATCTGCTGAGTGCAGTAAAGTGAAGCCCAGTAAAATGGGATATGCCTGTATTTATAAAAGAATTATCAGGAAACAAAAACGGTCTTTTGGATATGAAAAATTTGGTAGCATAAGAAACATAGTACAGTATTTGGAAAAGCATAAACAATAGAAGTTCCAGGGGAATATTGAGGGGGGCGATGCAGAATTTACAGATAATCTGATATATCTGACCGTGTATACAATTATATTGTAAAGCTTAGGGGACAGGTTTGGAAAGAGTGAGAGGCAAGAAAATAAGAGGCAATTATTAACTCTAGAAAAAAAAGATAAGTGATATGAAATCATAGTATACTCCTTGAATAGCTTTGTGAGATATTTTACAACTATAATAACATAAATGCTAGACTCCATGATGGCCCCCAATGATCTCTGCCCTCTGGTGTTCACATTCTTACATATCACCCCCAAAATATTTTCCAGGCTTAGTGTGTAACCAATTGAATAAGACAAATAATGGTATGTCACACATGACATTAGGTTACAAAAGATACTGTGCTTTCATCTTGGGTGTTCTGTCCTGCTTTCTTCATCTCTTCCGGCGTCGGGGGAAGCTGTGTTGTGAGCAGCCCTTGGGAGAGACCCAAGCTAGGAGGAAATTAAGCTTATGGCTGTTGTAACGGGACATTGGTAAGTAAGGTCTAAAACTGATGAATCAAGTAACAGGAAGGAGAAACATAAATTAGGGTCAGAGACAAGGGTCTGCTAATACTTCATTGGAGGCCTTTTGGATTTCTGTCTAAAGTACCAATAACTTTAAAGAAAATTAAAGTTTAGAAATATTAAAGTTTTTAATTGGCAACAATTGGAAAAGCTGATAGCAAGACATCTCCCTATTTAGGTAGAATATGAAGGTATTATATATATGGAACTGTAACAATTAATTTCATTCATTTGCTATCTCCTTTTCTCCTCAAATAGACTGATTGTACTTTTATTAAGTTTTTATTTGTCTTTTTCATTTTTTCTCTCATTTTTATGTGATCTAGAAACTGAAGTGCTCTTCAGTGTGTGTTCCTATGGCAGTGCCTCTAGCTCAGGACAGTAAATGTGTGACTCCAAATAAGCTGGATCCTTGTCCAACCTATAGGTAATACTGGTCAGTGATATTGCAGCACATATCTCAATATTTTCTTCCCTTATCATTCTTAATGTGGGAGAAAATGATGGAAAAAAATCAAGCTCCTTTTTCTTTTTTTTGCCTCTTAGAGGAAAAAGTAGCCTTGCAGTGCTGCATGAGAACTAGATGGGTAAACTGAATCCTTAGAAAGCAAGAGAATAGGATGAAGTTAGTATTTTGAAACATTAACATTCTAGTCAGCTGCTCTTTTGTACGTAAGTGTCTTAGTACCTTATACTGGCTTTCTGAAAGCCATGGATGTAGTTAGTATAGCCAGACCTATCTGTGATTTGGAGGAAATGGTGGCTCCCTTGTTATATGATTACTTGTTAAGTAATCTAGGAAAAGAAACAGATATTAAATATTTTTTTACTTTACAGGGGTCCATAAATTCATTGATAAAAGCGCTGACATGTGTTAAGACACCTGAATGTCCTGTTGACTCCCAAGTAAATTAGAAATTATTCATTGTAGCCATGATGATATTATTGTGATGTGATAGCATTTCACTTAAAGTTTTACCATTTATTAGCAGGGATATTAGAATAAATGATAATTATCATTAAGTGCTGTGTACATTATCATTTAACTAATCATGCTTGCAATCTCCTATTAGTCAAACCTCTTTTGGTTAATTAGTCAAAGGAGCTTTCTATTCCCAATTTCTAGAGAAATAATGAAATAAAGAAATATTGAAATATTCTAAAGAAAGTGACAGTGTATCACTGTTTACCTCATATATCAACTTTACCCTCATCTAGTCTGTTATAGCAGCCTCAAAAAATTGTGACATTTTTAAAAATTATGAAATATGAAGATTAGGCTTATTAAATTATATGTGCATACTTTACCCATTAAAGTACTTATGCAGCAGAAAAGTGCTAATATGATATGCAAATAAAAATAAAATCCTTCTTTACCACTTCTCCATATTGAAATATGAATCAAGAAATGCTGTTTATATTTAACATTAAAAATGTTAATACCATCTTGTATTTTAATTCTAACAAGCCAAAAATGCAAGATCTATAGAATTTCAAAACTACAAATATAAGACACAACTAAGACAATTTTATCAGTTCTTGTATTACTTCTTGTTAAAAAGTTAGCCTCAGGAGTTCTTAAGCTGTTTGATAAACAATGAACAGAGTTTTATTTGTAATCTAAAGTATATTTTATCACTGGATGTGCAGCATATTTTTGTACATTTTTAGTCTTCTCCATGTCCCAAATGAGGGGAGAAAAGATAGAGAAAAAGATGTTTTGAAGTTCATTGTGATCTGTCATCAGGCAGCTTCTCAAGTAATGAATGACGCCCTATTTTTGAATGTGCAGACAATAAATGAAGGACATAGCGCATGAGGAGTTGTCCAGTGCAGTCTTACAGGGCAGAGGAAGCGCTGCCCAACAGGTTCTCCTGGGATCTGTACCATGCCTGCAGTCCTCTGTGGCAGCACCCTAATAAGCCTCAAGGTTTTCATCACCTCTTAAACACTGGTCTTTCTGTTTGCTCCTCACCTGCTGGAAACTGACCTTGGGCTGTTACTCTCCATTCTATTAACCTCCTTTCTCTTCAGTTGCTGATCCCCATTCCCTCTCTTCACCTAATCATAAAAACACATACTCTGCTCAGGGTAAGAAATAAAATATATTCAGTAATGGGATTAAGTAATAAAAGTTAGCAACCAAGTACTATGTTGTGGAAACATAACATTTCCTAGAAATTAACTCTGTGACTGCTACGTATTTGCTTTAAAGACTGATGAGTTTTATATACCTTCCTGGTATACTCTCCTTGTGCTAATTTCTATGCATTTAGGTCCATAACTCTGTTTTAAAAAGTGTAAACTATTTTTCCATGTCATAGGCCCGTATAAGTCACATGTTCCCCTACTACACATATCTCTGATCTTATCTAGACTCCCCTTACCGTTCTGCACTGGGATCTTCTTTAACCCTGTTACTGCCCTCTTTCAAGAAATATCACTCTTTCTACTTTCAAACTGGGAATAAAAGACTGTCAATGTACAAATTACTGCCTCAGTAAAGCCCTCTCTCTGTTGTACTAAATTACTTAGCACTATATATTGCACTGAGAGGCTTTGTTTTGTTTAAACAGCCCTTGCACATTTTTTTGCTCAGTACTTCATTTTGAATGTAAACTTTATACTAAAGAATAAAACAAAATAGAAAGTACACAATTTCTAAGTACATGGCTTGCTGAATGCTCACAGAATGAATTTACCTATGTAACCAGTACCCAGATCAAAAAGCAGTATTAGAAACACTGGAGTCCCTTCTAGCTCCTCCCCTTCATAACCTCACACCCCACTAATGTCCTGACTATGGCAGCACAAACCTTACTTTGTTCTTTTTACAAATGTAGTCATATGCTTTGTATCCATATTGTTGTGTAAAGTTGTAGTTTGTTCATTGTTCTTGTTATTTAGTATTTCACTCTATAAATATATCAATTTTTTTGTTGGTGGATACTTATTTTGTTACTAGATTTTTGGGCTATTACAAATAATATATGTGATTCTTATACATGTCTTTTGGTTCTTCAGGTAAAGACTGAAGGTGTAATTGTTGCTTCATTGGATTTGCATATGTTCAGTTCTAGTAGATGCCACCAAACGGTCTTCCAAAATGATTGTACCATTTTATACTTCCATCAGCAATGTATGAGAGTTTTGTTTCAACAAGTCTGGTAGGATAGCTCATTGTGTTTATGATTTGCGTTTCACTTATGAGTAACTTGAGTACATTTTCATAAGTTTCTTGTCTTTTTGAATATCCTGCTATCTGAAGTGCCTGTACAAATCTTTTCCTTCTTTTTCTATTGGCTCATAGGTGTTTTTCATATTAAGCATAAATAGATTTGACACAATTTAGAACTTTAACATAACACTTATGTCAAACTGCTAATTAAAGAACAGACTGTGCATCACTTTATGGTAACATAATATTCCACATTGCTCAGATCTTCCAGTTAGAGACATTAGAATGACAGGTCTGGCCAATATTATACAAGAAAAGAGCATGTTGTAAAATCTGCCATCATCCTACCCTCTTCTGTTGGGTTCCCTTTGGTGCACCTGTCCATTGTCTTTTCCTCTTTGTTGTCATGTGATAGCAACCCAGGGCCCCTCTAGCTTCTCTAACTGAACTGCAGGTACTCCAGAAATATTATTCTAGAAAAGTCAACTATGTCATACAAAAGACTTCAGAAAAACATTTGTTCAATGAATGAATGCCTGAAGGATTGAATGAATGAATATGTGAATACATGAAGGAGAGAAATAAACAAATGACTGCATAACTGAGTCTTGAAGTCCAGCCTTACACTTGTAAGTCTGATGTAAATTCCATTATGCCCCAATACTTACTAACTTTTAAGTATATTTTATTGATTATATTGTTACAATAGTTTCAATTTTTTTCCCCTTTGCTCCCCTCCACCCAGCATCCCCCTCCCCCAGCAATCCCTCCCTACAAATCCATGCCCATAGGTCGTACATAGAAGCTCTCCTACTTCACCCTTTCATATATTCTTATTCTTCTTCTTTTTAAAAAATAATTATTTTAACAATAAAAAATAACAATCCCTCCCTCTCAGACTTAAGACCCTTTACAATCTTATAAAGGACAATGGGCGAAGGTCTCGAGCTCCTCTAGCTGCTTCGAGCTGGACATGGCCAATACTTACTATTAATCAGGAAGTATTGCTTGACTGTGCTAAATTATTGTCATAAAATGTTGTGCTCACCTTATAGTTCACAAACATGAATCAGGGTGAACTATCAAGGTAACAAACTTATAACAAACATATTTAGATCTAATTTTATGATAAAATTTGAGTGGTTTCTTTATAAACTGCTTTTAAATACATAGTCTATTACCAAAGAAAAAAATTCTCCATATTTAAAATATCCCAAGCACATGATTCTATTGCTGATGAGTTAAATCTATATTAAGTGAATAAATGTATGGTTTTCCTAGATGATTGTTTCTTTGTCCCAAAAAACTGGATACTGTCTTCTAAAGTCAAATTTGCAACATATTAATTAAGGTAGTTTTAAATTCAGAAAGTGTTAATATGAAGTAGAAGCTACTTATTTTTAAAATGTTGATTCTATTCTATGTAATTACTAAGTATGTGGTCCTGTGTTTATCACTTTTCATGTTTCTTCATCTCTGACATGTGCTTTTAGATAAATAGTTTTCATTCTTCTATGACTTAGACCTCCCACTCTTTTTTTTTTTAGACTGAATATTTATTTTGATTAACACTTATAGTCAAGATCCAGAAAATGGCAGTTCAGTATCTAGTCTTTTTTGACTGCTACATTTGAACCAATTGAGTTGCCTTTGGGATCAAGCATATCCCTTAAAAGTAAAGTAAACATTGAGTTTGTTTAAAAACCAATGTCTTTGAGTTTTCTGATGCAAACATCTATTAAGAGTATAATATTTTAAAAGCACAGAGAAGTATAAAGAGAAAATGAAGTTTACCCATAACCTAACTACACTTATGTAAACATTATTGGCACTGATTTTCTAATTTTAAACATAAACACATTTTTAAATTCTGACATGCTGTGCATAGTAACTTTGTTATGAGTTTTTTACATATAACATGAATTCATCTCAGCAATATTTTAATGGATATATAGTACCTGTAGTAAGGTTAAACCGTACATTATTTAACCAGCTTCCCTGGGGTTTTACCTTTGGATACTTTTAAATTGTTCACCATTATAATAAATAGCAGTTTTTCTGCAGAGTAAGTTAACAGGTATGAGCAGTTTTGAAGCTTTTTATACATAGTGTCACACTGACGTGGATAGGGTGAAGCAGTCCCTTCATTATATTGTATTAACTTACCCTCATACTAGCTGCCAAGGGCAGTGTCCATTCTGCAAACCCTCAACTGCCCTAAGTGTTTCAGAATTTTTACTAATTAGACAAAATGATGTCTCGTTGTGGTTTCCACTTTTAGTTAGCCATGAAATTGTATATATTAAAAAAATCATTATAACTGACAGAATGTGAAGAGCAGGGAGAACAGCAATGGCGGAGGTGGGTAGAGAAACTTTAATGTTTCTTATCAAACTGTGTCATCCACTAAGTAAAATCAACTTTTTTTTAAAATCATCAACTTTAATATTATCTCCTCTATTCCTTTAATAGCAGCAATTATTATTATTGTTTATTTGTGATGATTTTTCAATGCTTCAACCCAGGAGTTGGTTTTATTTGTACATTTTGGCTTTTAGTTATAATACGTAAGATAAACTCTTGATTTATTGGAATAATGAGACAGAGATAGGGGGATGCAAATCAGAGCTAGACCTGAAACCCAGTGGCACATAACCAGTCCAAGGGAGGTTGGCATCTCAGGTGGGTTTGCACCTCCTTCCCCAGGGGTTTGGGGTCATTAGGCAGCAACTTAATAAATCTTTGAAGAGGCTTATACTGAACATAGTCTACTTGATGCCAGCAGAGCCATTTGAAAGGTAAAGAAACTGAGCCCACCAACTGACTTTTCTTCCAGATGATTCTTAATGCCAATTTTAACAGATTTCTTTTCACTGAAATTGTCACATAAGTTCATTTAAAAGATAGTTCAACAATGAAGATATTTGTACATTTTGATCACTTTGCTAAATGTGATTTTTTTAATTCATAATTTAAATAATTTGAGATGGCTTACAAAAGAAGGCATATAATAATCCTGTAATTATAAGAGAAAACAGATGCTTATAAGAAAACAAAAGTAGGTTGACTCCTTAGCTTAGAGCCGTTGTTCTCAACTTTAATATCTATCAGAATCACCCTGGGTTGTGGAAGGGGGACTTATCAAAACACAGGTTGCTAGACCCTGAAGGGTATGATTGCTGGTTCTGAACCTTGGCCACATTAGACACATACCTAGAAAGTTTAAATAACACTAGTATGGAGCCTTATTCCACATATTTTGATTTAACTGGTCCATGATGGGACCCAGACTATATATATTTTATAACTCCCCTTGTGATTCCAAATGTTGGCCAGAATTGTTAGCCATCAATAGAGAGAAATCTCTCATATTGACAATAGATAATCGGGTGTTTTAGTTGTGGCTTGGGTTTCTTTTTTTCTTTCCTTTCCCCTCATCCCCATCAATGTGTCTAGGTACTCATTCCTATTTTTTACCTTTGGGGTGGGATATGTTTTTGTTTCTTAAGTGCACCATTTTGTTCTTCTCTTGATTGGACTACTTCTGTTTTTGATGAACAATCTCTCTAATCTATCAAGGTCATTTTAAATTCTATTTTTTAAAATAAAGTGTTTAACCCCTGTTCAACTAAATATCTGCAAATTTAATGAGCAGATTTTCAATTTCCTAATTGAGACTATGCCCATTAAGTTTCAGTATTTTATAATTTTATTGCAAATTATTTCTACCATGTGGGTAATGCTACCTTGACTTTGTCCTGGTCATACACATCTTCTTCGTATCACTAAATATTTACTTAGTGCTTAGAAGTTGTATGATGTTGAATCAAACTCTATGACTTCTATCTACATAGTTGAAAATAAGTGCTGGATCTGACTCCATGTAGTTTTAACTCTAAGGAGAATTATGTGTTTAATATGAGCTGTGTAAACAACACAGTACATATAAACATTGAAATGCAAAAACTGAACATTGAAAATGTAGGACATATAGGTGGATGTAATGCAATGCTCTAACTGTGACTTATACAGAATAGACACGACTACCAGCTGCTACTTATTTACTGTGTAACCTTCTGCAAGTTTCTTGATCCTCATGCCTCAGTTTGTCATCCATAAAATGAGATCTTAATCATTCCTGCTTTGGTTTGTTGTAAGGATTTAAATCAGATAATGCATGGAAGGTTCTCAACAGAGCCTAACAAATAGCAACAATTCAAATAAATAAATAGTAGCTGTTGAGTCAATTGAGGAATTGATAGAAGGTATTTTAGGTTTGGTTTGATGGAACTGATAATAGATAAGCCAAGTGACACAAGGATGATGGGCTGAAATCTGTCTTCGTTGACTAATGAGGCTAAATTGAAATCTTCGTTTTTTACAAGTTTAAGTACGTTTTTCTATAAGCAAACAGCTTAGATTTTTATTCTCAGTGTGCTATGTTTATTATTGGGAAGTGTCCTTATGCAGATAACTACAGCTACTAAGTGACAGAGTCAGAATTCAAACTCAAGACTTCTGTCTACAAGTTGATCATAGCTAAATGGCAGAATCAAGGAGAACAGATTGCCCCAGAAAAATAAGATTCCAAAGAGACTATATTAGCCAATATTTGACCACTTTCTGCATGTCAGACATTCTTTAATAACTATTGTAAATATAAAATTTCCCTCCACATTCAAATATAGGATTATAAATGATGAATTATAAGTATCTCATGGAAAATAAGTTTATTCTTAGAAATCCCTATTTGCAATAATCACAAGGTAGAGGCTTTAGAAAGAAATACACATGACATAAAAATTAACGAAACTAATGTTTCTGGTATCGCCAAATTCAATAAAAAATGCTATCAGTGAGAATAGGAGAACATGATTGTTTGTACCAGTGTATCATGTTCTCCCCGCCTGGCTAGTTTGACTCAGTGGATTGAGCGTCGGCCTGCGAGCTAAGTGTCGCTGGTTCGATCTTCCAGTCAGGGCACATCAGAGAAGGAAAACTCTGACTCCAAAAAACCTCCGCTGCCTTGCGGCATACCTCTTCAGGGGAAAGGCTAAGGGAGTAAACCCCAACAGAAAATCCGGAGCCAGAGTCCCTAAGGCGGTTTGACGTTGTAGTCAACACCGGCAATTCCTGCGGCGCACCTGAACCCAAGCTGTATTGACTCCGTCTTTCCCTTGGATCCCTCAGCTGCGAAGAGAGGGGGGGTCTGCTGCATGGGCAACAGCAGACCCTCCATATCACCCTGCCCAGGCTCTGTAGCTTCAGCTTCACTGGAGAGGACACTCCAGCGTCATCGCAAGATGTCGATTCAACACGGGAGGAGACAGATACCGTGTCACTCCCGAGTCGGACTGCACAGCCGTTCTCGGCGATGCAGATAGACTCTTAAGAAGCTACACCATCGTCTCTCGAGACGGACGGCTGTCAGACATTATTGAGTACATTATTTACATTGTCTCAAACTGAAGCTTAGAAAGGTTAAGTAACTTGCCCAAAAATCATAAAGCTGATAAATGACAGAGCAAGGAATTGAACCCAGATCTGTGACAGCAAACTCCGTTCTCTAAATCGCTTCAATAAGTTGCCTATCTTTGAATGGAATCAGGAAATTACTTTTTCTGGAATGCAATATCCACTCAGAAATATCAAAATTAGAGCACAGAAAGATAAGGTGGAGGCAGGAGTTGTGTTTGACTTCCTGTTCAGTGACAGAATAAATGGTAAAATCAGCTGAAGGACTTTTTCTCTTGAGTTTAGCATGTATTTAAATTAGTCAAATAGCTAAAAGAAGGTGTTTTAGAAGAAAGGTTATAAATCCACTAGACAGGTTTTAGAAATGGAAGTAGGTGGTAAGGGATGGATTAGAAAAGTAAGCAATTTGTATACTTTATCTTCTTTTCTCCATTGGTTTACTTAAAATAAGTAAACATCAAAGGGGATTTCTTTGAGCACACAAAAGCTAACACTTTTTTGGTGAAATAATTTATAGCACTTTACAGTTTTTGAAGTGCTTTCACTTACATTATTTTGCTTGAAATTAACATATCAGTGGGCACTTTTACAATTTGCTTCTGTTAGTCTAAAATATCCATAAGTACATGAAACATGTTTACACAAAATTGGATAGAATTTCCACCATACTGGAATTTTAATGTGTTTTATTTCATTATAAATGACAAGTTTTATCATGATTAAAAATTAAAATGTAGGGATTATTTGGAAAATACTGGCCATCAGGCAGTGCCATGGAGGATCATTGCTTTTCTTTGTCATTTCACACCTTGTTTTTCTCTCTCGAGAATCTCACTGCTGCCGTTGCTCAAACATGTTCAGAATGAAGTAATTTTCCCCATGTAATGCAGTTGTGTGTGCCAACGTATCTGATTTTTTTTAAATTGTATTTTGTAGGCTTGCATTACCATAGCATTTGGAGTCATAAAAAAAAAAAATCTTTGTGCATTTCGTCTGAAGTTAGACAATTTACAAAAATTCTTGTTTTCATAAATTGGAACTACATAAGTAAATGTCTAGTAATTTGTGAAAGTAAAAACCTCAGATGTTGAAATTCCTATAAAGTTTTATAATATTTGCCTTTTACCATCACGTTGGACTAAAATTAGACTTACTCAAGTTTGTTTATTAATACAAACATTTTTTAACTCCAAAATTATTTCTGTTTTGGGTCTTTGACTGGCTTGACTGGCATTAACCAACATGTAGTTTGATGTGAACTCTCCAGATAGCATTTTAAAAGCTGTAAAGCAGGATTATTTCTGCCAGACAGTAAAATAGTCTTGCTTTTCATAAATGACTATTTACTACTAAAATACATATGTTTCCTTTCGAAAATCTTTTACAAAATGAAAATAAATGTCTACATAATTTAAGGGATACAATTTCTGGTCAGACTCTTTGTATGTATTTTTTGTACCAAACCCAATATTAGCTAATATGCTCAATGAGAGTTCATTTCTTTCTCTCTTCACCCCCACCCAACTCACCCAAGTCCCCAGATAATTATTTACAACATTTGATCAAATTAAGCATTATATGCTTGTCATATATACTACTAAATTTTTTCATTTGAACTTTTTTTATTACAGAATTTGTACTTACTATTTTTCTGAAAAGAGACCAAAGCTTTAAAATTACTACATTATTACTAGTTGTGGTATATAACACAACATTGCCAAAGGAAAGAAAATACCATAGGGTGGGCTCAGTTTTGAATTCCAGCTCTGCTGCTTATGTGCTGGGAGTTACTGAATCTCTTTGCACCTTGGTTCCATCAGCTGTCAATGGGCAGAAATTATCCCCACCATATAGGGTGTTTGTGAAAATGGAATTGAACAAACTATACAAAGCTCTAGGCATCCAATAAATGTTAGCAGTTATAATAGATGACAATATTTGGTCCTGTGCTGACAAGGATGTTGGCTGGGAAGGAGACTGTACTCTAAAGATGCTTGAGTTTTGAAATTTTTAGAAAGAATGATCATCATCTGCCAAATGATACCAACTAACCTCATTGACCTGTGTGGCCCAAGCATATCCCCCTTCTTGGCTCATTAAGAAGTGCTCCTGGATCAGATCCACAGAATGGTTTACATCGCTGTGAGTGGCGCTGATCCAATTATGTAACTTGACTGCAGGGCCATTTAATGATAGCCAAGATAGCTTATTTTTTATGTCATTTAGATTAATTTTTCCATTTTGCTTGTACTGACACCAAACCAGTTTCTAAACATTTTAAAAGTTTACTTCAAAAACAGTGTGATAAATATGCTCCTGTTTAATTTCAAATGATTTAGAAGACCTGCAAGATTTTACTTCTTGATATAAATTGCTTAGACATTGTTGCTCCTTCCTTCATACAATTATGAACATCTAGGGCATGGTTGAATATCCAGGTGTAAGGAAACACATGTTATTTTTTCACAGATTATATACATTTATATCATAGCAACTGATTGAGGAAAAAATAGGTTTTTAAATAACAGGTGCAGCAATAAAAATAAGGGATGTCTTTTAAGGTAGGAAATAGGAAAATTAAGTTAAGAGGAACCTAATTTAATCACTAATTATTTTACTGGAATTTTTTTTTTCATGTCCACATACATTTTTATTTTTCAGAATAAATCAACAGTTATGCTGGCAAAGCTGCTGAATTATTGGGGCCCCTTAAGCTCCCCATACACTGAAAAGCAACATCATTTTGCATCAAAACAGAGTACCCATTTGTTTTCACAAGTGTAGCCAATTGTACCCTAACGGTTAGGACTTTTTCACCAAATCGTAGACATAGATATGGAAGTCGTCATCAAACTTGATGAAATATACAGAGGGTTTGGCTTCCACTTGGTGAATAACCATGCCGATCCATTTGGAACCATCTTCTTTGGTATATTCCACATGTTTACCTATCACGCCATCTACAACTCCTTCTGGTTCCCTCTCTCCTGGAGGAGACTCACTGGACTCTGGCATGATACGGAGGTCTCCTTCTTTATAATCATCTAGAAGCTGGTACATGTACAAGACAGGATCTTTCTCATAGGTAATATAAAACCAGGCTTTCATGATTGGTGCTTGGGCTAGGACCATGCCTCTCCATTCAACCTTAGAACCATGCTCGCCCTCAAACATATGTTCCACAGTTTTACCAATTATTGTATTTGCAAGGTTTGCATCACTGACTTGAGATGACGCCACCTTGTCAGAACGAATTTTAAGAGACAAAACTCTTTCATCTCGGTGAAGTTCCAGTCCATAGACACAGTCAATGTCATCATATTTCACCATATAAAGAGAGGGATTTATAGACACCTGATCCAGAACGGTTCCTTTCCACTGGGTGACGGGCTTGTCGCCTTCCTTCCATCCGTGTGAAATTCTGCAGCTCACGATGTTCCTGCGGGTCTGGAGCGAAGGTCTGCACCTCTGCTTCTTTTGGAAGGTTTTTTTCTTCGTCATGTTTGCAGACCTAGTGACCTGTGCCACTGGTGCCCTGGTTTGTTGCCTTTGGGCTTTCTTTGCGTTGCGGGTCTTCATGCCAGTGGCCTTCGCCTGCCTAGCGTCCATCGCCCGAGATCGCGGACTTCACGTGCCCAAATCAGACACCTCGCTTCTGCCTGCGCTGTGAGCCTGTGTGGAACGAGGATTAGCGGGCGCGGAGCAGGGAGCCTGCTGAAGCAGGTGGCGAGGATCCGTAGATGGGGAGCGTGTCAAGAGGCGGCGTGGCAGTATTTTACCGGAATTTTTTAAAAATGGATCAATAATGATGGTTTGTTTTAAGCTATTAACAGCCAGAACCTTGACTCACAAAATTAAGAAGAAACAAGTTCTTCTTAATTAAACTTAAATATGATGGCATAGATCTTTGTGCCGTGAATCTCGAGAGCCTGATCTTGGCTATTTTGTTTCGTAGTTGGAATAACACAGTACACTGTTCTCATCCAAAGCCCTATGTTGTCTGGGCAACTCCCGTTGCCATAACAACAAAATTCTTTTGCGGGAACAGGGCGAATGCTAATTGTAGCCATTTGTTGTTCCTTCTGTCGATCCCTTAACTAGCACAGTTGTAGAGCAGCCAGAGAGACTGGGGGAACGGCACAGAGTGCCCCCGAAAGCACTGCTGCTGAAGGCGTCCGGCTGCTCTGCTTAAAAAATCCTTTGAGCAGCTGAGTGCTGGCAGTGCCACTACAAGGGCAGAAAAGCACAGCTTGACTCAGACTCTCACAACTGTTGATCTGGGACTTAGAGGGAAGCAGAAGACTGTTTAAAACCTGTTGAGAAGGTACTGATGACATGGAGATTAATTTGACACCAGTCCCTTAGAGATAGGTGTGAGGCATATCGTAACAACTGTTTATCCAGGCTAAAGTCAAAACTGGAATGCCCAAAGGCTGTAGGAGACAAGTCAATGGTTCTCTCTTTTATTTCCATCTGAAACTACAGTACTGTGGCCTCAGGTAAAAATACTCATTTGATTGGAACCAGTCAATCGTAATTCACATAAGTACTGGAATTAGCTAATTGCAATTCACATAGGTAGTAGATTCCGTTTGTATTGGTAACTCCCTCCTCTCTTTATAATCCCTTATTTTTAGAGTCTTATGATTTAACTGCCAATAATGAGTTGAAACTGAAAATCAACTCAACATAAATTAGAACAGATCACTTTTAAAAAATAAATGACAACGTGGTATCTACCAATTGCATGGTCTTTTATGCTTGTTTAATTTGAGAAAATGTTCTTAAACCTGGCAAGTAGTAATTTGTTATAAAACCTAATTGCTATAGGGAGTTTGGGAAGAAAAAAATTACCAGTAAGAGAAAACATGGGAAGCACTGTTATATTTTATCTTACATTTAAAAGTGTATTGACCGATAAAAGTGGTCAAGTTCATGAGGTTTTTAAAACCAGCTACTGTGTAAACATACGAATACATTTCAAGGTACTTTATAGGTATACATTTAATATATATGCCTTTTAATGGAATAGACTGAAGGTGCTTCCTGGCTGAAATGTTCTCAAAATTCAGAGGAACTAATATCATAGGCCTGTTATTTCTAGCAATTTCTCACTATAGCTTTATGTTTGTTTGTATTGAAATAGTCTTAATTGGTATAAAGATGGCCCAAACAAAACTAGGGATTCCTCTTTTTACTGCAAAGCAGATTGAAACAAGGCCTTTCAATTCAGTGTGATTTATTTTTCCTTGATAGAACTCCATGTATATTTAATGTTTTTATAACTTGTCCTCCTCTTTCCAGCGAGACAACTACCAGAGTATCATTCAGTGTTCTGAAAGAAATTATCTTCTGATGATAGTGATCTAAGTCATTTGCATGCTTCAAACACACTAAACAAATGGGTCCCATCTTGTTGATTAAAATACTCAGTCTATAAATTACAAGAAGAGAATTGAAATTTATGTGTTGAAATGTTCTCAGACTTACTATGTTCATATTTTTTAATTAAGACAAAATAACTATAACTATGTATAGCAAATGCTATTTTCTAAATATTATATACATTTTATTTATGAATTTTATATGCAAAGTATCTCAGATATTCTTTAATAAGCCCTGTGGAATATTTTTAAAGGTTCTTTTCATTAAATTTTCAACTTTAAAATATTTGGCTACACTTCTAAAACACTGTATTTCCAGTATAGTAATTGAAAAAAGCTCTCTAAAAGATAAGAAATACTCAATTCCTCAGTCAATGGAGATCAAGTTACTGTCAAATTTACCACCAATCATGACTTCTTGTCCTCTCAAATGATTAGCTTTCCCACAGGGTTCTGAGAACAAATGGAGTTTAAATTACCCATACCATGAGGATGCACATGCATTTTTCCATGGCAGAATTTGGGTTAACACAAAACTTTGCAGTGGACTAGATGATAACAGGAGGGATAGATTTCCATCATGATGAGACCACATAGTAGCCCTCTGGAGAAAGAAGAGTAGACAGTCCATCCTCACTCTGCTGAAGTGTTTCTCCTTCATGGCCAAAGAGACGAAATGCCTAAAACCTGAATATGGGATGAGGAGTGCTCTAATATCAAGGAGGGTTTTGAAAGCCCATAATATCAATATTAAACCTCATCAGGAAAGTCACATCTTTGTGGTAAGTACCTGGTGGCCCCACCAACTGTCTTTTGAGCACAGAATCATAACCATTGCTGATTGGGTCTCAACCTTCCAATGTAAAAATCTTCAGCGCAGTTTGTCTCATTGAATGCCTTGTAGGCCTTTGCTTTTAGTGATGCAACATACCAGCATCTGACTAGCGAAGTTCATTTGGGGGGAAATAAACTAACACTTTCCCAAATAATGTCCAGTGGAAGTGACAGTTCACAGGCTTTTAGAATCGGGTCCTTGATTGGAGTGAGACTTACACAAGGACTATCACCTCGGAAGTAAGCGTTGCCTATGAGGGAAAGGAATCAGGGAACCAGCTGGTTACCCTGCCCTCTCTCTGGTTTGGATGGCACGATAATTACTTTCCAAAACGAGAAGAATACAATCATACTTCATTTAAATGTGAGACAGTTGTTAATTGAGGAGAAGAGGGTGTCCACTGTAGATTGTATCTTATGCAATCAAGAACAGATGTTGTCTGCGTGCTCATAAGACACTCAGACACTCAGTAACATTGGATGGCCCAATCCTTCAGCTTCAGACTTCTTTTGAGCCAGACCCCGGTGGCCAAGATAGGCTCAGTTAACTTAAAAGAACCTCTCCACTGAGAAGACGAAACAATGAGTGACCTGAATTTTAAAGTTCCATTTTAGCCCCTGCTCAAACCACTCACTCCCTGCCCCTACTTTTAAATAAAGGAAACTTGGAGGAGCTATGTCCTGCTATGATAGCCTCATCATCCCCCCAGGAAGTTTGATGGATCATTCTAACAATGCATAGCTGGAAACTACAATATAAAAGTCTAGCTAAGAACTCTGTATCTCGTGTGGATATTTATTAGAAGATCCAGTCACTCTTGAGCTATGCCAGAGTCCCCAGGACATTAAGTCCTTCCCTAAGTATGTAAGCCTTAATAACAGTTCCTGGTGGTCGTTTTTTCTTTTTTCACATGTTGGTAATTGGTAATACGGATGACCTTAATGAACTGTTAAGTACTTTTTAGTATTTCTGTGTTTTACAGTTTGATTTGCTTTTATGATTATTTTCTCAGTTATTTTCAGCCAAATCTGTTGTCTTCACAGTTTCACAATGTTATCTGAATTATTTTTAATTGTACTCAGCATGAAGCGCTTCACTCCTAAGAAACCTTAGCAAAAACTCATGTTTCCAACTACTGATTATATATTCATAAACTTTTGCCTGTAGGCATGATTTTATAACTTGGGGTATGTTAGTTTGAGTTTTTCATTTTTTAAATTTAAATTCATTTTTCTCTTTGTCAGTCATTGCATGAAAATGATTAGTCAAGCCAGTAACTAGAACTATTTAAGTTATAAATTACATATAATAGAAAAACTCTATCAGGGGTTCCAAACCTTGCTGTTTGTCATAATAAACCAGATGGATTCTTTAAAAAGTAGTTTTTGCACCTCATTCCAGACTGTGGGACCAAATATCTGGGAGTAGGTGCTCAGGAACTGTTCTTTAAACAAATTCCTCAAAAGATTATTGTGTCCCTGAGATGTGTTGATAAAAGAACATTTTGAAAACAATTATCTGGAGTAAAATTTCCCACTTTTTAATATTAGGTTTCAATGTGAAAACAAGGCTTATAATCTTATTTTCTCTAAGATTTTATTTATTTATTTTTTGAGAGAGTGGAGGGGAGAGAGCAGAGGGAGAGAAACATCGATCATTTGTTTCTCATACACACCCCAACCGGGGATTGAACCTGCAACCCAGGAATGTGCCCTAACTGGGACTCAAACCTGCAATCTTTAGCTTTGCAGGCCAATGCCCAACCAACTGAGCCACACCAGTCAGGTCAAGGCTTAAAATCTTGTCAATACAAGGAACATTGAAAACCAGTTGTCTTATACTTTTCTTTTTGGTTATTTTTTCTTTAAGTACGTGAATATAAGTTCTTTGGCTTCACCCTTTCCTATATTATTCTTAACTTCCCCCTGTCTATTTTGTACCAACCAATTATGCTTCTTAGTCCCTGCACCATTTTCCCATTTCTCCTCCTCCCCCTTCCCAGCTGATAGCCCTCCAAATGATCCCCACACCTATGATTCTGTTCCTATTCTGGTTTGCTAAGTTGGATTTTGTTTTAACTTTTTAGAGTCAGTTGTTGATAGTTGAGTTTGTTGTCATTTTAGTGTTCATAGTTTCGTTTTCTTTTTCTTAAGTAAGTCCCTTTGATATTTGATATAATAATGGCTTGGTGATGATGAACTCCTTTAGCTTCACCTTGTCTGGGAAGCACTTCATCTGCCCTTCCATTCCAAATGATAGCTTTGCTGGATAGAGTAATCTTTGTTGTGGGTTGCTTTTCATCACATTGAATACTGCTTGCCAGTCCCTTCCTGCCTGCAAAGTGTCCTCTGAGAAATCAGCTGATAGTCCTATGGCACCCCATGTAGGCAATTCTCCACCTCTCTCTTGCTGCCCCCAGGACTCTGTCTTTATCTTTCACCTTTGGCATCTCAATCATGATGCGTCCTGGTGTGGTCCTCTCTGGGTTCGGCTTGCCCAGGACCCTCCGTGCTTTCCAGACCTGTACATCCATCTCCTTCCCAAAATTTGGGAAGTTTTCCTCATTTTTTTCAATTCTTGCTTCCTCATTCTGCACTGGTTGACTGTTCTTTTCTTCCTTATGTTCCAAATCATTGATTTGAACCCCGGTTTCATTCTCTTCACCATTGGTTTTGTGTGGATTTTCCTTCGTTTCACTTACTATAGCCTTTACTTCTTCTCTTATGCATTTGCCGTATGTACTCAAGCATATCTGTCAAGCCTGTGAGCATCTTCATCACCAGTGTTTTGAATTCTGCATCTGTTAGGTTGTCTATCTCCTCATCTGTTAGGTTGACTGTCTCCTCGTCGCTTAGTTCTCCCACTGGAACCTTGATCTGTTCCCCGTTTTGGGCCATACTTCTCTGTCTCCTCATTCTGACAGGCTCCTGTGTTTGTTTGCCTCCATGTCACAGGTAGAGCTGTCACTCCTGTTACCTTGTAAGGGGCGGAGCCTTAGGGATTCGTCAGTGCTGGGCGACTTGTTTCACTACGTTGTGGCGCTGTATGTGGGGGAGGGATCAGAGAAGGAACAATGCTGCCTGCCTAGCACTCGCCCCTTTTCCGGGCACCTCTCCCACTTCCGCACCGGACTGGCGCCCCTCTAGGTGCTGCCCTGGATGTTGTTCCCAGAATGGATGGGTCTGCGGACGTTCTAGGACCGTGGGGACTCTTTCAACAAACGGACTCAGCTGAGACTGGCAGTTTCTGCCTCCACCCCAACCCCCACTGGTCTGCACAGTCAGAAGCAATGAGGCTTGATTTTCCCCAGTGCTGGGACCATGGGCTGCTAGGTCCGGTGAGGAGCTGGGAACGCTTCCCAGATGTCCCTCCTGACTTTCTTAAATGTGTGAGTGTGCTTTCTGCTGCTCTGCCGCTGCTGTCACCACACCACGTCCTCTCCGTCCCAGCTCTACTCCTTCTTCTTGTCTGGATGAGTATTTCTTTATATCTTTGTTTGCTGGACTTCCATGCAGTTTGATTTTCTGGAACTTCTGGTTGTTTTTAGTTTTGAAGTAGTTGTACTCCTTCTTAGATGTGGAGGGAGACACAGAGTGTCTGTCTACGCATCCATCTTGGCCGGAAGTCCAGACATCAATAACTTTAAATTCCCTAGGTGAAACACCTCTTTTTGCTTATTTCTTGATGTTTGTTTTCTCTCAAAGAAAATATTTAAAATATTTGAATATAAAGAAAATATACAATAAAAGTGATGTAATATGTTGACTGAAAATAAGTTTAAATATAATAGAACATAGACAGAATTACTGTTTTTAAGGTCTAAAAACTGGTTTAAAAAGACACTCCAGAGTACGAAACCAGAAAATTGTGATGTCATCAATTAGTGATTGGAAAGATTCATTCTCAACCCATATCTTTCCAGACTATTTACTTAGAGCTTAAAACACTTTCAACATTAGGGAAAACTGCCGAACAGGACAATCACCAATGGCTGAAACTTAATCACAAAATTTCTTTGTTCAAAAAGAATTTTTAGAGCACCTGAAAGTATGCAAAGATTGTATACATTCATTTTTAATCAGTTTGCTAGTGACAGTTTCCCTAGAGCTGAACACAGCATGTCGAGGTCCAGCTTGCTGTTCCCTGGCTAATAGCAACTCATTGTTTCAGTTGGGGCTGCTGGCCAGTGGGATTATAATGCATGACAACTGTATTTAACCTACATTTACATGTGCAACTAGTTTTGCTTTATATATTACATACATTTGGGAACTGGTAACCATTGGCTTGCAGATAATTCCCAGTTGAGCAGGAATATCTTTATTGCGTACACCAGCCATTAGTGAGTCTGTTTCTCCCTCTAACCACTAAAATTATGAGACACCTGGAGCCATTTATCTACGGTATTCTTCCCCTATTACTGGAATTATTACTCTCCAAATCTACTAGAAGGGAGTGCTAAAACCTTTGGTATTGTTTCTTAAAGATAGTTAACCCTTAAGTTAAGCAATATTTACACCTGAAATAGTATTTGCCCTACCATGTTGGGTTTTGATCCTCTCTCCCTTCTATTTTGCCTTCTCTTTCATTTCCTTGCTTTGTTCTTGTTAAACATTCTGACAAACCTCAGGCTGTGTGTTAAAGCTGAAGGAAAAAGAAAGACAAAAAAGTAACTAAGGTTTAAAACACTTCCTTCCTGGGAGGCTAAAGTTGTCAGTTCTTAGGAAAGCAACTACAACAAAAACTATTCCTGAACAAAAAGGCTCTGACTTACAAGTTGTCGTCCTTCTTCACTAAAATGCTTTAGTCTCCCATATCTTGGGTCAGTCCCTCTGATTGAGATTCTTTTTTTGTCCAGGTACACTCTTAGTTTCAAAGCTCTCTTTCAGATGTCACCTTTCAGGCCATTCCTGTCCCACTCCTGTTCAAAGAAAATTGCTCTGTGCTGCTACAATAGAATGTTCTGCCTTTATTATTACTTGGTTAGTTGTTGATGTAGTTGTCTATCTTACTGGAATGTCAGCTCTTAGAGGGCAGGGATCATCTTCTACATCTTAGATTCCCTAATGCTTGGCAGAGTACCTGGCAGATGTATCAAGTGACCTTAGTGATTATTATTATTTCTACCCATCATGTCATTTGTCCCTAGATTATATTTTTTAATTGACTGGTATCATCTGTCACAATATTGGATGTTACATCTTTATCCACCATCAGACTTTATCTTCTTTAAAAGTTGGAGTATTATTTTTGGTTTTCAGTTTATTTTACTGATTTATTGCATATATGCAGAAAGTGCACACATTTTAAGAGTATATAAAATTCAATGTATTTTCTCAAAATGGACTCATCATGTAACCAGCACTTGTGGTTTTTAGCAATATAAACATTTACCATAGAAAATAAAAAATTGATCCTAACATAAACTTAGTATAAGAAATAGCATGGTCTGCCCCAGTTTGCGTGTGTGTGTGTGTGTGTGTGTGTGTGTGTGTGTGTGTTCATGTGTTGGTTTGTTCAGACAAGGAAGTGATAGTGACACCTGTGGTGTGTGTAGGTTTTTCTTCTATTAAAGTCCTTTTTTACTCTCCCTGTTGCAATCCCTTGGCAATTTCAAAGGAAATTGCATTTAAATATGCTTTTCTAGTTGCATTTAAATGTATGTAAATGGATTGTAAATAAAAACTTTAAAGGAAATGAAAATGCTTTACAAATATCCCATTAATTCCCCAAGCATCTCTCTATGACTCTGAAAAAGACAGTTGCCATAGAATCAAAAGGCTAGAAGAGAATCTTCAGTAGATCTGTGAATAGCCATTACAAAAAAATAATTGGCCACTTTGTCTTTAAAATGTTCAGAAAAGGAAACCTCACACTTGTTTGTGGCAATCTTCCATTTCAGCTGTCATGCAGACCTAGGAGGGGTGAGACAAGAGGGAGAGCATTCTGTCCTTGGGTGGTCATTCCTCAGGCACCCCCAGAAGGATACCTGTGGATCTGTTATCCCACCTCTTAACTCCATCCAAATCTACTTTTCATTTCCTTCCCCACACTGGAGGCCTCCCCATTGCCATTTCACCACCACAACCATGTACACACTGCATTCATCACCAGGTACAATTTGTCCATCTCGATTAGGTTGCTCCACGCTGGTCTTCCTCCCTGGGAGTGCCACTGCCTTCTCTCAGTGCAGTATCCTTTCTCGACTTTTATTGCAAGGGGTTCCTGATTGCTCTTCCTCCAGTTTTCCTCCCATCCAATTCATTCCTTCATACTGCTGCAAAAGAGGTCATCTAAAAATACAGATGTTTTCATGCTCTGTGTAAATTCCAGTAGTTTAGAATATAAACTCCCACGTGATCCTGTATGTACCTCCCAGGCTCACTTAGCTGCAGTCTGTCGCCAGATTCCAGCCCTTCCCTGTCTCACCTGCGGCGGTGCTTATGAAACCATTGCAGTTCCTGGCATGCCCCACACTTCTCAATTTGTACTGTTCCTTTAGCTTCTGGAAGTGTCGCCCCTTAATTTCATTAAGATTAAAAATGTGAACGCCCTCTCTGAGAACGGCCACCCCAAAAATCTACCATTTCTTCGGTTGTGAAGAGTCCTGTTATCATTGGTGAAGGGTGAATTGTCCAAGCTGCTTTAATACAAATCCAGATAGAATAAAATAAAAACATGACCTACTCTGTAGAGTAGAAATATCTTCATCTGTTCTTCATATACATTCTTTTTCTGTTTTTAGTTCCTCCTTTTAGCAGCAGCCACGCTTAGAGCACATGCTGGTTAGCTTAGTAGTCGTTTTTGGATTACTACAAGTAGTATGTGGAGGAATTCAAGTGGGTGGGTGGGGAGAGTGGGTTTGTATAGCCTCAAGTGGAGATTCACGTTTCTTCCAGTATTTCCTTTTTATCACTCTGGGTTTTTTCTTACGTTTTAGTGTCCACGTAGTTGTGGCACTTAAGACACAGGCTTTTTATAGTGGAATCTGAGGGTCTCACTTCTTTACCCGTGGCTGTCACCCATGACTGGGAGGCTGATGTGTCGTCACTATTGCTCTCAGGCCCCATGTTCTGTGCTGCACTGCTCTGTCTGGGTCTATGTCTTCCCTGTCCCAACCACTTCTTGTAATCAGGTACCTTCCCAGACTCTGAAACTTACTTTTAGAAAACGTATATTTTCTAAGTTTCTACTGTTTCTTCTGGAAATCTGCAGTGGTATATGCCAGCAATTAGTGTCTTCCACTTCAGTGTTTTGCAGATAGGACTTTCAGTGTGCTATAACCTATCCAGTTTCCTTTTGAAATTGAGAATTTTTTGTTTTCATTTAATTTTTTTTCCTGGTTTTAGTTTTAATAGTTCTATTTGTTTTATTTTTGGACTTTTTAAATTAAATACTACATACATGCTGAAAAATGCACGAATCATAATAGTACAGTTGAACTCCATGGGGGTTAGATGTGCTGACCCTTCCACCCCCTCCACTGTTGAAAATACACATGTCACTTTTGACTCCCCCAGAAGTTAACTACTAACAGTCAACTGTTGACCAGAGCTGTCGTCGGCGTCGGCGTCGGCAGCCATCCGTCTCGAGAGACGATGGTGTAGCTTCTTAAGAGTCTATCTGCACCGCCGAGAATGGCTGTGCAGTCCGACTCGGGAGTGACACGGTATCTGTCTCCTCCCGTGTTGAATCGACATCTTGCGATGACGCTGGAGTGTCCTCTCCAGTGAAGCTGAAGCTACAGAGCCTGGGCAGGGTGATATGGAGGGTCTGCTGTTGCCCATGCAGCAGACCCCCCCCCTCTTTGCAGCTGAAGGGTCCAAGGGAAAGACGGAGTCAATACAGCTTGGTTTCAGGTGCGCCGCAGGAGTTGCCGGTGTTGACTACAACGTCAAACCGCCTTAGGGACTCCGGCTCCGGATTTTCTGTCAGGGTTTACTCCCTTAGCCTTTCCCCTGAAGAGGTATGCCGCAAGGCAGCGGAGGTTTTTGGAGTCAGAGTTTTCCTTCTCTGATGTGCCCTGACTGGAAGATCGAACCAGCGACACTTAGCTCGCAGGCCGACGCTCAATCCACTGAGCCAAACCAGCCAGGATGACCAGAGCTGTACTGATAACATAATTGATTAACATATATTTTGTGTGTTATATGTATTATCTACTATATTCTTATAATAAAGTAAGCTAGAGAAAAGAAAATGTTAAGAAAATCATAAGAAAGAGAAAATACACTTATAATACTGTACATATTTATCGATACTGTAAATTTATATCATCTGTTTTAAGCTATGCTGATTTTCTGTGAGTTTTTTCAGATTACCAATTGGAAGAAATTTGTATATAAGTGGACCCACACTTTTCAAACCCATGTTGTTAATGGGTTAACTGTGTATAGTTCACTGTATTTTCCCAAAATGAACACATCGTATAACTTCACACATACCAAAGAATAGAACATCACCATTAACCCCAGAAGCCCAACTTTCTGTTCCTTCCATTCACTAACTCCTCTCCTTGCCTTCTCTACTTCCCAAGGATAACAATCCCAAGCCTTTAAGACTGTCAGTTACTTTTACTTGTTTTGAACTTCATATAAATGGAATATCACAGTCTGTTCTTTTTGGAATTTGCCTTCTATCACTCAACATGTCAGACTCAATCATGATGTTATACATAATTTTTTGCTAATTTTTACTGCTATCTAGCATTCCATTACTTGAATGGTCTATAATTTGTTCAGTCTGCTGTTGAAATGTACTTGGTTTGTTCCCAGTTTGAAGCTATTCTGAATAGTGTTACTTATGAACATTCTCAAACGTGGTTTTTGGTCTACATAGATACTTGCGTTGCTGTCGAGTATACACCTAGGTAAGGAATTGCTGGATCACAGTGTATGCTTATCTTTAGTTACACAAATCCTACCAGAAAATTTTTCAAAGAAATCTTACCATTTATACTTATATCAGCAGTGAATGAAATTACGGTTACTTCGTGTTCTCAATACTTGGTACTGCCAGTCTTTTGAAATTCTTTTTTTATTTTAATAATTCCACTTGTGTGTATTGGCATTACCCTGGGGCTTTATTTTGTATTCCCTTTAATGTGTAACCTCTCCAATGAAGTGCTTGATCAAGTCTTTTTTCTTTTGCGGTCTTTTTCTTATCGACTCTTGATATAGTCTGAATCCAAGTTCTTTGGTGGGTACATGTAACGAAATATTTCCTCCCACTCTATAGCTTGCCTTTTCCCCTTTTCAGTGGTGTTTTTATGAACAAAAGACATAAATTTTAATGTAGTCTAATTAATTAGCTGTTTGCCTTGTTACACTTTTAGTGTCCTATTTAAGAAACATTTGCAGACCTCAAGATTATAAATATATTCTGTTTTCTTCTAAAAGGTATTTTTTAACTTATTTAGTGTTACCACCTAGAATATGGAGATTTTAATCTTCTATTTTCTTATTCTTTTTAGTTGTGCCTTTATCCTTTATTTTCCATTCTTTTTAACATATTTCCATTTTTTTTACTATGGAAATATATCCACAACATAAAATTTGCCATTATAACCATTTTTATTTGTACAGTTGTATGACATTAAATACATTCATATTTTGTATAACCATCACCAGTATCCACCTCCAGAATTTTTTAATTTCCCCAACTAAAACTGTACTCATTAAATACCAACTGCCCATCTTATATATTTTTAAAGAATAATACTTTCTACTTTTCTTGTCATAAAGTTAATAAGTTCTGCATCCAAAAATATATTGTACATCCTTAATTTCTCATTTTTACAATATCTAATTCCTAACTTTAAATACAAACTGCCAAGAAAGAATATAGCTTAAATATTTGAAAATGTTTTATTCTTTGTTTTAAATATTTTTTATTTACTTCACATAATTTTGATTTAACACTATTATGTTGAAATAACAGAGAGAAGGCAGAAAAATACTATGTCAACTGGAAGCAATACAAACCAAATAAACTATGAATGTGATTAGGATACTAGTAATTTCTACAGACTTCTTTTTGCTATTTCAGAATTGTGTTAATGTTGAATAATATTTAAATAGGTTAAATTCTGGCACTTATATTGACTTTATTTTATAAACTTTTACTGTATATATATTATCTATATTTGAATTGAACTATAGATTCTACTCTTGGCTAGAAATCTTTATCAGTCTACCTAATCATTTTTAATTTATTTAAGATTATGTAAACAATTTGGCATTATAGAGTATAACTCTTAAATTTAAAAGTATAGAATGTATCTCTTAAAAAGTAGCATTTTGCAATACATTCACTTATTGCTAGTAGTACTTAGAGCTGTGCCTTCCATTAGTGTTTTTCTCTCTGAAGTACACTTAAATCTGTAATATTTTTATTATGTAGCTATAAGAAGAAATTCACATAAGTAGTACAATAGCATAAGTGCTATCAAAATGTGCCTCCCCCCACCTTAGGGATATTTACTCACATTTTCTCTTTGCATATTTGTGCCTCATGCATACACCCCCCCCCCCCAAATTTCCCTATAATGAGAGGAAATTCAAGAAAAAAAATGTTCCAGTGCATTTCTTCTTTCCTAACCTGTACCCATTCTTTCTTTGAAGTTGCACCTGCTTAATTTAAAGTTTCCTTTAAGTTGATCATGTTCTCATTTGTCAGGAGTGATGACAGTTGGGTAAACTGTAAAAATGACTTCTAAATGGCTGGAATGGACACAGGAAATAATGAGTTGTCTTGCTTTCCTAATTCCAAGTCACAATTTAGCCTCACCCCTCTTTGTTCTTCCTTCCCTTTGTCTCCTTCCCTTCCCAGCCTTGCGTATGTATTTCTTGAGCTACGTATTCCCACCGTTCACCAACTCTGAGAAAATGTCCTCCGTGCTTTTGGGCTCACCTTCTCTGTTCACCTTCTTGTTCTCTTATGCCCTGCCCGTCATCCCCTCATTACAGGGTGAAAAATACAGAGGGAGGGAGTAAATATACAAGTGTATTGCTAATGTAGGTCAGATGACTCTATATTGTGCAAGAAAAATAGACTAGTCGTCTAATTCTAGCTTGTTATAAGTTTCTTGATTCTTTACATACAACTTGATGAAGTTTTTCCTGAGATACCCAAGCTAGATTTTAACTCGTTTTTACATGACATTTTTATGAACTGTTTAAATATTCTTTGTTTGCTAATTTTATAAATTATAGAAGGCTTTAGTTCATGGTGTAGACTTAGCATATGGGAAATTTCAGCACACAAGCAAATTAAATGTCATTAGTACTATCATTATAATTAATATTAGCAAATACCATTTACTGAGTGCCATCTATGTAAGAAGCAGTGTGTACTTATCTTCATTCCTGCAACAGTTCTGTGAAGCAAGACAGGCTATTCCCATTTCCCAGGTATAGTTGGGTACTCAAGAGTAGTCAACTGACCGGCTCACATTGCTGCATACAGAGTAAAGAATTCTTAATTTTTGCATCTCATTTGGCCTTGCCAGTATACCGTGCAGCCTCCAACAGTTCAGTATTAGAATGCTAAATGCATTCAAGAACCAAATTAAAATTCAGTAGATGAAATGCGATTATTTTGTACAGCATGTTATTCTAGAGGCTCACATTCTTAACGAGATGCAAATTCAAAACTTCAAATCCCTTTTCTTATCCCTCTCTACTAACAGTTGTAATATTGATAATTTGGACCTAAGCATGAGGGATAGATCCTTACAACATGGTCAGGAGAGATGGAAGGCCAGCAGGAAAAGTGTTTTAAACTTTACCCCTGAAATGGTCTTAATACGTGAAATTGTATTGCTTCACTGCTGTTTTAAAAAAAAAAAAAAAGCTCCCAGAAGTGGGAAAACCATTGGTGGTAAACACAACCAGGTCTTTGTGGATAGTGTATTGGTGAAAATATTTCAGCACACAAAGTGGCCAAACTACCTAAAATTTATGAAGCTACAATTCAAGCCAAGCCAATCTGTAAGTTATTGGAACAGATGCAGAACTGATTTGATCTACAGAATTCCCTTATGGGTGCTGCAAGCTATTATACAAAAGAGTAGATTTTTAAAGTGGTGCCACTTAAAACTATTTTCATGGATTAATGGGATTATAACATTTAATCACAAAATGTTGAGGAATATATTATCTGATGCTTATTTTCTTCTTAGTCTTAATACTTGACAGTAGATCCAGTCTGTCAGCTGGGGCCTGCCTAGAGTAACAACCCCTTCCCTCCCTGGCACAAGGAGGGACGAATCAAGCTAAAGGGACTATGACGATTCTAAACTTTTCTTACTGTTTTTTTTATTTATTTATTTATTATTATTTTTTTTAGAGAGATAGAGCAAGAAACACCAGTGTTTTGTTCCACTTATAGATGCATTCATTAGTTGCTTCTTATATGTGCCCTGACTCTGGATCAAATCTGCAACTTTGACATATCAGGATGACCCTCTAACCTATTGAGCTACCTGGCCAGGACCAGAATATGTCACTTCTTTAGCACTTTAGATATTGGTTTGGCAAGTCAACAGACTCAGTGTCTGGCCGGTCTCTGGAGGCTGCTCTGTTGTGCCCTTCCTACTCCTTTAGCCAGCCACTCCAGGTCCCCCCACCCCATTCACCCACACCCTCTTTTTGGCTATGGTTCCCTCACTTTGGCAGGCCACCTTCTTGACCAGGATCTTTATTAAATGATCCCAGGCCATTGTTACCATGGGTTCCAGTTCTGCCCATGGAATTCTATAAATCAGGTTATTTTACATTTTAAATGAGGGAGGTAAGTCTTGTATATCTCTGAGGATGGTGACTAAACTTAGAAGGTGTTTGAAGGTAAGGATTTCTGTAAAAGGGAAGTGAAACTCAGTGTTTTCTTGTATTGATTAATTCATTTTGAACTCCTACTCACCGTTTCGAGATAAATCCATCTTTCCAGATAAGAAAAAGGTGAGGTTAAGAGGTTATTAGGTCATACAACTAGTTAGCTGAACTGAGATTTACATCATGCTCTGTGAGCACACACGTGTAGGGGTTTGGAGCTGGTAGAACTGTTACTGCCTTACTCACTGTGACATTCCCTTATTTTCCATGGTTGCTGCCACATCTATGATTCTGGTTCGTTTACCTGTAGTCCCAGTGTCTGTATTGCATTCATTTTTATATGTTTAGCTTAGAACATAGAGGAGATTCAATACTTTTAATGTTGAAAACTGTGTAGTAAGGTGTTAAAATTTTGCAAGTGTTCTCCAAATTCTGCAAACTAGATTAGTATTATTTTCCTGTAAATGACTAAGGTTTTAATCAACTCACAATATGTATATAAAGTGCACTGGTCTCAGTCTATAAGTAATAACTTTTTCAGGAAATTTTATATTTTTATATCTGCAAATTATAACCTTCTACATGCAATTAAAATTCACTCTTTATTAACACTTGCTTATAATATTGCATTAAATTTTTATTTCTTTTTTTAATAACTGCTAAATAGTTTAAAATTTTTTTTGTAAGTTTTGTTTAAATATCGTTTGTTGAAACAATTAAAATATTGAAACAGCATGACATTAATCTGGAATAATCTGAAAGAAAATGTCATTTTTCTCTACTAAATATAAATTTGCAGAATTTCAGAGTATAAAATTTCCTCTTTCAAAGTCTTAGTGTTATTTTGGTCATTTACTTTAGAAATGGAATTAAAGAATAGGAACATGATTTGATGTTAAATTATGAAATTACATGTAAAATTAGACACTTCAATAAATAATCCTTTGGCATTAATCCTGATTAACAAATATATATTTTTTAATTTGAAAATAAAATGTGGCCAGATGGACTAATGCATCTCAAGAATCTCTCTGTGTGATAGGATTGCTATTGATTTATGACAAATGCCAGTAAGAGGAGGCAGGGACTGGTTTGTTGTTTCAGATGAGAACTGAAAGCAAGCAGGTTTTGTTATCAATCACTGGTTGTCTGTGTAAGACAGCAGCGGCTGTTATAATTGATTTGATGGCTCTCAATGACTCGAGGGTTAGTGGCCAGAGTGGATTGTGGCAATTCAGCCATGCAAGACATAGACATGAAGAGGAAGTGACATGACTCCTCAGAGACAAAGTCAGATTTAAGGGGGCAGATTTACTCACCAATTCAGTAATTCATAAACATTAACTTTGATATGAGATGATGTTGATGAGCAAAAAGAAAATTAGGTTTTTGTTTTTAACAGTCCAGCTTTGTGGCATCTTTTGCTAGATTAGCCTAGCTTTCCATTTTTTCAGCCTCAAGACTTTTTAAGTATAAATAATACTTAAGATATTTAATTTAATTCAGAATATCACATATTCTATGTCATTTCCATTACTAAGCCACTTGATGGGAATGTGAGTTTTAAGAGGGAGCAAAGAAAGGGCGATTGTAAGAACCAGATATATAATCTACCTTCATGTATGACCTTGATTTCTGAGTTTGAAGAATATGAATAAGGTGAGTTTCATTAAATCAAGCAACTTCACAAACCAAACACAATAAAACATTAGAGTTACTGACTACG
The DNA here is from genome assembly GCF_987537825.1 of Furipterus horrens. NCBI lineage: Eukaryota > Metazoa > Chordata > Mammalia > Chiroptera > Furipteridae > Furipterus > Furipterus horrens. The sequence goes on from NW_028327182.1 coordinate 34,717,437, forward strand.
TCATGCCTCATTGCTATCTAATTCAAACCAGATTTCTGAATGCATGTATCAGTCAGTTGGCAAACATACATGTGTGTGTCTATGTGTGTGTGTAAAGGCAACTTTGTTTCCATGCCACAGTTTTCTGACACAAATGGATTCTGATCTGGGCTAGATAAGGAAAATGTTTCCTCTCAATAGCTTATTGACTGGCATTTGCCTTCTGGAAGGCTTAGTTGCAAAGAACGTTGTGCTTATTTAGTGATGTCTGTGATGGATACTGAACAGGGAGGTGACATATTATATCACACATTTACTCTCTGAACAGTACCTTAACCTGTTGAGGTTGATAGTGGGAAAAAATGGGGCGAATATGTGCTTGGGGTTTTCTTTTCCTAAGTAAATATATTAGAAGTCTTAGGTCTATGATACTGAAGGTACAGAAGACTTTAATATAGTTAAACCCTCATATCTCCTATATTAAATTCTATCTGCAATTGATTTATCACAGGCTATATATTTATTTTTTATAAGGACTCCTCTAGAAATCATCCAGGATATTTTTATTTCAAACATTAGAATGAGATTATAGGACACACTAGTTATACAATAGGAAACTTTATTATTTTCTCAATAGTTATACTGAGATTATGGGTGTTTTAATGCAAAATTTTTATAGAAATTAAGTTCTGGCTATGTTGTTTGTTTTGGGAAAAGAAATTGCCAAAAAAACATTTATTCCAAGTTTTACTTAGTAATGAACATTTTCTTACTCATTAATGTGCTTATCTATTAGAATTTTCTTACTAGTCTTCTTTGGATAAAACTGCATGTAATTCATTAGTGGTTCTTAATGAACGATGATATAAGTAGAAAGGTTAACATCGGAGTGCCTTAGAAATTACAGAATTTAGATCTTAAAGAAACTGAATGATCTTCTATCCCCAGTGGCTTTCAAGTGTTTTGACTTTGACCCACATTTAGAAAAACATAATACACTAAGACCCACTACATATATCTGCACACATACTTAGATAAAATCTGAGAAAAAAATTTCACAGTTTTTACCTATGCTTCATGTGATGTAGTTTCTTTTATAATGTGACCTGTTCTAATCTGTATTCCTTTAAAAAGAATATATGATGCCAGTTTAGATGGGTAGAGACCTGAAATTTAGAAAATACTATTTTAGTCTAATTTTTTCATTTTATTGATTGAGAAACTAAAGCCAAAACCAAGATGTATCTTTTGTCCCACCCAAAAAAGAAAAAAATTAATGCAAACTCCACAGTCTCCTATTAAGTAACAGAAATTAAACTCCAAGGTCTTAAGGAATTTATAAACTGAAATGTAAATAGGACAAACACAATTAAATATTACATCATCAACAACAAACCCTCTTAAGACTGACTTATAAAAAATAAGGTTGCATATTAATACTTAATTACACTAATGAGAAGAATATGGATAAGCTAAAAATCTACATAAGCAATAATATTTTAACTATATTCTGAAGGGGAAGAGAAAGGTAAACTTTTTTTTTTTTTTCAGAGAAGGACCTTTTGGGAAGGTATTTAATAAAACCATGCTGTACAGTAAAGAAATCATGACAAATCACATTTTACAGAACAATGAGGGTCAAAGTCGGAGTTTGTTAATTCACTTAGACTATATAAAGTACATTACGCTCTTATTGTTCTAAATCTAATATCCCACAAAGATTCAACATAGTTTAGCACAGTGGATCAGTTCTCATAATAACACACTTGTAAATATTTCTAATGACATAGACACCAGGATTCTGCCAGATGATCAGTAGAGACCATCTAGATGTTTAAAAATCATTAAATTCAAGTGAAACCAGCAGAGAATAAGCTAGAAATCTTCTAAATTTAGGTACAAACATTTTCATCTTAGCTATGAAAATCTAAACAACCTGACTTTTTGGTTCTTCTTGCTGTTTTTCCTTTTTTAAATAACTATATTAGCCTATAGATAACAAGCAGCCTCATATGATCTTTGAATGTGGCAATTATGTCTTTTACATTGATTTACTGGCTCGTTCTCTTTCTAAGCTTTTTAACTGTGGTGATTGAGGTAATTACAGAGCTACCTCTCGTGTGAAGGCACAATTTGCAGGTCAAAAATGTTATACAGAAGTAGGTATGGTGGCTGTCTAATTAGATTGCTTAATATTTATCAAAATGGCATTCTTTTTCGTTGTTGTACTGTTGCTCATCTCAGCCTTCTGAATATTCTTTGTTAATGTAATTATACAATTGGATTTTCTTTTGAACTTCATGAGACATTAATCAGAGTTAAACATTTTAGCTTGAACTATGATTTGCTGTTGTACATAAAATGTGCATTTTCTTCATCGGTGTTTTATAGTTTAAATCTGAGACATTCACTTGGTATATGTCTCTTATGCAGTTCTTACGAGCACCTGTTTTTGATGCTTGGGCTCTAGCTGTATCTGCCATGCTGGACCTTACAAGGCCCTCCTTCCCTAGCAACAGCAGGTAAATAAGTAAACTAAATAACAGCTTATTATAAATGCTGTGAAGGAAATAAGTGAGAAGGTGTGATAATCAATCAGCAGAAGCCTCTCTTAGAAAGGAACTTTTGAGCTACAAATTGAAGGGCAAACCTGGAAGGTCCCAGCTAATGAAAGAGCTCGGAGGAAGCAAGAGTGATTTCATGGAGTCAGGTGAGATCTGGGCATCTTAGAAGAATTAAGAGTGTTGTTGATGAGAGGGTGATGAATGGAAAGGATGAATGGAGAAATTAGAGAGAGGGGCTGGCACAGAAAACAGTGAGTGGTCTTTGTAGATAAGGTAAGGAGTTTGGATTTTTGCTGAAAGCAGTAACTACCAAATTTTTATTGAGCACTTACTAGGCACCAGGAACTGAGCTGAGTGTTTCATGTGTGTGTCTCATTTGGTCATCACAGCATCCTTGTGAAATAGGGGGTAATATTTATGCTTTATAGATGGCAAAGTAAGATTAAAAGAGACTCACTTAGTAATTTACCAATGTAACAACAGCTAGTATGAGGAGAAATCTGTTCAAATCAGATTCTAGAACTTAGATGTTCTATTTAAGCTTTTTAAAAATATATATCTCATATTTCTTTATTCCTTTTAGTGTGTTATTTGGTCTTTTTCTTAGTTATTTCTAGGAATTATTTATGTATTAGTTCATTAAAATCAGCTGACATTGTAATTTATAATAAAAATTACCTACATAATTTTTCTTAGAAATTGATAAGCTAATTCTAAAATTTAAATAGAAAAATAAGCAAAAACTTAAAAAATTATTAAAATATAAGAATAACCAGTGGGGTTCTAGTCTTATCAGATATTAAAACATGAAGCAACAAACAAGAAGCTAGAGTATATTTCAAGTCACAAGAACTAATTTCTCTTATTTATTTTTACTTATTTTTTTTAATGCCCAAATTGTCAGTCTTGTCAAGTAAGAACTCTCTTCAAGTTTCTGTGTCCTTTTAAAATCATCCCAGGCTAATTTTGATTTTTTCGCCTGCTGCAGAACTTAGAATCAGGTACTCTTCACAGACACTCACTTTCTGTAATGGAGAAGTATTGGAGACCAAAACGTGGGCATTAGTGCTGCGTGTCAAATCACATGTGTGGTGGTAGGCTGGTGCATAAGGCTATACCAGGCCTCTTTAATAACAAGCTAGACAAGAAATGCCTTTTTTCAGTTCACAAGTTCACAGTTGTTTATTTTCTCTACATCACATCTAACAATAGAAATAACGGTCAACGTTTATGTAGTTCCTACTATATAGCTAGGCAGTGTTTACCCTTACATTTACTCATTCCATCATCACAAAGATCGTAGAAGGCATGGCTGGTGTGTGTGTGTGTGTGTGTGTGGGTGTGTGTGTGTGTGTGTAAATGAGGAACTTCAGGCATAGAAACGTTAAATAACTTGCTGAAGGTTAAATAGATAGTAAATGGCAAAGACAGGATTCAAACTTATGCATTTGTTCATATTCTTTACTTGAAGAAGATGAATGGATGGTAAAGACTCCTTTGGAAAAGAGCTTCCAAATTCTCTGGTTTTAGACAGACATTTGGGAAGGAGGCAGACTGTGTGTCAGCCCAGAAAAGGTCTAACAGTCCTCTTCCCTGTGTATCAAATAATTGTTTGCTATGCTCTGTGTGACCTAATTATCATCCCAGCTTCCTAAACAACAATCTATAACCCTAAGGAACTATAGTCTGGATTCAACTGCCAGCTGTTGCCAGGGGAAAATAAAAATCCCTTGATTGCTGTAGGTCACAGTGACCTTGTAAGAAATCCACAGAGGTTTACTTTGTTTTTGAAGAGATTTCTTCAGATAGAACTAATTCACTGTTCCCATTGAGAGGCATGATAAGGAATGAAAAAATGTGAAAAGACTCTATATCTTTGAAGGTCTTTAAACTTTTTATAGGAAAGATAATTTATTTGAAAGGTCCTTATCAACTAAGTACATTTTACTATCATCATTGATTTCTAACCTCTAATCACTACTAGATTCACTGGGAGCTCTTAGCCAACGGTCCTACACACTATCATTTTTAATGTATTTGTATTTACTACTTTGCTCCTAAGGCTAATTTTCCCAGTGTTATTGTATTGCATTTTTAACACCCACTCATGCATTTTTTTCCAATGTCTAATAAAGACAGTTAAACCATTAGTTAAAAACTGAAATAGTGAAATCGGAAGAGTCCAAGAAATCACACCTCTTATAAGTAGGGGCCACTAGGTCGGCCATCTGGAGACACTCAGGTTGAACCTGTGACTTAAGTGAAAGAAGTATGTGAACAGTTGGTATTTTCTGAGTGGTTTTCTGGACCAGGAGGCTCACTTACCTTGTGAGGTCCGGAAGCAGGTACCAGGAGCTATTTACATATCACAGAGCCCAGCAATGGAAAAGTCAGAAAAAGAAGAGCCTGCATGTGGACCCAGCCATTGGCTGGGGCTGAGTTATGTTTAGATTATCTAGTTCTATCCGTGAACAACATATTCATATAAATTTAGAATTATTGATTCTTGTTCTGCTGTAGAAAACATCAGTTCTATATAAAGAACTACAAATGTGTATACATATGTAGGTCTATATACACACACACATATTTATATAGAAATGGAAATAATTGGTTTTGTACAAAATGCTTTTCATAAATTTGGTTATATGAAATGATAAAATATGTAAAACTATATACTTAATTCTAGAATAATACACTTGTAAAGTGAAGTTCTAATTTATGTAATAGAATAGGCTTTGCAATCTTAAATGTGGTGGCTATGTTTTCAGAAAAATACTTCCTCACCAAGTTAATAATCAGGTTTGAATTTTAATAAGTAATGATAAATTTTTAGCAGAGACTAGACATTGGTCATCAAAGCATGTGATGTTATTTTTTTCTGTCTTTTACTTTTGTAATAAGGCTTTTTCTTAAGTTGCTTTCTGCCATTTAAAATGGTTGCATTCGGGTTTAGCAATAATTGCAGAGATTTGAGTTATTATAAACTTTGAATATCAATTCCTCACCTTCTGTGATATTTCTACCACTAGGGAAGTCAGACTTGCAAGGTCTAATTACTGCAGTGTTTTGATATCTCCAGCTATAATATTGGCAGGAATTTAAGCCATGGTAGAATTCATTGGTGACACCGTTGTAACTAAAAAGCACAGAATCTGTGTTCAAGCTTGTTTGGGATGGACTCAAGTATTGGATGATGTCAAATAGTCATGCTGTAAGTTCAGAAGTGCCTTGGATGATTCTAATATGAAATGCTAATTATTTGCACTAGAATGTAAATAAGGTGGCACCTAAGTCTTATTTGCAGTGACTAATGAAAGCTGTTGTACTGTAATCAGTGAGATACAGAGCAACAGGGCAATTCATTAGGAAAACCACAGTTGACAAGGAGTTAATGTGTGCCATTCTGGACCTTTTCTCTTGCTTCTTTTTTCTTCTTTTACTTCTCGTTGATAATAATAAGTCCCACGTGGAAATGCGTAACAAGGATAAGAAGAAACTAGCAGCTAAATTTTGCAAAGCTATGCCAAATATCTGCAGACTGTAAGTCTTCCTTAGCTTCTCTTTGCCTGTGAAAAACAACTGCCATATTAGGCTGATTGGGAAAATTGTGATTTCCCAGTCAGCAAATTGCTAGTCTGAAAAATTTTCATCTTATTTCTCTAGACTTGAGCAAAAGTTAACTATGCTGAAAATTATTTTATTTTCCAGATACATATTACATTTCAAAATTGAGCCACATTTTCACTTCTCATACTTTAGCAGTAGAACACTTTTAACAAATAAAAACACTAAATTGCTTGGTGCGGCTCTCTTCTCTGCTACAGAGCAGGGCCTGGTAAATGAAAGTTGAAACTCAAGAATAGCTTTTCTGCTCTGGGGCATCATTCATCACTGCGGCAATAGTGCAGGGTACTATGCTGTTTTAAAACCTGTATAGTGTAATTTCTAACCTACGTAATTATTAAGGTAAACATAGTAATTATTTTTTATTCCACAGAAGGAAAAATTAAGGTGACTTCTCTTGGGTTGTAAATTTTCGAATTGTTTCTTTCATTTACGACACATGACTACCACAAAGGAAAGCAGCTCATTTGATTCTGGTATTTTATGGCCATTTTTTTATTTAAAAAAAGACTTGAGGTGGTTTATGTATTTAATGGGTGAAAAAGAAGCTGAAAAGTCAGGACTGTGATTTTTGAGCTTCCTCACAGCCAGGGGTAGAAATGGAAGCAGAGCTGGTTAGGAAGTGCTAAAACCTGGGCTGTATCTCCTGAGCAAGAACATCCTTGAATCTGGGTTCATAGAAACCAAATCCAGGAAATACCAACAGTCTGAGGAGTTAAGAGTTTTATTTACTCTTTATTCCACGTTATTTAAAATGCCATGAATTACCAATACTTAACTCTTTCCATCTGTCTGAAGGTGGGTACCTTAGATCTTTAGACAGTCGCAGTCCCCTTGGCTGCTACAGAGGAAGATCACTCTTCAGTGGTGGTGCGTGGAGGGGTTTCTCCACAACTAGAATCATCAGATAAAATATAGGATTTTCAGTTAAATGTGATTTACAGATAAGCAGTCAATACTTTGTTAATACTGGTAAGTCCCATAAATATGTTTTAAATATAAATATGTTCCAAATATTGCATGGGACATTCTTATACTTTTAAAATGATTTGTTATTTATCTTAATTCAAATTTAAATAAGTATACTCATTTTTATTTTGTTTTACCGAATCTGACAACCTTACCCACAGTCTGCAGCTAAGACTCTTTAGACAATACATAATACCATTCCCCCCAAGAAAGAAACTTATCAAGAGACTTGAATCTTTCAAATGAGCTGTGGTTTGGTGGGAAAAGACCCCCTCCATACATACACCCGTATACGTAGTGTAGTTAAATTAGTTTTCCAATTGAAATAGCCGGAGACATAGCATCTTATAGTAAATGACTGCATGGCAGGAGTGGATGTAGCATAACTCAGAACTCCATTACCTTTGGGAACGATGGGGGCCTGCTGCTGTCGGGACCCATTCCCACAAAGTGGGGTCTGTCAGGCTTTGAGAAGTTCTTACTGTGCTTACTGTTCTTTTATACTTGAGGAGTTTTGAATCTGGATATTATTCTGGAGGTACTTATATTAACAATATTGACACTTCAAGTCAAGGGAATATTTTAAACATTGTCCTCTCCTGTTCCTTGAATATATCTCAATGTCACCAAGACCACATCTTCATTTTGAATGAGGGAAAGCAGAAGTTAGCAACCATCCATCCCTGAACATTCTTTTGGGGTGCTGTACTCCCTGTAGACCTTTAAAACCTGCAGTGTCTTTCCTCACCATTACAAGTTGGAAATCCATTTATTGGACAGGGTACTTATGCACTGGCATATGTAGAGATCGGGGTTTAGCTGCAAGATCCGAATCAAGTTTAGCAGTAAAGTATTTACAACTGCATAGCAAATGGATTACAGTATTATGGGGCAGACTGAAGAAATGATCCAGATTGGCCTTTGAAGAAGAACATCAACACCCATAACCAGGGCACCAAGGCAGGTGCTCTTTCCTCTACAAGTTTCAGCTACTGGCCCCAGAACCTTACTGCCTCTCCCTAACTGGAAGTTCCTGTGGTCAGGAAGCTGCCACCACTGCTGCCAGCTATAGAACTGTGCAGCACTTGTTACAGTCTAAACCAGCATGGCAGATACCCATGTCCTGCCTTTGCTTGTTCATAAAGTTAGTAACCAGGTATCTATAAGAGATGGCCAATGCTTCTAAAGTCACTCTTATGAGCAAAACCAGCACAAACAGCCTGTGTTCCACACCCAGCTTCCTAAGCTTGATCAATTTGGTGACTGGCCAGACCAAATCACATCTAAACTGTAAGATTTTGACATAGTTTGTAGCCTTCCAACTGCTATAATACTGTAGTAGATGGTTAAAGGGGACACTTCCAGTCCACCATAACCAGAACAAGCAGCCTTGTTTCCAAGTAATAGTCACATCTTATTAATCCGTATTCTATACACAAAAGAGAAAAATCGGTAAAGACCATGTCATGAAGGTCTCTGGGGCCCTTTGGAAAATACTTCTGAGGACCTTCTTTAAGGTAGATCATTATTATTTCCATTTATAAGGTCATATACAATTCTTGAGCGATGGCAAAACTGTTTTTCTGGTCTTGAATTCCTAAGGGCTTTCAACACAGAATTTTTGACAAGTATAATTAGATATTTCATGGACTTTGTTTTGACAAGTTTTTCTTTATTTTTTTTAAATCAAGTGTAAACACTTTTTTTATAGTTTTATATTTTGCCTTGATCTTGCTATCAAGTGGAAACCAACTCCTGAAAGGACACAGGTAGACAGTACCGTTCTGGCCATTACTTTGATGGTGCTCAGAAGCTGGTTTCAGGTCTACCTTGATTGATTCTGCTTTGCAAGTCCCCTGATAGGACTGCAACACTTGCCCTCTTTCACCCACTGTTAGGCTTGATTGATGCCAAGTAGGCCATGCTCAAATCCACCCAAGTTTTGTTTTGTGTATGGTACGGCCACCTTTCCCACCGTCATTACCATTTTGTCAGATGGACACAAGTGAAAAGGTTCATAAGGTAATGGTGAGAGGCAGATGGGGGTAGAATTGGTGATAGAACAGAAACACTTATAGGACTATTACACCCCTTTTGTTTTTCTTCAGACTTTCACTTTGGAGACATAGAGAAACCCATATCATCAATTCATCTAGTTCTTATACAGATGTAGAAATGTTGGCAAATAACTTTAAAACATGAGTTAACAGCTTGAGTACTGAAGTGTGGTTCCTCCGTTTATATTACTTGAGGAACCATAGTTGTATAAAAATCATAGTGCAATAAATGCAGTATAAATCATCTTTATTTATCAAAATAACATTTGTTACCAAGACATGAAAAATGAAACTGACAAAGTAAGCTACACATTCCTATCAATCTTTTAAAAGTTTCATGGATTTGCTCAGTGAAAAGGCCTTATATACTTACACATTCTATTTGAGCTATTCTAATCAGATTTTCATATAAGCTAGTTATAATTGTTAACAATCCCTTTTGGGAAGATAAGTGATTTTTTTTTACTAGAACAAAAATAAAAGATATGTTATAGAATAAATGTATAGTTTTTCAGTATGAAAATTTAGCCAAGTGCATATTGAGTAAACTGTATTCTTTTGGACTGCTTTAGTAGAATGAAAGTATTAGAAAATTAAAAATCATGTGAATTAGGGCAAAGTTCCCGCTATACCTTAGTAGCAATTTTACACCCTACCCCACATAAATAACCTTTTTAACTTTTACTTGAGAATATTACATATGCTAGTCAGTGAATGAATACTTGCAGAGGAAAATGAGTTATTGAGGTATATCAATAAATGGGCTTATAATGTTTGCTTACCAGCTTAAATAACTCCCAATAACTGTGTTCTGCTAAGCTTCTACTAAAAAATGATAATCTTTTCCCTCTGTGTTTGCCTAAAGTCTTCCTCATACATTCAGTTTTTATAGATAACGGTCAGGCATATACAGAGGTGAACACTTGCAATGGTGATGTATTTTATGGCATTTAATTTGTTTAACCAGCATTTTCAAGCACCAGCCACATGCAGAATCCCAGACTAGTTGCTCTTCTCACAAAGGTGAACACAGTGGTTTCTGTTCTGTTGTACTTCAAAGCTTTGCAGAAAAAACTATTGAGGTTTATATCACGTTGCCGATATTTATTAAAGCATCTTATGTGCAGATTTTTATGAACTTTTTTAATAGAATAAACCTAAATATTTTCATAGAACAATGACAATTTCTAATGTTCCCAACATGGTATTTTAATTTTTTAGTATTTTAAAATTAATTTTAATTTAATTTTGACTAATACAGTCACATGGTTCAAATTGATACTACACTTGATCTTAGCCAAAAGACCGAAAAACAATCTCATGGCTCAAATTGAGATTTTTTTCAAAAGAAAATACAATGAAAAACCCCTTTCTTTTCCCTATCTTCCAACCAACCACCTTCGCCCTCCCCAGCAAAAAAAAAAAAAAAAGAAAGAAAAGAGAGAGAGCATATTGGTTAGGATTAGATTCAAGTGCATAAAACTAAAACATCATTTAAAAATTCAAAGGTGTTAATCTGATGCTTGCTTGACATTTTCACAGTGTTATCAGGGTCTTGAATTCCTCCTGACTTTTTTGATAATCAGCAGTTAATTCTCATCCACATTGACTGTAGATTTTTGAAGATGATAGCAGGTACGTAGATAACCGACATATAGAGCTTATTTGGTGAATCTTCATCCTATTGTGTTTCCTGGGCAACCACATATGGTTATAGTATGGGACATCCCTATTCCCTTGGTCCAGAGAGCTTTGTTGACCCTGGTGTCAATGTGCACATCTGGAGTTTCCAACTCCTTCGTGGCAAATTGTCGATCTCTTTGAGTGCCTAGAGGGCGTGAAGCTCACTTCTTGAAGCCCACTCTGGAGATGTGCTGATGAGTGGTAATGGTTTATTCTCTAGTCCCCACCCCACTGATGGCATTCATTTTTCTTGCCACCCTTCTTTGTGGGAGCCACTGTGCCAGGCCCACGTTGCAAAGAGTGAACAGAAGGGCTTGTCTCCTTGCATCCTCACACTTACCATCTTTATCCTTTAGCTTCAAATCTCAAGGTTGCCTGTTTGTCCAATTTGGCTACTGGAGCATAATCTGTCATTTTTATATTCCAGGGAAGAGAAAGAAACTCATATGAGCTGAAAAGCGTGGCTCTATAAAGGACTTTACCCAACACCAGGAAGAGATATGGAAAGATATTAGACACTACCATTTGAGTGGGAACTTGCTTATGGTGATCGCCTTTCTGCCTAGTATCATCTTGACAGGCATGTCACCTTAAGCTCATCTGTTAAACTATGAATAGGACTAGGTAGTCTGTTTTATTTAGGCCACTAACACTTTGATGTTTATAACTTGTAATGCTTTTCCTTGAATAAGGCACTATTACTGTTTCTAAAATTTGAAAGGATTGTCAGTTGCTAAACAGATTTGATTTTCTTCCTGAGCTATTCAAATGGATTCCAGAACAAGAGGAATTTAGCTTTGTAATTACAAAGATGTCCCATAGTAGCTTCTCTAATGATTTAGAACCTTATTAGGATGGCTTATGTTCTGTGATGTTTTTTTTTAAAGGGAGGAAAGTTAGTGTGAGGTTTTTTTCCTCACCACTGGCAGCATGGTGTCGAGAAGGTTACCAAGAGCATGACTTTGGCCTTTAAATCTGTTTTCTTACTGTAAAACTGGACTAATAATTCCAACCATGAAAAGTTGTTATGAATCTGAAAATGAGTTTATATACAAACAGACCTGGCTTAGTGCCTGGTATATACCAGTTCAGTAAATATTTATTTTTCTTTTTATTGTTAAAATTCCATATTGTGTGTTTAGTGCTCCATACGATTATTGACACAGGATTGTTTATTTTAATAGTTGTCTCAAGGTTTACATGAATGACTTGGTTTTATGTCTATCTAGTAAGAACCTTCAAAGCTCTGCATTATGTCTGCTAGTGATATGTTTCCTCTTCTCCTTTAAGCAGATAACCTATCCAAAAAATTTTATCTTCATAAAATTTCTTTAGAACCCTCAATAATATAATGCTACAGAACAAATGCATTAAACAACTATTTGATCACCTGCCATGTTTTGGGAACTTTGCTAAGCAGATAATGTGTGACTTCTTCTTGAGGTGAATACCGAGTAATTCTTTGAGGGCAGAGAAAATGATGTGCTCTCATTAACATCTAGATAATAGATGGTTATATAATAAATAGTAACAAATGTTGGATGGATGAATGAAAGAAAGGAAGATAACCATAGGCCTCATGTAGATATGTAAATTGGGGGGAATAGGGTATGTCCTACTTGTTAGCATATAATAAACATCTCAGTTTATAAGAAGTTTTGGTTAAAAGATAAAACTTGTTTCAGTTTTGCTCCTTTTCATTTGTCTCCCTGCTTCCTTATTGTACTTGGGGGAAGAAGAGTTGATTAGAGGGTTGTTTTTTTATGGATGCATATTTTTATTCACCAAAACAATTGTCTTATAAAATCGACCTATATGGATGCTAGAAAATGGAATTGCGTGTTTTCAATATTCCCAGCCAGCTCCCTGAAAGCCCCATTCAGCAACCTCAAAAAGTCAAAAAGCCGATTTTTTGATGAGATAATAAATACACCTCTTATTTTAGGCACTTTATTTAATAAATAATCTGTCACTTGAAGTTGGAACATCCTAACTTCCGTGAATGAGGATGTGGTATCTTATTAGAGAAAGAGGAACAAGAATAAAAGTAAATATATAAAAAAAGTTTCAGATCTTAAAATTTGTTTTCTTCTAAGTAAAACTCATTTTCAGTTCTTATGAAAGGCATAACACTATTCTCCAAGGTTCAGACTCTCTAACCTCCTCTTTGCTCTCTGTGGCTGTCATTCTTGGGTTCACGGACCCATGCTTGCAAGATAACTGGCAGCACATCTACACACAGCCACGTCCAAAGACATCTGGGTTTGGGGTTGGGCTCTCTTTTCAGAGGCTGTGTTTACAGGAAGGAAAGTCTTTCTCAGAACTCCTTGAACAGACTTTTTAAAGACTTAGTGGCCAGAACTAGGTCACATGGCCATGCGGGCAGCTGGCTCTGTCATCAAAAAAGCCTCTCACAGCTCTCCACCTGCTCTTCCTTCTTCAAGGATTAATACACTTCAGTCCATCCACTGCCACCAGTTTTTTCTACCCAAAACACAGATCTGATCAGATGATTCCAGTGCTTAAAGATTATTAGTGGCTTCTCTTCACATACTGAATAAACTCTATGCCCCACCTCTCCCCTATCCCAGATCCCTCTGCACAGTGCAGACATAATGTCAATCCCCGAAGGTGTGGGCTGGATTCTATGAATTGTGAAATATTTATAAATGCATTTCAAATCACATATTGAGGTTTTCTTTAGTTTAAAAAAAATGGATCTTCAAGTTACTGCAAGTGATGTATTATGTGAAGAAGTAGTCAGCAGTATTTATTAAGCAAATATTTATTGTACACTTATAGGTGAGGCACTGTACTTGGAGTATGGGATTAAACAAAACAGTAGTGTCTTCAAGGAGCCTCCCTATAGTGTAAAAAGACTTTTGAAGAAGAAATTATTAATCATGATAAGTGTTAAGAAAGTAGAGTAGCAAAAGACACACTCACAGGGGGACCACTCTTACTCTCAAGGTGAGCTTCCCCAGGGAAGTGATGTTTTAAGTACGAGCTGAATCAGTCTGAGGGAGGTGCAGAAGGTATGTATGGGAGCCGGCCACGCAGACAGTGGATCAGGAAAGGCAAGACAAGGGTGGGTGCTGACCAGTTGGGAGGAAATTGCCATGATCCCAACAGAAGACGATGTTGGCTTGAACCAGGATTGAAGTAGGGGGGCTAGAAAACCTAGAACATGGTAAAGGATTACATGTGGGGAATAGATACTTGACTCTGGGATTATTGACTTGACCAGTTGGATGACACTGTTGTTTCCTGAGAAAGGGATCACTGTTTGGTGAGAGAAAGAGGAGCCAGAAAAAGTTTGAAAGAGCATGTCAGCAGTCAACAACTTGGAGAACTGGAATGCTATTTAGGACATTGCCGTCGCCTCAAGGGTGCTGTGCCCTCCTGATAATATATCTCCTGTCTGTCTCTACCTGTTTCTGTTGTCATTACCAGCAGATACAGTGATTTTATCATTTCCGCTTATGTTTGCAACAGTTTTTTTGACTCTATGGCTCCAGCCCATTGCCTCCTCTCTGGTTGTTGATTTTAGTGTTTCTGTATTATTCATGCCCTTCTCTATATGTTTCATTGTCCCCAAGAGGAGTTTACAAGGTGACTTAGATAATATCAAGTATAGAATCTCCTGCAGGGCAGCATCTCCTGACAGTTGTCCAGTGAGCTGTCACGACGCCATGTGACCCCAAGCATGGCAACTTCTATTTATTCAATCACTCAGCAATTTTTTTAGCATACCTCTGTGCCAAAGGGTGCACCAGGCCATGGAAAGAACATGTGCCTTGTGGTTATTAAAATTTTGGTCTAAATTTTGGCTTTTCCATTCATCAAATATATGAACATAGGCCAAAAATTATTAAGTTCTTTATGCATTTATTTACTTACCTATAAAACAGCTACAGCAGTCCTGGCCAGGTTGTTCATTTGGGTTATAGTGTCATCCCATGACCAGAACACAAAAGGCTGAGAGTTCAGTTCCCAGTCAGGGCACATACCTAGGGTGTGGGTTCCATCCCTGGTTGGGGCGTGTACAGAAGGCAACCTATCAATATTTTTCTCTCTCTCTTAACTTTCTCTCTCCCTCCCTACCTCCCTTCCCTTCCCTCTTCCTCCATTCAACCTCCCTTCCTCTGTCTCTAAAATCAATAAACATATCCTCAGGTAAGGATTTTTTTTTAAAGACATTTTGAATAAATAAAATATACACATATCTCGAGTTCTGAGGATTAAATGGGGTGATACAAGTAAAGGGATTATTGTTTTCATATTTATAATGAATGGTGGTGGTAAGAGGGTTGGTGGTGGTGGCTGTGAGAGCAAAAGAGGGGATCCCTGAGGGAATGGGAACAGTGTGGTAGGGAAGGAGGTAATAACAGAGTTTTGATCTTGACAGTTGGGGTGGTGATAGTAGATTATATGCACAAAAAACTGTCCTTGTCTGCTTTGCTCAGAAGGGCTATGGATAAGAAAGGCAGTTACTTCAAGGACTGTCCAGTACAAAGGAGTTTTTAAATTTAGTTGGACTCTCCTGTTAGGAAACAAATCACTGTACTCACTTAAACTTGGACCTTCAAGAGTACATTTTATGAGTTCAACACTGAATTACTTTCACAGTTCAAGAACACTGACAAAGCAACTTAAAAATGTACATCAATTATCTAACTATTTCAGAAAGTCAATTTAGGGGTGGAAAGCCTATATTAAAATGGAAAGAACAGTGCTCACTTGCATGTATGTTAAAGAGCAAGTGAAAGCCTCACTTCTGAGCCAGGGTGCATCCTAGTCATTCAATTACATCCTCTGAGCTTTTCTGTCTTTTTGACAGAACAAATTGATTTCAAAGTATAGCTTTGCTCTCTGTAATAAACCATGTTGTTTTAAAACTTTCAGGCAGAATTCATAGCTTAGTGTGAATATTCTTTTTGTTTTAATTATAGTATTTGTTCATTTGACTAGCTTTGGTGAAAAAAAGTACCTTAGAAAAAAAGAAGAGGTAGTAAACAAGTCTGAAAAATTAAATGTAATGGTAAGAATAGCTAACATTTGTTAAGCCCTTAGTTTATAGGTTGTGCACTATGCTAAGATATTTAGATATATTATCTCATTCAGTGATCAAAATAATCATGACATAGGAGCCGGTAGCATCTTCATTTTACAGATAAACCAAAACTCAGCTCAGACGAGATACAGCCAACATACTCAGCACATGTTTTTAACTGCATTTTTAACTGAGCAAGCTCTCTATTATTTCTTTGATTCTTTCACAATAATTGGGTAAGTAACAATTGAGTTCAAATTCAATGGAAGTTGGATTCTATGCTTTTGTGAGAGTTGAGTCATCATCTTATTAATATATCCCTAATCTACTCCCATATTTTAAATTGCATGCTTTTTTCACATTTCAGTTTGATTAGCATTTATTGTCAATTTTAAACTACATTTAAATGTAGAAAGTACAATTGAAATAACAGTGTTTTTTTCCTTTACTTGAAATCTGTTATAAGAGGTTTTCAGATATACCATGGTATTTTTTTAAAACAACTTTTCTACCTTAACTGTCATCAGTCTTTTATTTTTCAAAAAAACCAACTTAATAAAAGTAAATTATATTAAACTAATGCAATGAGTCTATAAAATTACAGGCTTGCTCAGAAATAAAAGTTATTCATTAAAAATATGAAAGAGTACAAAAGATATGTGCCCATTTAAAAACTTTTTATCAGGTATTGTTTCATATAAGTATATTCATTATTTCATAGATTTTAATGAACTTTTATGTGCCTGAAATAATGAATATACTTATGTGAAACAAAACATATATATAGAGAGACAGAGAGAGAATGAAAATATATGGTTATGGAAGATCAGGTGACTTTTTTTTTTTTAGTTTCTTCATTTTTATATCTTTCAAACCTAGCAATTAAGAAAAATCATACATGTCAATAAAGATGTTTTGAATAAAATTAACTTTTGATTGTTCACAAAAAAAAAATAGTCTTTTGGTTTAATCCAGAATAAAAGCGGTATTGTCATTTGAGGTTTGGGAGCGGGGGTAGGGGTATTATAAAATAATCCATCTTATTTATTTAAAATATTCAGAAAATGCATTCCAGAAACAGGTCAGGGCTATGGAGATATAAATTTTGGAATTACTAGTAGGCAAGTGATATTGAAACAATGAGACTGGAGTAGATTTCTTTGGAAATCAGTGTAGATAGAAAAGAGATGATGTTCAAGGGTTGAGCCCTGGGACTCGCTCGCATTCAGGGTTCAAGGTGATGAGGAGGACTCATAAGAACACTGAGAAGGAAGGCTGAGCAAGGCTGATGGCCTGGAAGGAAATTTTGGGAAGAAAACAGTGGCAGCTGTGTCCAGTACTGCTTGAGAGGTCAAGTAAGGTGAGAAGTGGGAAATGACGTGTGAATTTATCAGTATGGAGGTGACTGGTGACCTTGAAAAGCAACATCCTTTGGGTGCAGAGGGTAGGACCATTACCTTATTGAAATAGGTTCCCAAGTGAGTAAGATAAATCAGAAACCGAGGTTATAGGTAACTCTTTCAAGGAAGTTTGCTGTAAAAGGAAAGGGAAAACTGGATTAGTAGTTTGAGGAAGAAGTGGAGTCAAGGAAAGGACATTTATTTGTTTTTAAGATGAGAGAATTAATAGCATGTTTGTTTGCTAGAGAGAACAATTCGGTGACATGGGGGCGGGGTAAACTGATGGTGGTAGAAAAAGGTGAGTGGATTCCTGGGCATCGCCCTGGATTGAGAGATTGTGAGACCTCGGAGGCAAGTGGGAGTCGACCATATCAGCGCGTGGACAGTTCAATAGCGGGAACAGGAAGGAAGGTGAGTACACAGACCACAGTGAAAGAGGCCAGTGAAGGGAGTGTGTGGGAGTTCTTGTCTCACTGATTCAGTAATTAATTTTCATTTCTTCTCTTCTAGTTTAGGAATTTTATAAAAAGTCTTTTTTTGAATTGTACTTTTTATTTAAACCACCTTCACAGAAATATTAAACCTTGATATAAAATGTATCATCAGCTCTTTTAAGAAATACCAGATTTTCTACTTCAGTTTTTTTGATTCCAATTGACTTTAATATGTTCACCCAATTTTAACGTTCTAAAGTCTTATTCTGCAGTTTTCTTCCTAGTGTGTGGTAGCTGTGAGGAAGTCCATTTTATTCTCTGAGCTTTCACATTTAACTTCAGGACGCCCTGTTCCCAGATATTTAACCAATTTCTAAATTAATTAACCAGGTGCCAGCGTGCTGCATTTAATGTATCAAGTAATGGTTACTGATTGCTGGTCAGTCCATATTTTAATTGCTTTTCCCCCTCAAGGTATTTTTCTTTTGGGGGTTCTGAGGTTCAATTTTTTGAGACCAGAAACATTTGTAAATGCATTAAAACTTAAACTTGGAGCTTGGTAGAAACACATTTAACTGGCTTTCCTACTAGGTTCTAATCACTTCTTTCATGTAATGAATATGACTTCATTTTGTGTTAAACTCTGTTAACTCAGAGAGATGGATATAACCATTTCCTGAAATTATTGCCACAGTATCTACTAATATATAATTATAATTACTTCTTTGCATTTGTGTGTCAATTCTATTCACTCAAAATATTCCTTTACACATATGTATTGTTAATATAAAATATTAGCATTTTTGTTGGTAGTTTCAATTTGAAAAACTCAATTTAATACCTTAGTAGAGGAGAAACTGAAAGATACCACCTCAGTATAATCTGTTATTAAACTTGGACATCATTGGGCCATTGGAACTTTTTAAAGTCTCTTGAGAATTTTTACATGGAAATAAATTCTGGCTTTAAAAACAGGAAAAAAACGCTAATATGACTAAATTATCAATAGTGATCTGAGAATGACTAACAGAAGGAAAAGGAGAAGGAAAAAAAGGTGGCCTCTTAGTAGCTACTTTATTTCTTATTAGTAGCAGATCTCTCATAGTTGAAACTTATTTTGTTCAGGAATCTAGGTAAGAAAAGAAATAGCCTCCTAAAGTGGTGACTTATGGCTGCGGACACTTTTGAGTGTTTGTTTATTTTGAGTCCTCCAACTATTTATAAATTAAAATATTATAACATTTTGCAAAGTATATTAAGAAATATTGTCCTGGCTGGTTTGGCTCAGTGGATTGAGCGTCGGCCTGCGAGCTAAGTGTCGCTGGTTCGATCTTCCAGTCAGGGCACATCAGAGAAGGAAAACTCTGACTCCAAAAAACCTCCGCTGCCTTGCGGCATACCTCTTCAGGGGAAATAAACCTAAGGGAGTAAACCCCGACAGAAAATCCGGAGCCTGAGTCCCTAAGGCGGTTTGACGTTGTAGTCAACACCGGCAACTCCTGCGGCGCACCTGAAGCCAAGCTGTATTGACTCCGTCTTTCCCTTGGACCCTTCAGCTGCGAAGAGAGGGGGGGTCTGCTGCATGGGCAACAGCAGACGCTCCATATCACCCTGCCCAGGCTCTGTAGCTTCAGCTTCACTGGAGAGGACACTCCAGCGTCATCGCAAGATGTCGATTCAACACGGGAGGAGACAGATACCGTGTCACTCCCGAGTTGGACTGCACAGCCATTCTCGGCGGTGCAGATAGACTCTTAAGAAGCTACACCATCGTCTCTCGAGACGGACGGCTGCCGACGACGATTAAGAAATAAATGAACTTAATCATCATTATTTACAGCCAACTTTTGGTTTTGTAGTTTGTCTTTTATATTATTACTGTTTCTCTTTTCTTTCTTCCCTGTTTGACCTCGTTAACTCCTCAACCAAAAATGAGAAATGGTGGCTTTTTCCTTTCCTGTTAATATTATTTTATATATTCTTAAGTTTAAGATTGAGGGTGATTCTGGATTGTAAGTTGTAAAAAATATATACATTCATGTATCTTCTTAAGTGGATCACAGAAACTGGGCTTCAGTGTATGAAGAAAATTACGATGCATTTATGGACTCAGTTCAGTATCATGAAACACGAAGTAGAATTGTTTTTTATTAAAGACCTGCTTAATAACATCAGCACAGGAAGTGCTGCGTTCTAAGCTATGAAATGCATGCTTTGCATAATTAATTTCATTTACTATAAGAATTCCTACATTTCTGTATTCTTGCTACACTAGTTGTTTTCTAGGTATTCTTCAAGTCTCACCTTTAAATGGGTGTTGTATACTCTGAAAATTACTTTTTAACCATAGGACTAGAATAATGAAACAGAACACTGAAATATTTATTTTTACTCATAATTTTCAGTTTCTTGAAGTTGCCTTCAGAGCCCACTTACAAACCACACAAGGAAAGGAGTCCCATTTACTTCAGTCTTCCTTCATTGATCAGAATTGATTTTATGAGTCTTTTTTTAATCAGACCTCACTCCAAAGGCTTCTGATTGTTTTCTAAAGTCAAACCTACTTTCAAGGGGATTTTTTTTTTTAATGCCACTATTGAAAACAAAAATGCTGCAGGCTCTGAAGGCACTTACAGAAAAAATGACAGATTGCTCTGAGCAAAGTCAGAGGGGCGGCAAGGGAATAAGGGTGTAACTTCCCACAGACACTTTGGAAGGGGGTTGTTATTATTTATAGTCTTCATATGTTTAAAATCCATTGTTGGTTTCTTTTCATATCAGGAAAGTACTTTTTTATCTCTACTTTTTGGTAGTCTATTTTTTGGGGATGGGGAATATGTTGTATTCACTTTTAAATGCTCAATTCTTAAGATACTGTTTGATGCATAGTAAGGGCCAGTAAATGGTGGTTAAATAAATATCTGTTTCTTAAGTAGACATGTCAGTTTATTTTTACTTAAGAATCACTTTTAATCAGGTTCTGTTAAATTTTACAATGCATTTGTTATAAATTCATTTTTTATTCTTTCCACATTTTTTGAGAACTGAGGATGCAGATATGAAAAAATAGGCAAAGCCCCCCAGCCTTCCTGAAGGATACATTCTACTGAAGAAAAAGATGATAAACTAAGTAAATAAAAGATAGATGGGGAAGTGTTCTATGAAAAATAATAAAGCACTCTTGTGCTTCTGGGTGGGCATTGAGCTGGTAGCACATCACGATCCCCATCAGCAGTAACTGGAATGCCAGTTAAATCCCACAAGAGAAGTCTGTCTTTCACTGATCCCTGCAGCTGAGATAGGGACCTGCCCCTATGAGATGGTACCGTAGTTGCTAGGCTGGAGGCTGGGAACGTGGCCACAGAAAGAGGTCAGCTACTTGGGAGCCACAAAACCAGCCAGGTTCTTGGGAGCCGTGTGAGGCTGGCAGAAAGGAGACTGGAGGGTCTCAGCAGAGTCAGTACAGAGTCAGTGTCCCTTTATGACATTTACTGCATTCCAAAGCTGTGGGCCATAAGGAGTTGCACAAGACTAAAAGTCTAAGCAAAAAAAACATCTTGTTGAGGAAATAACAACCTGCCAAGCAATCACTCAAAAATTCTAGAGTGCTACGCCCTAGGAACTATTGCACATCAGAGTAGCCAGAGTCTTACTGAAAGTGCAGCTTGCCCCTCAGGGTCAGCTCAGTCCCTTCTGGATAGAGGTGCTCACTCTTCTTAGGAAAGTGTGAACCCTTAATATTATCTGGGCATCCTATGTTTTCGTTTGTCTGTTTGTTTTGCCTTGTTTTTTAGTATACACATAATGTTGAGGTTTCAATGAAACATTTCTAGACATGTCAAGAGACAGGACATACGAACACACACACACACACACACACACACACACACACACACACACACACATGAAATGGATCTGCAAATGATCCAGACATTAGAATTATTGGACAAGGACTTTGATTGAGATTGAAATTTTAAACAAAAGAAGACTGACCCATGAAAATGGACAACGGTGAGGGAATTGACTGTGGGAGCGGGGGTATGGGCTGGGTGGAGGAGGGCAAAGGGGTAAAACTGGGACACCTGTAATAGAACAACAATAATAAAAAAATTTAAAAATGAAGGGAAAGAGAAATAAAATAGATGAGAAGATGGAGTGTTTTACTATAAGAATTAGAATTTATAAAAAGAATCAAAGGGAAATTTTAGAATTGAAAAATATAAAATATGAAATTAAATTGATTACTAAAATAATGGTTAAAATGTCAATTTAGAAAAACAGAAAACAAGATTGGTGAACTGGAAGAAAATATTCAGTCTGAAGCACAGAAGGGGGGAAAAAGGAAACAAGTTTAATAGACGTGAAATACCCAAAAAGTGCTCTCTAATAGACATATGATAGCAGGACACATATGGAACTAAATATTTGAAATGCATTTTAATAATGTTTTATGTAACCCAATGTTTTCAAATTCATTAACTTGAAAATATTGCTTTTAATTTTAACATATTAATGTGAAAATATTGGCAATTAGATACTTCTATTTCTCTAAAGTCTTTGAAATCACTGTGTTTTCCAATTCACCTCATCTCAATCTGGACTCTCCTTTTCAAGTGATTCATAGTCATGTGACTGTGACTACCATACTGGGCAGCTCAGATTTACTTGTGTATAATTAGAACCCCAAAAGGAAGAGAGGAAAGGGGATAGAGAAGACTAAATATTGATCATGGAGGCATAAGGAATTATACAGTTTTAAATAAAAGAAGTGAGGGTAGACATGAAATAGTAGGGGGGATAGTACGTGAGCCTTGCAGATGCATGAGGGAAGAAGGTAGAAGATTGAGTCCTGAGACAAGAGTATACTGTTATTTATTTTTTTAATTAAATTTATTTAGGTAACATAGATTAATAAGATTATATAGGTTTCAAGTGTACATTTCTGTGGTACATGATCTATATATTACATCATGTGCCCACCACCCAAAGTCAAATTGTCTTCTATCACCATATATTCATCCCCCTTTACCCTTTACCACCCCGTCAGGTAACCACCATACTGCTGTCTGTGTCTGTTAGTTTCAGTTTTATATCCCACATATAACTGAAATCATATAGTTCTTAGCTTTTTCTGTCTGACTTATTTCACTTAGCATGATATTCTCAAGGTCCATCCATTTTGTCACAAATGGCAGAATTTCATCTTTTTCTTAGGGATGAGTAGTTTCCATTGTACGTATGTACCACATCTGCTTTATCCAATTATCTATCAAAGGACACTTTGGTTGTTTCCATGTCTTGGCCACCATGAATAATGCTGCAGTGACCATAGAGATGCATGTATCTTTGTGAATAAACCTTTTCAAATTTTTCTGGTAGATACCCAGAAGGATTACTGGGTCATATGGTAACTCTCAAAGTTTTTTGAGGAACCTCCTTACTGTTTTCCATAGAGACTATACCAGCACGAATGAAGGCCTCTTCTCCACAACCGCTCCAACACTTGTTATTACATGTCTTGTTGATAACAGTCATTCTAACACATGTGAAGTGGTATCTCAGTGTAGTTTTGATTGCACTTCTCTAATAGGTTGTGAAGTTGAGCATCTTCTCATATATCTGTTGGCCATTTGTATGTCTTCTTGGTAGAAGGGTCTGATTGGGGCATCTGCTTATTTTTTTAAGTGGGTTGCTTGTTTGGTGTTGAGTTGTATGAGTTATTTATATATTTTGAATATTAACCTTTTATCAGAGCTGTTGTTTGCAAATTATAAGTCAATATCTGATGAATACAGATGTAACAATCCTAGACAAAAATACTAACAAATCAAATACAACAATACATTAAAAAATTAATACATCACCATCAAGTGGTGTTCATTCCAGGGGCACAAGGATGGCTCAACATATGCAAATGGATCAATGTAATACACCACAATAACAAAATAAAGGATAAAAATTATATGTTCTTATCACTAGATGCAGAAAAAACATTTGATAAGATACTACATCCATTTATGATTAAAACAATCAAATGGGTATACAAGAAAAGTACTTCAGCATAATTAAGGCTATATATGACAAACCCTCAGCCAACATCATACTCAAGGGTGAAAAACTGAAAGCTTTTCCTCTTAAATCAGGAATAAGACAAGGATGCCCACCTCACCAGTAGTATTCAACATAGTACTGGAAGTCCTAGCCAGAGTAATCAGGCAAGAAAAAGAAGTAGAAGGCATCCAAATTGGGAATGAAGAAGTAAAAGTACCACGTTTTGCAGATGGCATGATCGTAAAGACTCTGCCAAAAACCTATTAGAAGCAACAAACAAGCGCAGTAAAATTGCAGGGTACAAAATCAATGCTGGTATTTTTTAAAATCATCAAGGAGAATGGTGTGTTTGGAGGAATTAACTGGGATACTGGAAGGAGATTAAGTCAGAGAAACAAATGGGGATCATATCATGTAAAGCCTTAATACAGTGGTCCCCAGCCTTTTTGGAATTAGGGACCAGTTTCGTGGAAGACAATTTTTCCACAGACTGGTGTTGGGGAGATGGATTCAGGATGACTCAAGCGCATTACATTCAAGCTCACCTCGTGCTATGCAGCCCAGTTTATAAGAGGTCTGGACTGGTACTGGTCCACAGCCAGGAAGTTGGGGATCCCTGCCTTAATAGACTTCTTGACGTTTATCTAGAAATAAAGGGTATATGTTTTCATGTTTTGTATACTACATTTTGGGGGTGGGAATAATCTCAAGGCTTAAAAATTAGCTTTTGTTTTTCTACTGTGATTAATATTTTTTTAACTTCCAAATAATAAAATCATGCCATGCTTTCTTATAAATGTGCCACTAAATATATAGTGTGAAGAATCAGGAAAAGTGTATATTTGTTTTGAGGTTGGTTTTCAGTCCTTCAGATATGATCAAGCTCTAGAGGCACTTTTTTAAAATAACATTTCCACATCTAGCAAGAAAACTGGTACAGTTATTCATTTTCAAATTTCTGGCATTGTGTTTTGTTTTAAAGATTTAAAATAACCACATTCACTTAGTGAGTTAAGTATGGATTTTTAAAAATGTGTAAATAGCTCATTTTTAGTGTATTATATGTTAGGAGAAAGGAAGCTCTCTAGTTAGAAAGAAGGCATTTGATCATCTGACAAATGAAGATTTTAAAAGTAAGGGTGCCTGAAGGCTATATATTGCCCTCCTGCTCAAAGGTATGTAAAAATGAAATGGCTATAACAAACTGGGAAAATAAATATGAGTCTTTATTTTCTAAGCTTGGATGAAAGGATTAATTACAGTAAAAAATCTTTAAAAAGGAAAACAAATGGTAAGAAAAGGTTGAAAAGTTTAAGGACTAGGTTTCTTCAGGAGTTGATATTAACTCTCGGCTTACTTAACACTTTTACAAATAATCTGGAGAAAGCCAGTACTTGGTCAAATATCAGGTTTTAGAGAACGCAAAGCTTTCCAGTAGGAAAGAGTCAATAAATTGGTGAGCGTCCTCAGGGAAGATTCATGCAGCTCTGCAGGTGGGCAGGGGATGCTGAAATGGGCAAAAGCAAGGATATATTGCTGGTATGTTTGAAAATCCAGTGTGTGCGTGTGCGACTTTAAAACAGTGACTTTTTCTGTTTTTGAAGGGCACCCAGATTTCTTTGAAAATCTGATTAAAGTTATGGAGGTTTCCCTAGGAAAAAGCTCATGATCGCCACAATAAGAAGTCATATTTCAATGTAGTGGTCTTGAATTAGCTTTAAAAAGTTCAGGAATAATTTTCCTCAATCCATTCATTCACTAAGTGAACAAATGTTCATTGAGCTTCAGTTATAAATGTGGTTCTATTTAACTATTGGAAACACACAGAGACTGAGACAAACTTGACATCTGACATCACAAAGGCTCCGATTTGGGGAGGGAGATAGATAATCAAGTCTTTGTGCTGTAATGTGATGATTCAGTTTCCTCCCTCGTGCTAGTGCTGTGGAACTCTGGAGGGTCACCTAACTCAGACTGGTGGTAACAGGGAGTTCCGAGATGTCTGTGAGGGGACATCTAATTGACATCTAGTGGTCACCTTCAGTCAAAATTTTACCCAAAAAAGTCCAGACACAGAACTTCATGATGTCTGTTGCAAGCATTTAGTATCTGTAGATCTGATACACTTCACAGAGACAGAATGGAATGAAGCAACTAATAGAAGAGAAACTTTTAAATGTATGATTTAGGCCAGGAAAGCAAAGGCTGAGAGCACTATAAAATAGGCATATGTGTATATGAGTATACAAATTACGTATATATCTTTTAACAGAAAGAAAGTCAATGTGTTATAAGACTTACCAAATTCTCCAGTAATAGAATAACAGATATATATATATATTCTTGAAACTTGATTTGGATAACTTCCTTTACTGCTCATCCTAAAGATGGTACTGGAAGGAAAGGTGAATGGAAATTAATATTTTTGCCGAATTTTAGAATGACATAAGTATTAATCTATTTCACATTTAGGGTCAATTTAACCAGGATAGCCAAGCAGTCTTCATTAGTCAGGGTAATGAAGACTTACTGTCATAGCAGACAAATCCTGGAAGCTCATTGACCGAACTAAATAAAGGCTTTTTTTCTCTCCCACCTGAAGTCTAGTATGGGTCCGACAGCCTCTCACCATTATATGGGTACATCCTCTGGAAGAGGACAGTCCCTGCTGAAGGGAACGATGGAGGGAGGAGACACTTTGGCTCTTAACTGCCTCATCCCAGTGGTGACATCAACTCCCACGCAGAGGCCAGAGCTACTCACATGGCTCCAACCTAATCGCAGAGCAGTTTGGAAATGTAGGAGGCATGGGAAATATTTGGTGAGCAGAATGGGGAAAGGATCCCCTATTCTTTGGGGATCCTTGCCAGGAAAAACATTGTGGGGCCTAAACAAAGGAATTTGTGTGTGCACTCTTCTCCAGGTTCTCAAAAAAAAAAAAAACGTCCCACCACAGAAATATCTGCCTACTCTCACAAAGGTTTCTGGCTGAGTGATTGCTGGATAAAAGGTAGCAAGATATGCTATAATTGGAATTGCTATTTCCTCCCCTCTGTCCTTCCTGAGGATAGAAATAATGAGCTAAGCGGGAAAATGGTAGTTCCTTTACACAACACAGAGAATGTAAGGAAGAGCAGGCTTTTCTCTCTAGGAGAAAATTCATCTGCGTTTAGACATCAGCAGTTAGGAAGTGGAGGAGGAGGAGGAAAGAAGACAGGGACATTCTATAGACAGAAACTGAGTTCTGCAGCTGAGAAAAGTGTTTAGCATAGAGGTGTAACATTTTGCAGCCAAAGCCTAAGGGTGAAGCCGTAGAGCCAAGCGAGCTCTTCAGAGGAAAGTGCCTATTTAAAGGCTGACAGAGATAACTGTGAGGTTGGAGGAGTAGGAAGATTGTAAAAGAAGCAAAGGAGCACTATGTCTTTAGGGGCAGCAAGGTTATACCAAGAAGTTTGGAAGGAAGGAGAAGGAAAAAATAGCTCTTTTTACCCAATTTATAGATTAGAAAATCCAAGTGAGGCCTTCGTTCTAATTCTGCTCCAGCAGCCTGTGCAAGGTCGCTCACTGCCAGCCTTTCCCCGTGGGCTCTGCTTCCAGACACCAGACAATTCGAAGCTCCTGAGCTGTAAGGAAGTCCTGGAGAAAATCCAGCTACAAATTAAGGTGGAGTGAATGACTGAAATCACTTTCTAATAAAAAGCTGGAATTAAGACGAGTCTCTGCTTAAAAGCGTTTCTGAAAAGAAGCAGGACACCAGGAAGTAAATTAGAAAGTCAATACTGAAATGATTGCTGTTGAATTGACATCTCATGTTTTCTTTGGGTCTCTTTAGGAAAAGCAGTCTAGTCTCACCCTCTCTTGTGAGTTATTGGCATCGCCTCTTTACTGACCTCGTTGCTTCCACCCTGTCCTCTTCTGGTCTACTCTGAACGTAGCAGCCAGGGTGAGTGCGTTCAAGTGTAGGTCAGATTAGCTAACGCTTCTTAACACCCTCCAGTGGGGTAAGTGCCCAACAAGGTCAAACCATTTGTCCACCTCATCTCTCTGACCTCCTTTCGGCTACTCCTCCCCTGGCTGTTCCAGATGCCTTGCTGTTCCTAGAACACATCAGCGTCTACTTGCTCTTTCTTCTTCCTGGAACATTTCCCCTTCCAGAGTGTATGGTATGCATGCTCACTCCATGTATTCCTGCAGATGTCTCTGCTCCATTTTCACTTTATCAGAGAGGCTTATTCTGTCCATCCTTCATTAAAAGAGCAACCCCAACCCTCAGCACATTTACCCTGCTTTTTTCTCCAACGTGCTGACCACTCTCTGACATATGATGTGTTTACTTGTTAATCTCCTGTGAGCCGCCTCCTGCCTTACCCACAGAAGGCAAGCTCCCCTGAGGCCAGGGACCGCATCCGTTGTGCTATCTGCTCTTCCAGAACAGAGTTCGACTCATCATAGGAGTTCAGTAACTAATTGTTGAGTGAATGGGTATAAAAGATGATCCTTTGCAGTCACCTCTATTTTATTTTTAATAAGAATATATTATAATGTTAACTTTAAATTTGTATAAAATTAGGTTAAGGAATCTTTTTTTTCTTTTTTTCTTCATTTTGCCTCAGTAAACACTCGCAAGCAGCTGTGGGGAACTACTACACCATGCCATCTAACTCTTAGATCTGTTAATCCTTGCCATGTAGTATCTCTGTTATCGTAGCAAATAAACCACTTCAAGCTGATTTAAGGAAATAAGAATATTGCTTACTTCCTGTTTTTTAAGAAGGCGGGAATATGATTTATTGTGCTATTTATTTTGCCAAGATATGCAATTATAATACTTTTTCATGCACTAATTTAGCAATACTTGTGTTTTGCACATTTACTCCATATGTTTATACATGGAGGTTTAAAAAGGTAGATGAATACTTGCTGGCGCTTTTTTACGTTTAGTATCATGAAGTATTATTTTCATATTCAAGTTACTTCAGCAACTGCTTTGTTCTAAAGTTCTGATTTTCAGATATAGCAGGTTGTCATATAAGGTTTTTTTCCTTTTCTACTTGTTTTGAGGCAGTAAAATAGTTTTGTGTTTCTTCATTAGAAAAACATCATTTTAAGTTGTTTTAAGTCCTTGAGAAGACCAGTTTACCACAAGGAATCAGAGACAGCAGATGGGAAAAGACTTTAAAACCCCACATTAAGCTCAGAGTGAGATTGTAATCAGGCAACCAATTATTTAATTTTCTTAATGATGCACTTTATAAATGTCATTGCAATAACTGTGATAGGGAGGAAAATAGTAATAGCATGAAATGTATCAGTAAGTATAAAAATGAAGAAGACAGGTCTTTGAATGGATGTTACCCCTATTTCAGCAGTTATAAAATAATTATTCTTTGTTTTATGCACATTTGGGCATATGTATTTATTGAACTTTCCTGTATGTGTAATTCTTGCCAGTACATAACAGAGTTTTCCTTTCTTTGACTACCAGAATTTAACATATTAGTAAGAGGGAAAAAGCTAGGAGCATTATTTTCTACAAACAGAATTTTATGTAGAACCAACCATTGTTTACAAGCACACTTAACAACTTAGAATGAAAGCATTATTTTTAACTGCTTCTAACTCCTTTCTTGGAAATATAAAACCATTAGCACAATGAACAAGTAACTGATAATTCAATGATTGAAAGTGTTTGTAAACATCATAAACACTAGTTGTTCTTTGCTTTTATCAATAGGTAGTCTTTATTCACAGCTTGTATAGACTTGAAAACCCAGCTCCTAGTCCTTAGATTCTAGGTTGTTCCAAGTATCATACATGAGTCACATTCTCTCAAGGGAGGAGGAATTCTTAGATCTGTCACACATTGACAGTCATAAGTGTGTTACAGCCAAAGAGGCAGTACAGTCTCCTGGTAGCTGTGGATGACTAATGGACATTCACACATTGTGTGTTGGTAGTGATATTTAAATAAAATATATATGGCATATATATTTTATGTTATGTTATATATTCCTATTATATATGTTATATACAATGTGTAATAAATATATATAATAATTATAGCTATTGCTACATGAGACTCAATACCTTCTTTGAATACCTTTTTTGGCCTCTTCCTATCTTATTGTCAGCACGTGCAGTCGGGCATGTGGAGGAGGTACTATTATTAATATTTCATATTGATATATCTGAACTTTTATCTTTAGGTTAGTAGCCATCAGTTTACCATAATGCTAGTCAAGTTCCTGTCAAGTTAAATGATTCAGAGGTTTGGAATGAGATAATCCACATCTCTTGGGAATGTGATTCCTTAATTCATTTGAACAATTCAAACTTTATTTTATAAGTAACTAGGATAGAATTACAAGTTTAATTTGACTTACTGTCTGAAGTAAAACAAATTCATCTCAATAAAATGAGGTGTTTTTGATTATTAATCATTTACCTAAAATCAGGAGCCTACTTATCACGAACAGAGAAAACACAGAGCACAGTAGAAAATTCAAGTTAGCATTATAGAGATGACTGCATCGCAACAACTCTACTAGGATTTGAAAGCACTCCTAACAATGCATCAATTTTCACAGCCATTTAGTAAACTAGGAAGCAATTGTAAACAGTGTAAAACCCACATTAACTCCTGTCAACATCCTGCCTTTTGCTCAGTTATGGATTCGTTTGAAATAACTGTGAGATCTAAAAGATTGCATCAACATCACAGATTGTATTATAAATATGAATGAACCCATTGCAATGGAAGGCATAGCACCATATGGCAGGCGTTTGTTCTCCTGTCATGATAACAGGTTTGTGATGCAGGGGAAGAGATAACTCCAGACGATCTCAAGTTCTAATTGTATCAACTGACAAGATTCCAGGTTGCCCTAAATTTTATATTCCAATATGGTTACCATTAATACCACCTGTTATTTAATGTTCAAGAATCATTCCAAATGATATGAATCAATTAAGCTATTTCTAAAAAGTGATTATTAATTTAAATAATATGCCATTTTGATTTTTATTAGACTATGTTGACTGATCTCTTCCCAAAAGCATGAGGTCAAGTAACTATCTCATCTGAGCAGAAACTGGTGAATGGGATTGGACACAGGTAAATTGGAAATTATTTTGAATGGCAGACAAGAGCTGCATCCCTACCTTTCAAGCTTCTTCAGTAAGGGTTTAGTAATCTGTTGTTTCTTCTGTATGGAAGATGAGAATGTATATCTTAGGTTCTGGTTTTGTTTTATTTTTAAAGATAACCATATTCAGAGGTTTTGATGGTGGCACAAAGAAATTCTTTTAAAGACATTTTTATCATACTATTAGATTAGAAGAAAGCGTAGCAGTGCATATCTTTTTAATTGCTGGATTCAGCTTGACTTGTCATTCTTTTTTAGATTAGGGTCATTTTATTCCACTACTTAATGTCCTTCTGTGGGAATACTCTTACTCTGGTTAAAAGTTTACTACTAACTTCTTAAGTACATCTTTTAGTCTTCAGAAAGAGTAAGTGCACATATCAGTATTAAAACCATGAATCCAAGTGGGTTGTGTATTGACACTTCACTTATTAGCAGATAATTTACCTAATTGTCAACCATTTGTCTTTGTCAGGAACTGTGCTGTTACAGTTTTCTCTGTTTTCTGATGCTTAGGAGAAGGGGCGAGTGGTAGTAGATGGAACTACTGTTTGTTCAGTGACTTTTACAGGTGGAGTACTGGGCGTTGTGCTCTGTACACACTCTATTATACATTTGAAGTGGGGGAGTTGTCTGGATGTATCGCAAATGGTGGTCCCTTTCGAAAGCACAATTTGTGGAAGCAAGTTCCAGGAAAGGGAGTATAGGTTTAGTATTGTCCTCACTGGCTTTCCTCATCCCAGCTCTAGCCGCCACCCGAGTGTAGGTATCAGAGAAGATGGGAGGGCATCACAGTGTATGTCTCTGAGGGAAAGACATTTATGCCCACCCTTAAGTACGTGTCAGCTACACCCATCGTATTTACTCTCGCCCCCTTTTCCCTCAAAGGAGGGGGGTGATTAATGGGACCGGACACATTATAGCTATGGGAATCCTGTGTTTTCAAGTCGAGACCACAGGCCAGTGAAGCCTACAAAATATTTGCTGGAAGCTGCGGCAGTGGTTCAAAGTTAGAAGGATGATTAGTATATTTATTTTTATCAACTAAGGCACTTTATGATGCTCATGGAAATATTCTTAGTAAATTATTCAATCAAATAAATTTTACATGAGGGTTTTACTAACAAGTCTAAAAAATTATTTTCAACTAAATTCATTCAGACAGATGGGTTTTGTTCTCCAGGTGGCTGTGTATTCTTTGCTTGATAACCTACAGTATTCGGCAGAATTCTCCAGGATCTGTGAATATTTATATTTTGGGGCCCTCCCAATAATTAAGAAATCTGCATTCAGTACCAGATGTTTCAAGTGACTAAACAACTTTGTTTCATTCTAGAAATATAACATATTTTTACTGTTTTTGTTTCTAATAACATTTTCCCAACAATCAAGAATAAAGCAAGTATTTACTAAAGTCTTACATACACCCAGAAGCTATGTTAAAGTTAATGTACTTTTTTATGCAGAAATGTAGGCATTCCAAGAGCATTAGTTAGAAGCTATAAAAATTAGCTGCTTTATAATGTTATCATTTACTTTTCCTCTTAGCTTGTTAAAGTATCCAACTAAGAAACAAATATAACTTTAGACTATGAAACTATGCTCTTTTTTTTGACATAGATCTTCCAATTTTTCTTTTAAGAATCATGCTACAAATGAAGGAATAGCTTCCTTTCTAGTAGACTATACCAAATGCAAAGTGTTATCAGCCTTATACACTTATTCTTGGAATAAACCCTGACCAGAGAAGGGATTTGTGATTCATGGAACAAAAAACTCTTAGGTGTCCTATGAGGGTTGGGAAGTCATACACGATTCTCTTGAGGTTTTTTTTGAGTCTCCTTTTTGTTTTACCTTGATTAGATATATTCCAAGAATTACTTTTATTATTGAGACTGATTATTGGTTATTCACACTAATTTCAAAGCCAAAAACAATTTAATAGAATCTTACATCTGTGCTTTTTCTATAATGGTGAGAAAATTAAAGGTGGAATGTTTGGAAACTTCACACCACAGGAATAATTCAGGATCACAAAAGTAAAGTCACTATTTGAAAAATCACATTACAGAATATTACTAGGATTTTTTATGATGAAGTTAGAATTTTATATACTAAACAGATTATTTCATAATTTATTTCATAACTATGTCCTTGAAAATTCACTTTTGGCATTACTTTTAAGATGAGGATTATAAAGATTGTTTAAAAATCAGAACAGAAAATATAATTTCCAGTATGAATTATGGCTTCAAGTTAATCATGCAGATAAGAAACTGAAGTTTCTCAGGTAACTTTGTAACAATTTTTCTTTGTCTTTTTATTTTAAAAAATACTATTTTGAAGATCTCACATGCCTCATGAATCTTATACAAACTTCGATAATTTTTTCTAAATGGGATGGTATGCTATCTCCTGAAATTTACGTTCATGTTAGACTGCAATACTAGGATTCAATATACTCTGATTCCACGATACTACATAAAGACTTCCATTGTTTTTGCAAACAGGAGAGAGATTTGCACTGATAATTCTCTTCATTCTTTAAACTAATGCCATACATACTTTTAAAACTGAGTTCCATAACAAGGATCATCAGAGAGATGCGTATCTGGCCAGACCAGGCTCCTGCTTACTATCTTTTAGTGGCTCTCTTTGGTTCTTGGAATAAAATCTCACAGCCCCCCACTCTCAGTGGGGTCACTCCTACCTGTGGCCACTGCACTCCAACCACAAGAGCCTGCGGCACAAGCCTTCATGCTGCTCCTTCTGCCTGGGATGCTGTCCTACCACCAAACCTGTCGTGCTAACTATCTTTCTGGTCTCAAATGTTATTTTCTCATGGAAACTTTTCTACTACTGTATTTCCTCTAAAACTTAAATCAGGTCCCTGGTTACACTTCATAATTGCATCCTTTACTTTTCCTTCATTGCATTTACAAGTTATAATTACATATTTGTTTGCTTAGTTTAATACCCGCCTCTCCCAATAGTGTCTACGCTCTATGATTAAAGAGTTGGAGTCAGAGGAAAGACAGTTTTATTATAATCACTATTTCACACTTTTGACAGGTGGATTAGAACAAAATAATTCCCAGGGAGTAACAGAGGGCTTGAAAACCATGAGATGAAGGAGAAGCTGCGTGGCGTAATGGAGGAGGTGCAGGGCCTGCAGTCCACAGGCCTCAGAGAGTAGGAGGGTGGTGATGAGGGCGGGGGGCGTACATGGAAAGACTAGACCCTGGCAACTCATCCAGGGCGTGTTTCTTGACCTCTCTGGGCCTCCATTACCTTGTCGGTGAAAGCAAACCTAAAGTTCTTTTACTGCAATGTTGTCAACCTGGAAGCAGAATAGAGTGGGGCTTGGGCTCCAGTGTTCTTTGGTTTCCAGAAGGTGGGGTATACTCGTGAGCCATGCCAAGGATTTCAGACACAGGCAAATAATGCAGAGCTTCTGGGGGTAGAGGTGGGGGTCTGAAGAAGGGTGAAGGAGGGTCACAAGTGGGAAGAATTCACCTAAGCGACCTCTTTGGCTCCAAATACACAATTAGTTACTTACCATCCACACTCTTTTTAGCTCCGTAGCCCTAAACCTCAGTCCTCCTTTTTCTCACCAGCTTTCATGGATAAATTCTCAGGATTCAGAAAAATAGCTAAGACTTCCAGTATGAAAGCTGATATTCTTTTCTTAAAAAGAAAGGAAAGAAAGAGAAGCAACTAATAATTTATCAAAGCTATAAGGAATCTATACCACGTAAGGTTTGGAAAAAGTTTCATTGTATTTTTAGTTATCAAAAGCACAGAACAGAGAATACCATCAGCTGCAGCTGTGGTTTTCTACATTCTAAATTCCATACTTGTCTTTTTAAAATCCTTTTTAACTTGTCTTAGGCTAACTGAAGTACTTTAGTCCCAATGTGTACATTGCATTAAGCTTTACACTGAAGGGTCAGGAATATTTTTAACTAATGTTTACAAAGGATCAATGGACTGTATTTTTTTGTTTATGTTTCACATGAAAGAAATACAGTTTACTTAGTCCTTAACACCCTCAGTCAGCAAATAGGTTATGTACTTGAATATAAAATAGTTCCCCCTAAATTTAAAATGTACTTACGCTGAAATGTTCTTTTTCTTCTTTCCCTTCCTCTAGGTTTGCTTCCTTCTTTTGCTTATGTTACTAGTTCTATATGCATTAACTAAAATTGACCTGTATACAGGCTGAAATGTCAGATGAACTTTCAGAATTTTCCTGAAGCATGTGTTTACAATGAGACAGTTTCTAATAGTCAAAAAGATTATAATTTTAATATAAAGCACACTAATGTGACAGAAGCAAGCATAAGGAAACAGTTGAAATATGCCAGTTTTTATTTTGTGCTGATCCTTCACCGTAATTGTTAAGACAGTAATTATCATGAGGCTGACTTCTACAAGCTTAGATTTTATATCATTCAGCAAAAAATTGGTGTAGGGTGACCATATGACACATGGAGATAAAAGCAATACTAACGAAATGAGTAAGGAGCAATTCCCTTCTTTCATGCAGGACAGGGATTTATATAACTTTCTTGATCTAGTCATCCTTCTTCCTTTGGAAAATTCAAGTAGATTAAGATAGTTTAAGATTCTTCAATATGGACCAATTTTGCTTATACACTAATTTTGATCCCTTCCTCGTTAGTTCTATCTCCAGCAATTACTTAAACTGTTTATGACAAAAAAGTATCTGACAGCGCATAGCCTCAGTTCTTCCCCCAGTATTTCTACTGTTACGTCCTCAGACATACCAGACCCTTTCACATCCTGATGATGTCTTTTATCTGCTCTTTCAACTGCCTAAGGTGCCCCCCACCATTTCCTTACTTGACAGGCTGTACTCACTTGTCAAGACTCAAGGCAAATGTTGCTTCCAGTCAATCCTTTGGAGGCTAGTTCCTCTGCCCTCTTTGCTCCTGCAGCATTTTTCCCCATAGCTCTGTTTTAGCACTTAGTTATAACGTATTTGTTTTAATAATATGCTTCTCCCTGCTAGATTTGAGTGCCTCAGGGTCTAGGGCCTTCTGCATCCCCAGCCCCAGCACAAAGGCTGGTAGGTGCACAGTAGGCCATCCACTGTTGTTGCTTCGATGCATGAATTAAGTCTCCAATTACATGAAATGTCTGACCAGACAGTCTACTTTGAAACCAGTTGTATTCCCACAGTTAATTTTTAAATCAGTTGTTTTGGAACTCAAAGCAATTTCCCACAGAAACAATGTTATAAAGGGTGTTTAAATTACCAGGCTAGCCCTCAAGAGTGTGTTTAACCCATAAAGTAGCTTAAACACTATGCACTTGTAATGAAAAATAGCAGAAAGCAACACTGTTACAAATGTGCAGTGTTTTCATTACATTAAGTAAATACAATTCCTTTCTGTGTAGAAACTGCAGTCCAGGGCAAATTACAACAATGAGCAGGCATAACATGACCTAGCAACAAGAGCAGGATCACTGAATACAGGCCAAGCCCTATAAATCGTTTATGCCTGGGTTTCTATATCTGCGCCCCACCCCCACCCCAGGGTGGTAGCTCTTGCCTGCTCCCACTGAAGAAAAGGCAAGGTAATGTATGTAAGTATACATTAAAACATAGAGCACTATACCAATGCAATGTGTGTCATAGTTTAAAGTACCCACAGAAAACTAAATTAAACTGAATTGTGGACATTTCATAGAGTGGGAAATAAAGTAGCTGAGTTGGGGTTTACATCTCAGATGGCCTGACCCCAAATCCTGGGGGATGGACAAGCACTTGTTGCCTCTCCTCCACCACGAGCAGCTCGAGGATACGTGAGTTAACCTTTCTGGGCCTGAGTTTCTTCTCAGGCAAAGTGGCATTTAGATGAGATGACCCTCCAGTTCTTTTAATCTGAATGTCTGTACTTAACATTATTAGGACAGAGTGGTAACTTTGCTGGGATCAAAAATGTCCTGAATGGGTAATAAATATATGGCCTAAGTTTATTCAGTTTTTTCCTCTATGATTAGTTTTCTTCACGCATCACTGGCATACTTCATATCTTTCCCACTTGGTAAGATTTTTTTCCTTAGTCTGCTGAATATGCCCACCTTAAAACCAACTGGTTCCCAGTGTAAAAGTCCACATGCAGTCTAACTTATGTAACATAGTGTCTTCACCCAAACTTACAGAAAAGCAACAAAGGGGGAAGCTTCCCTCACGATATGCATAAGAATTTCTAGTTGCTTCTGGTGTGGTAGATAGAGCACTTTCTCATCAACTGTGATTGTTAAGAGCCATGTTTGCCAATGATTACTGTTTTTATTTTAGTGCAACTCGTTTTAGACCCTTCATCTGTTTCACCACACCACCTGCCTTCCCAGTTTCCTAGCTTATTCCTGTCTTTTTGGGAGGGAGGGGACAGAATGTGGCCAGCAGGGGTCTGCTGTCCCCCAAACCAGATGCTCAGGGCTCAACCCCTTCTCTGACTGACTAGAAAGCCTCCTTCCTTAGGCTGCCAAGCCCTCTTGATTTTCTGTTCTATATTTAAACTTCCTTAGAAAATGTGTGGCCTTTGAGGAATCTTTTCTGGAAGAAAAGAAAGAATTTGGTAAATTGGTGGGATCTTTAATTTTCTGTAAATAGAGTCACATTTGTCTCTCCTTCAATCACTGCTTTCCTTCCGTGCCTGAGGGTCAATGAATATGGACTAAATAAGTAACTCCTTCCACAGAAACAGTTGTTATTGGGTCAGACTCCATTACATAAACGTTTTCTGTATGAAATTCCACCACAGCCTGATACTTAAAATGTTAGATGACCCATGTTATGTGTTTTCTCTAAGTGTTTGTCTGCATGTCACTTGTCCTGAATCATAACACCTGCATCTACAGGGTGGGGCCTTTGTAGCATTTTTAGATTTTTTTTCCTTAGGTCAGGTTGGTTCCCTGTAAATTGTTTCTGAATTATCTTAAGTCCTGTTGTTATTGCAAAGCCCAGCTGAGACTGTGCCATTGTGAAGCCTGCCTTCCCTTAAACCGTTTCTAGTTAGACCTCACCCCTCTGCAATCCTATTGCATTTACACTGTTCACCACCTTTTGGCACCTCAGTAACACTAGAAAATGAGCCAACACTGGCTCTTCTTTTGTCTACGGTCCGTCTTTCAGACCAGCAACAGTACCTTAAACTTCTTAATGGTATGTAGCTCTGCAGCTTCTACATATAGTTGCTCAATAAACATTTATTGATTCATTGTTAATTACATATTGACTTAAGTTGAATTTTTCAACTGATCGATTATTTTGCCTTTTCGGTTACTATTTTTTGTGAGTGTTTTTGATTACCTAGTTGCATTTTTACCATCTATAGGTTATGTCTATAAAGAGAAGTCTTAGAGACCTTTTTAATGTGTTTGGGAAAAGAAATTGAATTGAAAAGTTCAGGTTTTTTAAATTGTAGGTGAATATTGTGTTAGTGATTAACTGTAGCAACCCTTTTCAAACAGTTTATCTAGCTGAGAATAAGGCAACAATAGAGCCATCCCTGTGACCAGTTTCAGTGGCTTCCTTCAAAAATCGACATTTTAAAGTTTTTGTTTCCTTCTATCTTTAATCTTTTAATGTTATGAATAATATTTAGTTGAGCTCCCAAAGCAACTAGGGGAAGAAAATCTTTGGTGTTGATTTTAGATAAAATATGAGACATTTACTTATGTGAATTTTAATCTCAGAAGAATTTAACACAATCTTTTGTTGTGTGGTCTCTTATGTCATTCAACGATTTAAGTTTAAACACAGCATGTTTTTGACCACAAGAAATCCCACAGAAACACCTAAGTAAAAAGTTATAGTGATGAATATCTATAGAATTTCATTATTCCTTTAACTACCATTTCAGCAGTTCCCTGATGGGTGTGAATACATTTGGTTGTCCTGCCTGTCCATTGTAGGAAGTTCATAGGATAGTCATCCTGATGTTATAGTACTTTGTAGTTCTTTATTTCTGAGCTTTTTATTTTACCTATATTTGCTTAGCAACCAAGTCAGTTGTTTAAAAATTATTATTCTACTTAATTACTCTCTGAATCTTTTAGACATATCATTTCAAAGCACTAAGAAATGTCAGATTTTGTCCTGAGTTTTCGACAGTGAGTTAAAACTATTTCCCATATTTTGATTTAAATTTTGACCTCTTCCCATAAATTTTAAAACTTCATTGATTACAAGGTGCATTAATAGTTCTAAAAATTCCTGTTTTTTTTTTTAATGTATTTGTTGAGACCAAATTCTTGCATTAGAGCCAAAATTTTGTGAAATATAATTTTCTATTATATGTTTTTGTTTTTTTTTTTAAGTCAGAACTAAGTGATTTCTCTCTGGTTTAAACATGTTGGTTGATTTTTAGACTTGGATGAATTTCATTGCAAATTGCAGCTCAATGTGACTCAAGCACCCAGGAGCTGTCAGGACGGCTCAGTGATTTAGCGTTGGTGTCCTGCAGCTTCGACTGTAATCAGCAGATGCTGCAGTATTACCATAAATGTTTTCCTAACTGCTTCTGTCAAAAAGAGAAAATTCTTCCTGCACCAAGTCTGCTGCTTCTGATTAAATTCAGTTTTCCTTCTTTTGCATAATTAATATCCCATGATGATCTCTAACCTTTTGTTTTTAATATTGCCTCTTAGTCTAGACTCGCTCTTTATGGGGAAGCTCAAATAAGAGCAGACAAAAAGAAGTGGATGGTGCTTTCCTTTTACATGGAGACCCCAGCATCTCCGCGGCTCTGATGTTGTTATTTCTATTTTCTGTGTATCACTTGTCGAAGATCATGAAAGGTTCTGGTCTTTGCAGTGTTTCTCATTGTGGTTCCAGTGCTCTGTTCTACTTCCGGAGGCTTTTTCTGCAACACTTTGGTGCACATGGTTTTGCCTGCGGATATATGATAGGATATGCTTTGGAATGTGCTTACCCTGAGTGTGTAAACTGTGATAAACCTCTGGCACAAATCAGGCAAAAGGCTTCTTATTTTCTGCAAAGCTTTCTGTACCTCCAGCCTGAAGTAAATCAGACACTGTATTTGACACAACAAAGTCAATGTATACAAAGCAGAAGTACAATGTCCTTTTGTTACAACAATGAAGAGAAAAATAATTGATTTTCTGCTGAGACCACTGTCTGTGGAGCTCGCACATTCCCTCATCTATGTGGGTTTTCTACAGGTTCTCCGATATCCTTCCACATCCCAAAGATGTGCACATGGGGCGACTGGGCGTTTCTACCCTGTCCCAGTGGGAGTGACTGTGGGTGTGAGTGCATCTTGTGACCGAAGGACATCCTGTCCAGGGTGGGTGCCCGCCTTGCGCACAGCTGCCAGGTGAGGCTCTGGCCAGCCCCAACCCTGGACTAGAGTAAGTGGGTTGGAAAATCATGATCATGTTTTCATTCACCTTTTTTTAAATGTATGTATAGCTCGCATTTATTTTATTGTTTAATATTAGAAGTGTTTGGAGAATTTATTTAGAGCTTTGGTCATGTTTTTTATGGCCAGAAATATGTCATAGGATCTTAATTCTTGCTTATATCAATTAGCTTATGGTAAAATTGGTTTCCTTATGGATCATTTTGCTTGAAGTCAGAGTTTCCAAGAAGCTATGGACTGTGTCAAGTGAGGATTTACTGATGTTAAAAACGAATGCCCTGCTTTGTCAGTGAAAGCATTGTTCCATCATCTCAATGGGAAAAGATCCTTGAGTTTGCTAAATAGCAGTACCTTCTTCATGATTTTCCTTTATGTCCTTTTAGAACCTGAGTACTCCTGCCTGGTAACCACCTGTGGGTTGAATTTTTGAGTCTTTTTCAATTGAAACTTTGATGTGAATAGATATCCTTTGTGACATTATTCTTGCAGTATGAGATTAAAAAGTACAGATGACATTTCTAAGGCATTAAATCAGGCCAGTAGTCAGGGCACAACCACAGCTTAGAACTGCTCAATAATCGCATCATCTGAAAGAAGGACTCCATTGTTTCCGAAGGAAGGATGAATGGCTGAGCTTCACGTTTTCTGCAGCTTATCTACTTTTTTCTCCTCTGGGAGATTCTGATAGCAAATATTTATCACATTATTTTTAGTGTTTTTATATTCTTTGTAGAATCAAAGAACATTTTAATAGAAAAGGATCTCAGAACAGTGTTCATTTTGTGACTGACGAATTGAGCCTAAATGACTGACGGAAAGCCATAGGTAGTTAGACATTTAGTTTGGGAATTCGCAACTCTTAACTTTTGAAATTTCAATATATTCAATAATTTTCATTTATCTCAGGATAAAACCAAATAAAAG
Organism: Furipterus horrens; assembly: GCF_987537825.1. Classification (NCBI taxonomy): domain Eukaryota; kingdom Metazoa; phylum Chordata; class Mammalia; order Chiroptera; family Furipteridae; genus Furipterus; species Furipterus horrens. The sequence continues at coordinate 34,758,742 of NW_028327182.1, forward strand.
AGAAACACAGAAATTTCATCATAAATGTTATCAGTCCCCAAATAGGTTCCACATAAAAGGAATCTGTTTTTTGTTACGATGAACAAAACATATTTTTGTTTTTTGTTATTCAAACTATGTTATTATAACTCTTTAAGCTTATAGCAGCTTAGCTCTTCTGCAGCCCCAATAAATTCTTTTTTTTTCCCTATGCAGCCACCAGCAGTACCACTTCTCCATCTCTATTCATTACACATGGGAACAATTTTTAACATAATTCCTGTTGTTCGATTTTTCAGCTGTTTTAGACTTAAATAGGCATGCTGATTTCAAAACTGCAGTTAGTTTTCTTCTATCACATCAGGTTTTCTGTACAACTTATCTTAAATGCGACCACTCTAGGCTGGATCGAGCCTGTTTCGTGAGAAACACTAGTGCTCTCCTATTGGCTGAGAGCAAACCTCCCTCTTAGTGAGGAGAGGTGGGGGATGACCTTGGAGACCAGCGACAGGTTCATACTTGTCTAGGCTATTCAGTTACACATGAGACAGTGTGGTGAGAGGTTGTGTGCCACTCTATATAGTGAATTATATTCTGAAGTGTAGTCCGAGTTCTTGTCTGTATAAAATGAGTTAGCAGAATTCACTTCCTTATTTACATACGTACATATTTCCTTTCCTTCACATCATGTCTGCCTCTGCTATTTCTCGTCGTAAGTGCCTAAACAACCCTGATTTGTTTTGTTATATCTGTGGCAGTTTCACCATTCCCAATGGACAAACATCAGCACATTTGTCAGGCAAGCCTATTTTGCATATTTTAAAGTAAAACTTGGTGATCGAGATAAATCTTGGGCCCCTCACAAGGTGTGCAAGCAGTGTGTTGAGAGTTTACAGATGTGGACGAAGGGAACACGTGATAAATTGCCATTTGGTATACCTATGGTTTGGCAAGAACCCACAGATTATTCAAGTGATTGTTACTAACACCGGGATTTAACATGAAAAATAAATGTAAAATAGAGTATTCTAGTCTACCATCAGCTATACACCCAGTTGCCTCATTCAGCTGAAATCCCAGTGCCAGTTTTCATTGAACTACCCTCTTTCAAAAAATAGGAGTATGATGAAGAACTAAGCGACAGCAACAATGAAGATTTAGAAATTGAAGATGACTCAGTTCGTAAGGAATTTGATAGCATGTGTTGAATGATTTGGCACAAGATTTGGGACTATCCAAAAAGGCTTCAGAACTCCTAGCATCAAGACTCCATGGGGAAAACTTGCTAGAAAAAGGAGTGAAGGTATCCTACTTTCGATCAAGAGAAAGTGCATTTCTGCAGTACTTTCAAAGTGATGGTGGCTTTGTGTATTTCCATAACAAACATGGCTTAATGGAAGAATTGGGAATTCCAATCTATAATGTAACTGAATGGTGACTGTTCATCGATAGCTCAAAGTGGAGTTTGAAGTGTTTCCTCCTCCACAATGGCAGTTTATTTGGTGCAGTCCCAACTGGCCATTCAGTTTGTTTTCATGAAGAATATGAAGACATAAAGAGAGTCATTGATCTGTTTCAATATCACAAGCACAATTGGATCATCTGTGTTAACCTTAAAATGGTCTGCTTCCTTCTTGGTCAGCAACGCGAATACACCAAGTACCCCTGTTTTCTGTGTGTGTGGGACAGCAGAGCTTGTGAGAAGCATTGGGTGGAGTCAAATTGGCCTCCAAGATCTGACCTCAAACCTGGTGATCCGAACATTCCACATGAGCCGCTTGTTAACAGAAAGAACATTATATTCCCACCCCTGCACATAAAACTGGGTCTCATGAAGCAATTTGTGAAAGCTTTGCCAACTGAAGGAGACTGTTTCAAGTATCTCATTTTGGCATTTCCTAGCCTGTCGTCTGAAAAGATAAAATACCTTAATATGTATGTTTGGTAGCAGAACTTTACTACTTGTACACAATTTAACTTACAGTAACAATATATAGCCTTTATATGAATAAAATAACTCTAAATAAAGAGTATATTCAGGTCATTTTTTAAAATCTTCCTCTGTATGTACATTTTGTATGATTTTTAGGACAAAGGGAGGGTATCCTGTACCTTAAAAAGTTGACGTGATAGAGAAAAACTGGGGCCATTTTTTGGTTCAGATGCCAAAAGCTAGTCAAAAGCAAGTGTCGGATCTAACTCAATGAAAAGTGTGTTCCTTGGTGCTGTCATAGTAGCCAACCCCTTCTATAATAGAGAGCACTCCCTTCAGCAGAACAGTGGACTCGTGGCCCAGAAGACAGTGGCAGCGTGCCACACGAAACGGGGGGGCTTTCAAGCTTTCATTCTGCATCTGCCTTTCCTTAACTCTGTCACCGGAGTAATCCACATTTGTGAGCTCAGTTCCTTGTCAGTAAGTGAAGATAAGCAATGACCACCTCACAGGAGGATTACGTGGACGCTGCCTGTGTTCATGAGTCCATGCACCTGCTTCTCTGAGACCTATATTGGACAGGCACAGAGAACTAGGAAGACACTGGGGAAATGTAAGAATCAGGAACAAGAGAGTTTATATTTCATTAAACTACATATTTCGATGGTTCTTCCTAGTCTCTTTCCTCGTTGCCAGTGTTTACATGAACCTAATACATTAATTACTACTCAAAAAAAGTCACAGATGGGTCTCTTTTAAGATATTGGGAGGTGAGAGTGGAAGGAAGTCACTTAGAAAAGTACCAGTATTTAAGGAAAATGTGAAATGTTTCTCTGACTCTCAGGAAAAGAATCTCCTTCCCACCCCAAACCATTGCTGTCCCCCCGCCCCCAATAAAAACAGCTTTTCACAATTTTTTTTCTTAATAATTCTAGATGCCCTGAAATCCTCAAATTTGATTTTAAATGTGTTGCTGTTATCATGCTTTTAGAGAAAGCTGTCAGTTTATTTTAAATCGAAGACCTATAATTCATAAACATTACAGCTGCCATTCTCATTCGATATATTCAGAATTTGGATATCCACCCACTTTTGCTTAGCAAATTAACAAATAAATACACATCACTGGGTTTATAACTAACTGTGAATTTAATAATGTGGCATGTAAGCAGAGTTAGTTAGCTGAAGTGATAGATTACATTGAAAGTAATAGTTTTTCTTTTCTTTTTCTTTCCTACATTGAGATATCATGATCATTTATTCCAAAAGCATCATCTGTGGTTCTGTTTTCACTCAGAGTTGTATGATTTTAGGGGTGTCTGTTACTGATCTATCTGCTATAACCATTAGAAAAGAAGGCCAAACACAGCTGCTTTCAAGATTTGTGATGAGAGGACACCTTCTAAATGCCCTACCTTTGTATGGCGATCTGTACTTATCAAAGAGCTTTTGTGTATATTGTTTTTGTCATAAAAAATTCTTTGTAGGTTAGGCTCATTTAATCATCCCTAGTAAACTAAGAAAGGTGCTGAAGTCCGCAGAGATTAAAAGAATCATTCCAGAATATAAAAAGTGAATGATAGAGCTAAGAAAAAACCCTTACAGTTTTTTCCCTTTAGATATAAACGAACCCCATGAGAGAGCACCTTCTGATGTAAGTAGTCACAAATGTAAAGTTCGCAACTAACCAGATGAGTCAGGGAAAATTGCTTTTGATTCCCTTTCATGTAAAGCCAAAGAACAAACAAATCAATGAGCATATAGCTTAATAACAAGGTTCTTCTGTGGCAGTAGCTCAGTTAAAACCAGATCTGTAGAGACAGCAGGGAAGGGGGTGGGGGGAGCTAAACTTTTCTTCCTCAGAGGAGCTTTTAATTTGCCCGAGAAGATCATCGTTGTCGTCCCTGGAGTCACATCAGCAAAACCAAGAGCATCGCCACCATCTGACAGTAGCTGGCCTTGATATTTTTTCTATTTAATGGGGGTATTAACAACAGCTTTGTAGAATATGTGAGCATTAACTGGAGAAACGTTTTGAAAGTGCCTCATCGTGTTTAGCACAGAGACACTCACTAAATACTGTCATTACCATCATCACTGTTTGGATAAGACCCAGCGAAAGATTTCTTCAGTGGAATGTAGTAGAGGACACAGATATTAAATATGTAATTACCCAAACACATTATGCTTATGGTAAGTGCAATGAAGGAGAAGGACAGGGTGTCATGTGAGAAAGAATGGTAGGAGGTATATGAGTAGGGGTTAAGGGGGGTTCCCTGGAATTGACTTCTTGTGCCAGAGCACTTAGACCTGGTTGAGAATGACTGTGAAAATTGGCACACCAGTCTCTTAAGAGAGGCCCAGGTAGCATGATGACTGAAGATCGTTCTTCTCTTTGTAGTATAACATTGACAACAAGAAAATAGAACATTAACTAGAATGAAAGAATAGTGGAGGCAGCCACCATTCTCAACTACATCTGGAGCAAAAGCGTCTCAAATTCAGGACTCCTGATTACAAATCCTTTCCTTCTTCATGCTGTTCTTCAAATCTTGCCTAGTTGATTCTCTATGAACTGTTCCCGATTTGATAACTTCATACCTGCATTTTTACACAGCCTACATAGCCTTCTCTTTTCTCTCCATCTCCCACCTTTCAGTCAGTCTCCCCAGTAATCTAGTTAGTTAGTTCTCCTTAGAAAATATCCCAACAGGCCCTTTACCTTCAGCATCGCATGTGTTCCCTTCAGTTATCATCTACTGCTACAAATGACACCCCCTCCGGTCTTACACATATTTTTAAAAATATAACACACCCACAGAACTTAAACATTTTTGTTTGTTATTTAAGAGGCATGGATCCTAATTTTACTAAAAGCCATAACAGATACCAGATCCAATAATGCATTAAAAAATGAGAGGCATAATTGACTACTCAAAACACTTCAAGCAGTCTTGCCATTTCTCCCTGTTATATAGGGAAGATAATAAGCAAATGTCTTTGTAGATGCTGATGTAGTGATGTGATTAGGCTGTAAGCTTTCTGAAGGCAGAAACCATGTCTGCTCATTCTCTGCTGTATCCCTGACACTTACTACAGCATGGCCACTGTACATACACAGCATTTCTTTCTTCCTCTTTTTTTTCTTTTTTTAAGATTTTATTTTATTTTTTTAGAGCGTGGAGGGAGGGAGAAAGAGAGGGAGAGAAATATTGATTGATTCCCTCTTGCACACCCCCAACTGGGGCCTGGCCCACAACCCAGGCATGTGCTCTGACTGGGAATTGAACCAGTGACCTTTTGGGTTCATAGGCTGACACTCAATCCACTGAGCCACACCAGCCAGGGCTCATACCCAACATTTCATACTAAGTGAGTGAAAGCATATTTTCCATCTTCTCTCTACAGTATGCCCAGAAATTGTTAAACACTGCCTCTGCCGTCTTTATGTAGACTCTTAACAATGATATATGACATATCTGCATGTAAAATACTGCTTTTAACTCCGCAAGGGATGAGAAGAACACAAATCCTCCTAGGAGTCTATGACTCTAGCATATAGCAAGGACACACACACACACACACACACACACACCACACACCACACCACACCACCAAATGGACTAAGATACACAACATAGAAGAGGAGTACAGTGAATTCAATGGCAACTGACATTGCCACCTTTTGAGAGATCAGTAGCATTGGATGAGATTTGAGGGATCGTAGATTATGATAGACAATGATTATGAGAGAGGAACAGAAAGAGGGTAGTATTACTAAGAGTTCACTACATAGGTAAAACTAAAAAAGTTAAAACATGTCAGTTTCAGGAATTGGTCCATTTCCTAAAAGGATAGTAGTTTCCTAAAGGATGGATTACTAGTGAGAGAAACATATTCGAAAATTTAAAAATGTAAACTTGACTGAGGCATTTGTGATTTATTTTATTTGAAAAGAAAAGTATAATTCTGGACTCTCAGCACAAATGGTTCATACTTATTACCATGTATAGTTTTTATGTGTAATGTCAAAGTACAGTAGTTGCCACTTGTTCATAGTTTGCAGGTATCCATGGTCTCAGTTACCCATGATCAACTGCCGTTGAAAATTATTAAATGGAAAATTCTAGAAATAATTTTTAAGTTCTAAAATTGCATGCTGCTCTGAGTGGTGTGATGAAATCCTGCAACACCCCGCTCTGCCTGTGAGTCATTCCTTTGCCCAGCATATCCACGCTGTATGTGGACGCTAGTCACTCAGTAGCCACCTCAGTTATCAGACCAACTGTCTTGGTATCGCAGTGCTTTTGTTCAAGTAATCCTATTTTACTTAGTAATGGCCCCAAAGCCATTCACATAACTTGTCTTACAGTGTATTGTTTAATTGTTCTATTTATTATTGCTGCTGTTAATCTCTTACTGTATTTAATGTATAAATTAATCTTTATCATAGGTATGTATGTGTGGGAAACATATAGTAGATACAGGGTTGGTATTTGTGGTTTCAGGGGTCCACGGAAATTCCTGGAACCTTCCCCTGTGCATATAGGGGAGACCATCATAAACTTAACTTTGTATTTTGTAATGAACAATTAAATCTGGGTCATAGGTTTTGCTTCTATGAATAACTAGTTATATTGCATTTTTTAAGCATAGGCAGTACTTTATACAATACAAGCAAAAACTCAAAAATATATTCCTGGTTCTGTTTAACTAGAGAGCTCAATCAATTTTTAAGGTATTTGTCAGAAACAATATCAGTAAAAATGAACTGTCTCATAGTTTCATGTGTTTCCTTGTGCTAATATAGGAATACTGTCTGCTTCTTTCTCAGCATTAATAGTTGTTTTCTTTTTAAGATATAAAAAAAAACTATAACAGTGGTATAGTTTGAAGCTCAGAACTGAATGAGCTTCACCATAACTTGCCTCCTGACCTGGGACAAGTTCATTAATTCCTCAAAGGCTTCCTTCCTCATTGGTGAAATAGAATAAAAATCATACTCCATTAGGCTATATGGCAATCCATGGAAAAAGCACTTAAGTGCTCAAACACATTAGTATTGTTTTCATTATTAGTTTTTTTGAAAAACAAAATTTGAAATGGGGAAAAACCTACAATTATTCTATTAATTGTAATTTTATTAATTGTAATAATTAGATGGTGAGAAAGTGAATGTATTTTTGTTAGAACTAAATCTGAGTTCCATTGTTGCGGATTGTGTTATTGTTGAAAAGTTTGTTTTTTAACAAATTATTTTTGGTTTGTCACATAGTAAATCTCATTGGACAGATAAGAAGTAACCATCCCATTATAATTATTTTTTACTGTTATAAGTAGGTTCTAAACCTAAGATATAAGGTCCATGTAATCGAGGAGAAAGTAGACGTAAGATAATTACATAATAGAAATAAAATGGCTCATGTTGGAAGGCCCATGAATGTTAAGGTTTCCAAGTGGACTTGGTAAACTGCAGAACACATCACTTACTTCTTCTACTCTAGAAAAGGCCTTTCCATGTCAGGGATTCCATTAATTGTGAAGGTTTCTAGAGTCCATTAATTGCAATGATTTCTTTCCTCTTCCAGTTAAATGAGAGCAAGTATAGAAAGATAGTAGCATTGCAAAATCTAAGACCTTTAGAAATAGAATAGTCAATTAGAAAACATGTTATGATTATACTGTGATAGTTGTAAAAGAATGTTTATGTTCTATATTTATAAGTCACTAGAAGTTATTCAGGGTACTATAGTGCCCACTTTAGTGACTGGTGACAGGTGTAATTCTCTGACCTCTAGCGGCTGGAGCTTATAGCTGCATCTCAGTAGGTGGGTTTTAAAGAAAAAAGAAAAACTAAGACTATGGAAAGAAATCTTAGATCCTAAAATAGAGTTCTACAGGTGAGTGTATGATTAGCTCCCCTGAATTTCTGCCAGTCTAATTGTTGGGGTACTGCCTCAAAACACAGAATTCAGGGCCAACATTGTTGATCCATGAGTTTAGGTGCCTGAAATGTATTATTTATTCAGCTCATGTGAAATATTTTTAAAATATCAACAGAATAGCTATGTTTTAAATGTCTGTATTAATTAGATGTCTTTCATGTGAATAGATGTTTTGGGTTAATATGAATATTTTCAGATTCCAATTGAAGAGCATTACTGCTCCTCATATATTTCATCATAAGTTAAGGATGCTGTTTGTGACAGGAAGTAGATTGGAATTGACCAACAGTTTGGGGCATAAACTCTGATTACACTGAACCACTGAACTAAATAGACTTAGACACTACGTTTTATATGATGCCCCAGATTTCAAAAGATTAAGAACATTTATATTATCTTAAAGTAATAAAAAAGAGAATGTTCTGCCATGAGATAGTAACATAGTTTCCTTTGTCTTTAACGTGAACCATACTGGAATATTTGATTTAATTTTTTCTTTTTATACTGTGTATCTGAATTAGCTGAGAACTTTGACCTCAATAATTTAATGAACCATAAATTGCTAGATAATCACAGTTAATGTGAATCTCCAGTATGTTTTTTAAATTTCAAATACCATATGGATTTTAAAGTTCCATATACTTTAAGACTTCTGAGCTAACAGTTACTATAAAGCTGACAAGAATATACAAGAAATGGACAACTGACATTTGCAATACCTTGCCCTCTGTCCATTTTCCTGCAGTCAGCACCTTCTTTAGCTTGCCAAGAGTACTGCACTCTAATTTCTTTCTTTTCTGCCTGCTGCGTGGTACATTTCTAATGCTTTGTGTTTCATGTTACCATAGAGACAGGAGGTACTCCAAAGCCCTGGGAAGATGAGTAGAAGTAGGTCTTTGAGAAAACAGTCCCTGCTGGCTACAATAGAGAAGCCTGAGGCAGGAATCTACTCCAGTAAATGGAAAGAGCTATTGTGTGTTCCCATCCTGTGCCTCCATAGGGTCTCAGGAAGCACAGGTCCAGCCTGTCCTGCATTAAAAATGAGCTGTTTACAGAAACCAATTTTACACAATTCTCAGTGCAGCCTGTAACCACACTTAGTGTTTTGTCTGCAATAAAGTAACTGGAGTAACAATGACCTATTCTTTTTACTGTTTCCTCATTAAAAGGGAGCAGCTTCCAAGAAGTCCTGTTTGCCTGACTTACTTTTCCGATCAAAAATCTTACCTTTAAAATGTGGATTGATATTCTTTGACTCAGCTGAAGCATCATAAGCCAAATTGCAGTTTGAGCACAAAGGACTCTACAACCAGCACCCAAATCATGGATCCAAATATAATAATTCTAGAAATGAGTAGTTTATACAGGGGTGGGCAAAAGTAGGTTTACAGTTGTGAGTATGCAAAAATGGGCCCACTCTTTCCTCTATTATTACTTATTAACTTGTATTTTTCCATACAAACAAATGTAAACCCACTATTGCCCATCCCTGTATTTAAGCTAAATACTTATATATTCTGTCCATATTTTAGATACATAATTAAAGCTTTCAAACATTTTCTGATTTAATGAATTGTTATATTTTTTACTATGTATTTTAACTCATACTTGTTACTATATTTATTTAGGAGAAAGCTGATAAAAAAATTAAAAATCATACAGATTTTTTTTCTCTTGCTTTTTCCTTTCAGATATGTATGTGGTAAGTCTTTGTAGGGAAAGGGAGAAGAGATAAATGAAAATCTTAAGACCGGAATAATGTGGAAAGAAATTTTAAAAGAACAAATATTATTTTGTAAACTTAAAACCAGTTTCTCTATTTCTCTGTCTGTGTGTGTCTCTCTCTCTGTCATGGTTAAGATCCATATTCATGGTGTTTCCTGGATTTTTGTCAAAGATCTAGTAGTCTAAACAGAGAAAGAGTTCAGAAAACATTAACAGATCTTTCTAGGTAACTTCCCAGGGCATAGTATGCAAAACTGTACTTGGGAGAAAGAAGGCCGGTGGTCTGTAAGTCTGTAAATCTGTAAGAAAGAGGAAGTTTGAGCACCGTCCTCTGAGGCGCTCACTTTCCTCACTGACAGTAGGAGGCAGTATTGTACTAGTCTGAGCTGCTCTCTTTAAGGTAACATCTATGATTCAGGCCAGATCTTTTTTTCAACTCATTTTCTAGAAATACATGAAACCAAAATCTTAGAAGTAGTTTCAGATTTTATAATGAAACTTGGTGCCATCAATCCATGCTTCTGGGCTATGAATAGAACAATCAAAAAAGGCAAGTCTATCAGCTTCTAACAGTGGCAACTCAGTGCACTTCGGTTCCAATTTGAATAGGAGAATGGCATGAAATAAAGGCCAATCTCATTTTGGAAAGAAGGAGAGTCACATTTAATGTTAGATCTTTCTAATTTTCACTGACTTCTAAAATGTGTATAGAACTATGAAGTAAAAGTAGAAGAGTCTCTGAATGGTAGCCTTGTCTCCCTATGCTTAGGTGGCTGGATAAACATGTCAACACATAGACAGTAGCAACAGTAGGTATTTCATAATCACCATTCACCTGCTATGATTGTATTCTTAACGTTAGCCATTGTCTTTTTACCTGTCACAAAAGCTACATAAATCCAAATTACCTAGGAATACACAACTCTCCCTTCCTCTTTAAATTTTGGAACATTGCATTCTTTCACTTGATTGTTTTTTATGTAGCTAAAAAAGTAAAAATGTTGGGAAAACATTTTCCTTCTGTAATAATAGACTTTGTTAATAGGTTATCTTTCATATATTGACCTAATTTTAATAAGGTCTGTATTTTGGGATTACCACAGTAGTAAGAATGCATTTATACCTGCAATTATTTCCCTATGTAATTAAGCACATACTTATATGATAACTAATCATGATTAGTGTACACTCTGGGACCATAAAACAAAGCCAAGTTTACTAGTCCAAACTACACAGAGAAATAAATTGCAGAATAAATACGTTTCTAATACCGAGTAAGAGATTCCAAAATACATACATACAAAGGTGGGGTTTGTGATCTTGATTTTATAACTTCTGCTCTAGCCAAGCATCCCTCTGGTGACTTAAATAAATTATAGAAGTATTTTTAGTATACATGAGTAAATGGACAATATTAATATCCATTAGGATATGGATTATTCTAACTTGAACTTTTAACTAAAGTTTAAAATTTCTTATAATTTCTAATTTATTTTAAATAATAATTATTAGGTTTTTAATAGCACAAAATCGAACTTGAGATGAAGTTACTCATCACTCTAATTTTCTATAAAAATATCCAACTCAAACATGTTACAGGTAGACTCCAGTTAGACCTATGCTATCCGTACTGTTGCCGGTAGCCAGATGTGCTCCTGAGCTCTTGAACTGTGCCTAGTTTGAATTGAGACTAAGGGTACTATAGGTATACCACATATTTGGTTTTGAAGACTTAGTGTCCCCCAAGAATAGAATGTTAAAGATTTTATCAATATGTTTTACTTTGCTTACATGTTGAAATGATAATAGTTGACATTTGGTTAAGTAAAATACATTTTTAAAATTCCACCTGATTCTTTTCAATATGTAATGTGATTTCTAGAAAATTTTAAGTTGAATGTATAGCTTACTTTTGTGACTCATTATATTGCTATTGGACGGCTCTGTCCTAGACTCAATGCTATGTCCTCAAGAGGCCAGAAAGCACAAAAAATATACATTACCGTAAATGATATATCATCAGTTTGTTATTTAGGTAATGTTATTCCAAAGTGTTTTGTTTTTTTTTTTAAGGATTAATATAAAACTACATGAAGCAAGGTGGTAAAGTTTTGCATGCTTATATTCAGTCACTCAAGAAATAATGTATAAACATTCATTAAGAGGCAGACACTATTATTCAAAGTACAGCGAGTCCTCAAATAACATTTTTTATTCCATCTTGTCTTCTTATAATGCTAACAAAGGGGGAAACATCGATTTCCATCTAGGGCCACTGTCTGTGGAGTTTCCATGTTCTCCCATTGTCTGTGTGGGTTTTCTCCAGTTTCCTCCCACATCCCAAAGATGTGCACATGAGGTGAGTGGTGGTGTCCACATTGTCCCAGGGGGTGGATGTGAGTGGCTCTACAATGAAGGGCAACCTGTCCAGGGTGTGTTCCTGCCTTGTGCCTTGAAGTGCTGGATGAGCTCTGGCAACTGCCATCCTGAACTGGATTATCATCATTTCATTATACATTATTTCACTCAAAAGTTGCAGTTTCCAAGAACCTATCAGTGATGTTATTTGAGGACTTACTTATCCTTGGGGACACAACAGTGAATAAAACAGAAAGATCCTTGCCCACATGGATCTAACCTAGCAAGTTAGATCAGAGTTAGATGGATATGAGTTTTTCTTACTCTTTGAACATATTGCTATCTTTTAGATATGGCTAACATAATAATATATTTAATGACAGTCCAGGGAGAAGTAAAGGAACATTTCTGTGTATATAGTCATACATAAAATTATTTGAATTTAACATGGTCTTCATCATACAGATATTCCAAGTTTGAATTCTCTAATGAATAGAAACAGATTGTTTTAGCAGATTTTTATTTTTATTAGGCATATACTGAAAATCCATCCCAAGTATTAAGTATACATGGATATTTTTTCAAGATTGAATTCAAAAGGATTCTCTGAACATATAACACTATTGTTTTATGGCACTAGTTCATACTAGTTGGGTTTGGTTCTTCCCAGAGTTTTGAATTACCAAATGAATATGATTTTGCATGTTTATAATAAAAATGACACAATCCTAAATGTTTCAAGGAGGAACAGTTGAAATTGTGGCTATTTGGCTTGACAAAGAGATTTGGGGGATGTGATATCTATCTTTAAATAGTTGAAGGGGTGGTGGGTGGAAGAGGAATTAGACTCACTTAATACAGCCCTAGTGGGAAAAAATGCGTAGGGCCAGCGTCTAATATTTCAGGGAAACAAACTCTAGAAAAATATAAGGTAGAAGTTTTATTTATTAGAGCTGTGCAAATGAGGAGTATATTGCCTCCTTTGATTATGAGGATATGGCTGGAGGTCTTCAAACTTAGGCTAGACAACCATTAGACAACCCATTAGACAGGGTGCTGAGTAAATGTAAGGTCAGCACTGGCTAGATGGCTCTACCAAGTAACCAAGGCTCCTTCCACCCCTGAGTTTGCTTGGTGCTACATTTTTTATGATTCTATGAATTTTAGTGAAATGGAATTGAAATAGTATGTTATTCAGGAGAAACACCTGTACACTGGAAACATCTAACAAACACTGAGTTAGGAAATATGAGAGATAAAGGGAAGTAGTTGAAAGCACACTATAGGATGCTGCTTAGAAATGACTTATGGAAAAATATTTAGGTCCTAGAGTATTTATTTAGCTCATTATTTTCCGACATAACAACAGCATTTCCATCTTTTGCATGAGGAATTGGCCTTCCTGAAACTTCTCAGATGTGAAGTCCTCTGTGCACTTCACAATATGGACTCAATCACGAGCCCCAGAGCCAGGGTAGCATCAGTTTTGCATTGGCTTGCCAGAGGCAAATACCAAAGTCTGTGTGACTTTAACAGTCCAGGGACTTCTCTATGCCTCAGTTTCCTCAGAGTTGTTAGTATAAGCTATCCTTTAGGGTTGTTGGGGAAAAACATTTAAATGACATGTAGCAGGTTTTTCATATATGTATGTATATGTATTTAATAACTGTAATATCAGACCATACTTCTATGTTATTTCCCCATCCTCTTAAACCATCAGATCAACTTATCAAGGTATTTACTCTCTGTCATTTATTAGCTGCCAGGCAGGTGCATTCTTTAGAAATATTTACTTAATAGCTGCTAAATCACATACTGGAGACCACAGTGCAGAGTGACCTGAGACAGCTGTCGGGAACAGATAGCAGGACTGGTAACCACGTGCTGTGGTTGGTTTAAGTATGAAGAGGACCCCGCTTTGGACATTATGGGTTGAAGATGTGCTGTCTGAAGTAAGGAAAGGGCATTGAAATCATTGCTCAGGAGGCTGAGGTGGGCGCGGTGTGGAAGCCCTGGCAGGGCTGGGTGCAGATGTGGGCGTCTCCTTGCTAAAGGAGGCAACTGCAGCTATGAGATCTTGGCCAAAAGAGTATAGACGGGGCAGAAAAGTGGGCACTTACATGCTTGGCAGAGGGTTGAAAGGTACAATAAATTATCAAGGACGACTAAAAATGAATCATTGAGAAGCAGAAGAGTAAGCGTGGTAAAGGGCATTATTGTGGGAGAGCCTTCTAATCAGGAATCTGGAGATTGAGTTTCTGGCTCTGCCTGAAAGTTGCATCTGCTTCTTCACCTTGTGTAAAACCCAGGAAACCATGTAACCTCTCTCACAGGAGAGTCCTAAGAAGTAAACGAGTGGGTGTGTGAGGAAAGGATAGAATAGCCATATATATATATAATATTGATTTTAATTATACAATAATATGCAAAGTCATGAGTAACATTCTGTAATTACTTACGATCCCAGCTGCCCAGAGTCGGCCGAATTTCATCCACCACAACACTCTAAAGGACTGCCCTCACTTCACACCCCAGCTTCCAGTTTAGGGGCTCCCAGCGCACCCTCACTTTTGACCAAACAGGCTACAAATTGGGGAGGGGGTGCTCACTATCCTCTCAAGTTTGATAATTCACTACAATGACTCTTAAGAGTTCAGGAAAGTGCTTTACTTACTATTACAGCTGTATTATAGTAAAAGGACACAAGACAGAACCAGCCAAAAAGAGACCACACTGTGGGTGGGGCCTGGGAGGGTCCCAAACATGATGCTTCTATTGTCCTCAGGGATACCTTACCCCCAAATTCCAGTACATCAATGTGTGACAATATGTATTACCAACGAGGAAAACTTACCTGATGCTCAGTGTCTTAAAGTTTGTATTGAAGCCCTGACTGCTGTGGCTCAGTGGATTGAGCGTCGACCTGCGAGCCAAGTGTTGCTGGTTCGATTCCCAGTCAGGGCACATTACTAGGTTGCACATCAGGTCCCCAGTTGGGGACGTGTGAGAGGCAACCGCACAGTGGAAAAAAAAGAAGTTTGTATTGAGGCTTCATTACTTAGGCATAATTGATGGGTCACAAGAATGAACTCAGTCCCCACCCACCAACCCACAAATCATGACTGGCTACCCCCACCCTCAATCACTTATTACCGTAAACTATCTAGGGACCCACCACAAATAGCAAAGACACTCCTATCACTCAATTCCAAGGGTTTAGTGGCAACCTCCCAGAAACCCAGAAAAAGACCAACCAAATTTTTTATTACACATTTTCATAAAGAGTTGCAAATGTAAGAGAATACGGCATGAGCAAAGTCCATTTGAGTTTAGGATTTTTGAGGTGTCTGGTAATTTTGTGGGGAGCAGTTTCAATACAGAGGTATGAATGAAAGCCAAATTAGAATTTGCTGTTAATTGGGTAGAAATGTGAGAAAGAAGAAAGCAAATATAGAGAGGAGCAGTTAACTCAGATAGTATATTAGAATTCAGAAAGATAAATAGTGGAATGGAAGGGTTTACTGTCCCCCTTAGAGGCCACGGGCTGTGCTTGTCCTGGGCATCCTCTGCTCAGGAGCCTGCTTCATCTCCGGTTCCTTTCAGCCCTGTAACCAATTAGGGAGGCTCAGCATCGGAAATGGCAAAATGGCAGTGCTGTCTCTGAAGTTTTATTTAAAGGGCAGTGATACAGAACAAGACGGAATAGAAGTGTGTATATGATGACTTTCTTCAAAAAAAGAAAATCTCTAGTTTAACTGTCAAGTATCTCCTCTATTCAGAGATACAATACCTTTTATTTATTATCCTTTGCTGTTTTGTTTGAATTGGGGAATTAACTGTTTTCAATAAGAGTTTCTTTGCACTCCTGAAAGATTTTAACTATATTCAAAATGCCCTTTTGCTCTTTTTATCATTTTTATACACTTTCAATATAAAAGGTAAAATAAGCAGCAAAATGAAGCTGAGGGAAGACCATTATTTATAGCATCAGTAAATCAACAGTAAGGAAAACCGCAGGGATATGGGCTGCTGGTGGCCAGCACTAACTTCCGTTATTGCATAGATTAAAAACATATATTTGTCACACACTTTACTATCATGTAGACCCAGTAGTGCTTTAAAAATTATATTTATGAATTTTTTTTTCCCTCGCCAAAGTAAAGGCATTGCTGGGGTGAAACAAACAGTTTCTCAGGCCAAAGAAATAGTTAAGAGCAAAAGGTGAAGGACTGTAAAGAGAGGCCGAATCCCAGGAAGACTGAATAAATGCAGTCAATTTAGGACATCAGAGTTCCATATTCTTCCTCCTGTCGAAGCTGCCACGGGCTCACCATTGACCACAAAAGGCAGGAGCTCAATTTTATATTTCATCAGAGAGTTGGCACTTCTAAGAAGCTTGTGCCCATTAGAACCACAATGTGATGGGGGATCAATACTGACTTAAAAGGAATAATGATTCTTTCTGAACCATAACTGATATTTCCTGCAGCTCAGAGGGTTTTCCCCAGCGGCCGTCAGCCAGGGCGGGAGCCTTTGCTTCTTAGCTCAAGAAGCAGGACTGTTGGCTGAAATACTTCCTCATTTGGTGCCAAGCTGCATATATTTATATTTACTCTTCAGTGTCAGCAATCTTCCTGGTTTTCTCTGTCTTTTATATTACTCAAAAGACAGTGGAAATATTAGGTCAGGATGGTGGGGGTTTTGTTTGATTTTTTAGCTTTGTCATCCACATCTGTAGTCTGCCAAAGGCCGGTGGGATCCAACACTGCTGTCATTTAGGCTCTTATTCTCATGTTTAAGTCTAGTGAGGTATCTGTATTTAAGAGCCATTCAACTTTTCAACAATTTTCAACTTTTCATTCACTTTCAGGGGCGGAAAGCTCTGTTGAGACTCCAGAATCAATTCTTATGCTTAGAATCATAGGAGGGAATAGAATGAAATAAGTGAGCTTTCCTATGTTGAAGGAAAAGAGCATGCATTTTCATCCTATTTATTTCTACAGAAACATAAATACAAGATGAGTGGACAGGATTCCCTTACTGGCCTGGTACTAAGACTAGCAGCTTGGCCTGCTGATCACCAGTGGCTTTAGATATTGTCAGCAGTCCTAGATAGGTCATACTTCTCTTAACAGACATCAACTGTAATATCTTGGGGTGGGGGAGGGGGGAATAGCAGCCTTTGCTTCAGTGAACAAAATAATGGCACAAACTTTCTCTCTTTGGAGAGTAAAACAGTCATTCTACTTTCTCTTAATATTTTTAGTTTCCATTTTAAAAACTATACTGATAAGGATTTGAATTGATGGGAAATAGAAAATGCTTCTCTTTTTCTTCATACCCCGGTCTTATGTTTGATTGAAAGAGTTCATGTGTCCAAAGTATGTCATTTTGTATGGAACCTTCTAATTTCTTATGATAAGGACAAGCCCACTGGCCTGAAATTACAATTTATTTCATGCCTCTGAGCACTTATATGGAGTTCTTTCCAACGTACAGGGTTGTGGCATCTCCTGGATGTTTGAAATGAACCTTCTAGAAATTAAGTGCATGTTTTAATTGCAGTCAATACATAGAATTTGGGTCTTCAGCCCACATGAAGCCATTAACAGGGGACTTTTAAAACAATAGTAATAGCGAAAGACACCTGGCCTTGAACCAATATTATAATAACATTTTTATATAAAAGTGAACTTCCATCTTGGGACCTTCCCCTAACTAAAAATTTTCTCTAGGTGCAGCAAGATAGAAGACAACTCCAACCCGACTTCATTTAAAATTTGCAATTTAAAATGTGACTTCGTCATTTCTATGTTTTGGATCTGCCATAACTGGGGACCCGGGTGGGGGCTGTTGGAATGCTGAGAGGTAAATGTGAGGACTAGGGTGGAGAGCTGTTGTCTATAAATTTCTAACAGAGCCATGAGCTCGTTGTTAAAGAAGACCTTGTGCACTTCCTTTTTAATTTATTAGCCTCAGGAATAGCCTCTTTTTCTCTGCCTTGTCTGTTGCTTCTCATGAAAGCTTCTCTATCTGAAACCACAGAGGTGTTAAATACCGGCTTGGTTTTTCTCTTATCGCCTTGTCCCTGAAGCGTGCTCCCAGCTATTTGTGGCGTGTTCTCAGAAGAGCAGAGATGCTCCTACCTGCTTTGGTCCTCCCATTGTGATCCATCTCAACCTCGAAACAGGTTCAAAGAGCAGACTCTGAAAGAAAACCCAGGCTCTGCTGGGCATTTCATCCTTAGATCTGGTATAGTTTGAGTAAAGACAGCCAAAGTATCCAAGTGGGTACATGCAATCCTCTTTTTAGCAACACGCTGTTTATTAGTGACCTTGACAGGAGCTGCTTCAGAGGAGTAAAGGGTCGAAAGCATGACTGGAGTGGGTTCAAGAGAAAAATGGGAAGCGAGGAACTGAGACAGTAAGTAAGGGCCATTCTGAGAGGTTTTTCTATAAGTCAGTCAACAATTGAGGTGGTAAATGGGCCAGGATGTGGAGTCAGTCAAAGAATTTGTTTCTCAAAAGGTTAGGGTTATTATCGATACAACATACTTGTACGTTGAAGAGATTGGTCCCACGAAGAAGTGGTAGCGAGGACACAGCGGCCAGAGGGACGTCCTTGAATAGACGAGCAGGAGCGGCATGTGGGGCTCCCCTTGAGGTGCAGTCCTCAGAGGATGAGCAGAGCAGGTCCCAGCATGGGGGAAGGAGTTTTGGTGCTCTCAGTGCACAGACAGGGAGAGCTGATGGGGGTTTGTTCTCTTCTAATTGCTTCTATGAAAGAGTTAAATGAGAGTTAAGGAGGTCATGCTGGATGTTTGAAAAGACAGAAGGTGGGACACGGTTGTCTGGGGGTGTGGAGGAGTGCATGCGGGAGGGGACTGTAGTGGGATTAAGGTTGTGCTTGAAGTTTATAGTCATGAATTTAAGGGAGACCCAGAAAGGAAAGGCGCATGGGCGTGGTGCCGGACATGCTGTGTGCAGGTAGTTTCCACAGGTATACTATCTGCTTTAGAAAGTTATGGGGAGAATTAAACGTGTCAGAAGGCATTTTGAAAATAGCTTAGAGAAAGCATTTTGAAGTATTAAGTACAGGACAT
This sequence comes from Furipterus horrens, assembly GCF_987537825.1. Taxonomy (NCBI): domain Eukaryota; kingdom Metazoa; phylum Chordata; class Mammalia; order Chiroptera; family Furipteridae; genus Furipterus; species Furipterus horrens. The sequence continues at coordinate 34,777,784 of NW_028327182.1, forward strand.
CGTTATTATGAAACTTAGCTTTGGATTACTTAGCACTTTTCCTTGGCAAAAAGCTTTTCAGATTTCTTGAAGACAGCCTTCCTATCTCTGGACACAGCGTTATGCTGCTGCCACTGATTTACTCCATAACTAAGTCTAAGCAATGACTTAACCTCCCTCTGCTTTTACCTCCCAGTCTATAAAATGAGAGTAGTGATGTTTAAAGTGCACCAAATGTTTTGCAAATGAAGGTGCTACATAAGTACAAGCTATTCATAAAATGGTATTTTAGCCCTGATTGTTGCAGTCACCAGAAAATTGAAGAAGTCAGCATCTGAAGAAGTCCTAAGTCTTGGGTGGTGCATGCCTCCCCTAGAAAGCTTTGAAAGGGTGAAGGAAAAGACAAGTATCTTAAATTAGGCATCATAGTATTTCCTTCAATTCTCACAAGTACTCAGTGAGGTTGATTACTAGAACCTGAAATCCAGCAAGATAAGTAACCTGTGAAAGCCAACTGGTAGAGCTCGGATTTCACCCCAGATTGACCTTAAAATCCCATGCTCTTTCCACTTGGCCACATGTGGAACTGGGGCTGATGCATGATAGCCACGCAAGGTACAGAATAATGTATATATTAGAGACCTATATTTTAGCCCATTTAATCTCTTTTCTGCTATCAGATACTTGACTGGAGTTGCCCAGTAGCAGAATAAGCTGGTTTACTGTAGATATCATCATGATAGAGTTATTTACAAGAAATCAAATGACAAGAAAAGATAGGAACATCTCGGGCAAGGAGCAGGAAGCTAACTAAAAATGTGTACTTAGCGACAAATGTGGTTTTCAAACACATTTTGGGGAAAAGGGAATGCATGCTAGAAAATAAATAAATGGGTGTGGTCATGGGGACTGCAGGAATCCTGTGTCCACTATGCCCTTCCCTGCAAATACAATATGTACCTTAGAAACTATAGAGCATAAACTGCTCTAGGAGAAAATCACTGCTCCATTAGATTTTTATTTTTGAGTAACAATTACCCACCTGATAGAGAAAGTGATAGGAAAAGTATATTTATTTTCTTCCAACAGCTAAAAGGTGATCATACTTCGAAAATTTGTTGAGATTGTCCAAGAAAGTGTGTAAAATACTCATCCATCACTGGAAAACCCCTGGTCAGGAAGTGACAGTGCAGTAAATATCTCCAGCAGCCACCTTTTAATGTACAAGCTGTTTTTGGTTGGAATTTTCAGCACTCACATAAAACACACTGTCATGAGTGACTGCTTGTGCTCCAAAGTCATTACTATTGGGATAATGGAACATCTCTCAGTGAATAACCAAAAAACTTTAAATGTCATGTCAAGTTTGTTGAAGCCATTTTCAAGCTGCGTTCAAGGTTACATGAATATTGTGAGCGTCTGTGTTTTTCAGAGTTCGAGCTTTATGAGAGAGATCACTCATAAGGTTTTGCAACGTAAGAGTCAGTTAATTAAAAGAAAATCTAGTGTTCTTTGGGAAAGTCAATCAGCCAGAGCCATTTAATCATTAGCTATTGCAACTATCTCCTTAGAGCCTTGATAAGTCATCATCACTGTCATTACCAAAAAAAAGAAAATGTGTGTGTGTGTGTGTGTGTGTGTATACAGTATATATTTGACAATTAACTTATGACACAATTCTGTTTTGCTAGGAAGTTTTAACAGTTTGCCTACCAAATTCAATATTTCTGTTAGGGGAAATCGTTGACTTTTTAAATTCCTATTAGAAACTTTTCTCCTTGGTTTTGTTCCAAAAGGAAATTAATCTCATTATTATTAAAACTAATGCTTATAGAGTGTGGAAATAATTTCTTTACCCAATGTGTATTTATTGAACACCTACTTTGCTCCAGGGCCATTTTAGCCACAGAAGTTACAGACATATTTAAAACAATATTCCTGATGTCTCAGAGCTTACACTCTAATAAAGAGATAGACAGTGGGCAACTAAACAAATATATAATGTGTCCAGTGGTTATGACTTCTGTGGAGGGAAAGATAAGGCGATAAGGGGATGCTGTGAAGAAAAGAATGAGTGCCATTTTTGATGGATGGTCAAAGAAGACCTCTTTATTAAGGTGACATTTGAGCAGAGACCTGAATGAAATATAGAACCAAGCTTTGATAATAACTGAGTGATGGGCATTTCAGGCATAAAGGAAGAAAGAAATAAGCATAAGTGCTAATGAAATGATTGTTTATATTTCAGTTTATTCTTAACCTTGTGTTCATTTTAAATCTACCTTACTCTGTTGAATATTTTTATCTTAATATATCTAAGCAGATTTGTTCATTAAGAATAATTGTTTTAAAATTATGTTTTGTAATCTGCACAGTCCCTGTTCATCACAGTGATAAATTTTGTTTCTTCCTTACTGTAGAAAATCAGAAAGTACAGTTGACAGAAGGGTCACGCTCACACTGCACTATCAATTGCAACTCAACAAGGATTCCAGTCACCACGGAGCTTGATTATAATCTAGACACTCACACGTCTGCAGAGAGGATAAAGGCGGTTGAGAAGAAGAAAGACTGCAACGCAGAAAGCAACAAAGGAAAGGAAATGGAACTTCTGGGCTCCGTTTCTAAAAACGAATCCATTCCTGAAGTTGAAGCCCTGCTGGCAAGATTACGAGCTTTATAAATTAAACTGGTTTTTTAAAAAAATGATTAAGCCAAATATCAAGCCATGCTCTGAGCTCTAATACTTGAGGGGGGAAAAGCTTTTTATATGTTACTTTGTATAATTTTAAATTATGATATATATTAGAAAAATAAAGCTAAATACATGATTGCAATGCTTTCCCTATGGACTTGAGGTTGTGACTTAATCATGATTGTAATGGGCTTAAATGTTTGGTTTTTTTGTCACCTGGTATTTATGTGTTCTGTATTTGGTGGTTAAATTACACACAGTGCTTTAGAGAACAGGTAGGTGGGCATGTGTTCAGCAATGTTTCCTTAAGGAAATACCAAGTTTTTGAGTCAACTGTAATTTTTACTTGACTATTTTCAACATTAATGACCATCAAATCCTCAACCTCAAGTCTTGCTATGTATCCATGTATGTTATTTATACAGGCCCAGATTTTTCCTGAATGGGGATTAATATCAAAAACATAAAACTGAATATAACAGAGCTGTGAGGAAATGATTGGTAAGCTCCCTACCGTCATTGAATTCATGTTAATTAGACCTGTAGGAAACCATAAGACCATTGAGCACTTTTCCAAAAATGATATAATAAGAATGTATGTAGTCTTTGCAAAATGCACAAGCTTTCTATAAAGTTGGACACATATGGTATTACAATCTGCTGAAACTCTTAGCTGGGGGAGCACACCCCACGCCACTGCCGTGTCCCCTCCCCCCCCTAATTATGACTCTGGGATAGAATTGCCATTTAAAATCTTCCCAATTAACAATTTTTTTTTATTTCTCAAACAAACTTGAAATTGCTGTTTTCTTTGATCTAACAATAACTTTAACAAAGATCTGAAGAAATGTTTCAAGGTAATTTTTCTTATGCAAATGTTACAATTGTACATTATTTGGGGCAACAAATTAACTTTGTTAATTCTGTATCAAAGAAAATAAACTTGCAATTTGCACTCAATGATAAAAATCACTCTTTTCTTTTTTGTAGTTAGCATATTCTATGGATGAGCCGGAAATAGAGTGTGCCGTGCAGTCTATCTAAGCGTCTGTTTAGCTTTATTATCTGCAGTAAGAAAGTGACTGCTCTTTTACCTGCAGTTTAAAAGCAGTTATATGGAACTAGCCTGCGAGGTCCACTGCTTTTTATTTCCTTGTTTAACTTGCCACCTCCTTTTAGCTCCAACTTAATGAAGTTAATTAATTAGAACTATGAACCAGTCCCTGTTTATAGACACTGGGGGATAGAGTGTTATTCAGAGCCAGTGTGGGGATAAATTGTTCTTGTGTGTATTGCTCAAATGTGCATTTTGCCCTCCCATTGTAATTCCTACTTTCCTGAACACAAATCTTAAAAATTAAGAGAAGTGAAGGATACTTGCATACTTTAGTAGACAGGTACCCTACCAGGAAGGAGAGAATTTAAATGAAAGAGTTCTGATTATTTGTTCTTAACATGATTTTGCAAGGACTTGGGCTTCTTAGAAACATAACTGGTAGTTTGGATACACGAGGTGGCAGGTAAAAACTCTGGAAACTTGGAGCTAAGGAGCTGCCATAAGGGAGAAGCAGCCTAGCACGTAAAGGGAAATGAAGATGACACAGACTCCCAGGGACAAGCAGGGAAGTCACCAGATGGAGCCGTCAGCTTCAGAGCATCTGTCTGCAGGAGCTGAAGGACAGCTTTTTAGCAGGAGGCCCCCAGGTCTAAGGCAGGGGCTGGCCGCCTGCAGGTCAGTGGCCCATATCCGCTCCCCTCACTCATGGACAGGAGACTGTTCAGAATAGTCCTAAACAGGAAGACTAGAGCTATGAAGAAAAAAAATATGTGCGTTGACAGAGGTAAGTGCCAATTAGAAGTCGATCATTTTCTGTTATTTCCATGATAAATGTCCATTCAAAAGGGGCTCAAGGTGTAGAATTGGGGTTTTAAAATTCATAATATTCCTTTAGCCAACTGGAAATGAAAATTACCTTAATGACCTATAACTTTAGGGCAGACAGTGAGGTACAGTTTTGTGTTTCTGAGCAAACTGTTCATTTGAATTAGCAGGTAAAAGGCCAACTCAAAATCATCTGACAGAACTCAGTGCTCTTGATGAGGATGTTCTGTCCAGGCTGGTGACAAACCCCAAATAGATTCTCCTCTTCTCTCAGGCCAATGTAGAGAATTTGGCAGGAGCACACGGATAACTAAGTAATCATTGAGTTGTTCAAGAGCAAAGACCTGCAGCTAACAAGTTTTCCAAATCATCATAATTTAGACATAAGGGAAACAGACTTCTGGTCAAGATGGAAGAATGGGTAAATGCTGGACTCACCTCTTCTCACAACCACATCAAAATTAAACTAAATTATAGAATACCCATTGAGAACCACTTGAACACTAACTGAACAGAATTCCTATAACTAAGGACATAAAGAAGTCATCATGTGGAGATTGGTAGGGGGGTGGAGTCAAGAAACAGGCTAGTCCCACACCCACAGTGTGGCAAATAAGAATCCGGAGGGATATCTTCGCTGCAAAGCCCTCTGCCCCCCAAGAAGGAGCAAGGGGTCCCAGCCTAAAACCAGGCTCCCCCAACCATGGCACTGTTTCTGAGAAGAGGAATCCCTATAACATTTGGCTGTGAAAACAAGCAGGGATTGTGTCTGAGTGAGAATAGGACAAAACTCCAAAAAAAGAACTAAACAAAATGCAGACTAGTATTCTGCCAGATACTGAGTTCCAAACACTGGTTATAAGGATGCTCAATGAAATTAGGGGAAAAATACATGAACTCAGTGATAACTTCAACAAAGACAGAACCCATGAAAAAAAAAGAAGTGCACTAACTGAAATGAACATATTTACAGGGATTCAACAACAGGTTAGATGAAGCAGAAATCAAATCGGTGATTTTGGAGGCAAGGTAGTGGAAAACACCCTGTAAGAAGAGCAAAAAGAAAAAAAGAATTGAAAAAAACAAGGATAGTTCAAGGGACCTCTGGGACAACATCAAGTATAACAACATTCACATTATTGTGATACCAAAAAGAGAAGAGTAAGGAATTGAAAACTTAGTTGAAAACATAATGACTGAAAACTTCCCTAACCTGGTAAAGGAAATAGGCATATAATTCCAGGAAGTGCAGAGTCCCAAATAAAATGAACCCAAAGAAGCCATACCGATGCACACCATAATTAAAATGCCAAATGTTAAAGACAAAAAATCTTAAAAGTAGCAAGAGAAGCCCTGACTAGTGTGGCTTTGTTGGTTGAATGTCATCCTGCAAAGCAAAAGGTTGCCATTTCAATTCCCAGTCAGGACACACACTAGAGTTGTGGGTTCAGTACTTAGTTGAGGGCATGCAAGAAGCAACTGATCAGTGTTTCTCACATCGATGTTTCTCTCTTCCTCCCTTCCCCTCCCTCTAAAAATAAATACAGAAAAAAAAAATACAGGTTCTAGCTGTTTGTTTAAAAAAAAGAAAAAACTATCAAGAGAAAAATAGTTACCTACAAGAGAGCTCCTATAACTGTCAGCTGATTTTTCAACAGAAATGTTGGAGGCTAGAAGGGATTGGCAAGACAAATTCAGGTTGTGAAAAGCAAGGACCTACAATCAAGATTACCCATCAAGGCTATCATTTGGTATTGAAGGAAAACAAAGAGCTTCCCATACAAGAAATATCCAAATGAATTCATCACCATCAAACAAGTATAAGAAACGTTAAAGGGACTTCTTTAAGAAGACAAAAAAATTAAAAAAATATAATGGCAATAACTATTGATAATTATCTTTTTTTTATTGATTATGCTGTTACAGTTGTCCCAATTTCTTTCCCCCCTGCTCCCCACCTCCCTCCAGTTGTTCCCACCCCCCTTAGTCCATGTCCATTGGTTGTGCATATAGTTCTTCTCAACATCTTCCTGTCTACTCCACTCCCTCCTACAATACTTAATTCCTGCATCATCTCCCTCCTTTTTCTCCCTCCCCTCCCCCACTGACCTCCCAGTATGTTCCCCATACCTATAACTCTTTTTCCCCTCTTGTTGCCTACTTAGCTTGCCTTTGTTTCAATTCCCTAGCTTCTGTTGATTGTTGTGATACCGATTTCATTTTAATGTTCATAGTTTTGGTCCTCTTTCTCCTATACAAGTCCCTTTAACATTTCATATAACAGTGGTTTGATCTGATGAACTCTTTTAGTTTTACTTTGTCCTGGAAGCACTTTCTCTGCCCTTCTATTCTGAATGAGAGCTTCGCTGGATAGAGTAATCGTGATTATAGGTTTTTGCTTTTCATTACTTTGAATATTTCTTGCCAGTCCCTTCTTGCCTGTAAAGTCTCCTTTGAGAAATCTGCTGATAGTCTAGTTGGGACCCCTTTGTACATAATTCTTCTCTCGCTGCTTTTAAGATTCTCTATCTTTAATTTTTGATATTTTGATGATAATGTGTCTTGGTGTGGTCCTCCCTGGGTCCAGCCTACCCAGAGCTCTCTGTGCTTCCTGGACCTGTAAGTTCATTTCCTCCCCCAAGTTAGGGAAGTTCTGCTTCATTATTTTTTCACATACTTTTTCATTTTCTAAGTTCTTCACCCTCTGGCAATCCTATAATTTGAATGTTTGTTTGCATATAGCTGTCCCAGAGGTTTCTGAGCATCTCCTCATACTTCTCATTTTGTTTCCTCTTTCTGTACTGGTTGACTGTTTGTTCCCTCCCTATGTTCCAATTTGTTGATTTGATCCATGGCTTTTCCTTCTTCACCACTTGTCTTGTATGTATTTTTGTTTATTTCAGCAGGACTAGCCTTCATTCCTTCCCTGTTCTGATTCAGCCCTGCTGTTAGGTCTGTAAGCTGCCTTAAGACTATAGCTCTGAACTGAGCCTCAGAAAGATTCACTATTTGTTCATCGGTCAAGGCTTTTGTTTTTTCGTTAGCTGTGTGATTGGTATTTCAATTATTAATTCTGCCATTCTGACCATTTTGTTTATCTTTCCTTCTTGTGCAGGGCCCTGTCACACCTCCTACGCTATATCGGGCGGAGCCCCGTGTGCTTGTCACAACCTGGCGACCTTTCTCACCTGCTGTTACTCTCCGCTGAGGAACAGGGAGCCGCCTCCCAATGGGGTCTGCCTTCCCCAGTGTTGGGATCGCGAGCCGACGGATCTGGTCTGCAGCGGGGCCAGCTCCCAGGCGCTTCTCTCCTCCCCCCAAATACAGGTGTCTGCTTATTGGGTCCTGCTATTCACTGCTGCAGCTGCTGACTCCAGCTCAGTTCAGCCTTTCTCAGCCGCAGGTTCACACTTCCTAACCATCTGGGTGAACACCACTTGTTTATGACTTCATACGTTGGACTTCCATGTAGCTTTATTTCCTGGAACTTATTATTTTTGGTTTTGCGGTAGTTGTAATCCTTAGTTGTAGAGGAAGACAGAGCATGTTGGTCTATGCCTCCATCTATGCCACTCTCGATAATTATCTTAAAGGTAAACAGATTAAATGTTCCAATCAAAAAGCAAAGGGTAGCTGGGTAGATAATAAAGTAAGACCCATACAAATTCTACTTACAAGAGACCCACTACAGATTGAAAGACACATACAGACTGAAAGTAAAGGAAAAAGATATTTCATACAATGGAAATAAAACAAAAAATTGTGTAGCAATACTTATATTGGACAAAATATACTTTAAAACAAATGCTATAACAAGAGACAAAGAAGGACATACTAAAATAATTAAGGGATTAATCCAACAAGTGATTACAATTCTTATAAACATTTATGCACACAATGTAGAGCACCTAAATATAAAAAGCAATTATTGATGGGAATAAAGGGAGAAATTGACAATAATACAGTCATAGTAGGGGATTTTAACACCATTGACATCAATGGATAGATTCTCCAGGCAAAAAATCAATAGGGAAACAGCAGCCTTAAATGACACATTAGATCAGGTGGGTTTAATTGATATTTTTAGAACATTTTACCCCAAAACAGCAGAATACACATATTTTTTAAATTCACAATGATCATTTTCCAGAATAGATCACATGTTAGACCACAAAACAAGTCTCAATAAATTTTTAAAAGATTGATGTTATATCAATTATCTTCTCTTATTACAATGGTATAAAACCAGAAATCATTTTCAAGAACAAAACTGAAAAACACCCAAACATATGGAGGCTAATAACATGCTACTAAACAATGAGTGGGTGAACAATGAGATCAAGGAAGAAATCAAAAGATACCCTGATACAAATGCAATTGAAAACACAGTAACCAAAAGTTTATGGGACAAAGTGAAGCAGTCCTCAGAGGGAAATTCATGGCAATACAAGTCCCTCTATATCGCGGTTCACTTATTGCAGCCTCACTGTATCGCGGGATTTTTTAAAACATTATATTTAATTATTTATCGCGGATTTTTTGCTATATCATGGGATTTTGTGGTACTGTATATGTATGTTGTTAAAGTTACGTAGGTTTAAGAGTGTAGAATATGTTTAAGAATGTAAGTAGTGTTTATAAAAGTGTGGGAAAGGTTAAGGGACTGGGAACGGTTTATAAGTGTGTGGAAAGGGTTTATAAAGCCTTAAAATATATGTAAATACTAAAATAAATGTAAGGTTCTTACTTCGCAGATCTTCACCTATCACAGGGGGTTCTAGAACATAATACCCGCAATAAGTGAGGGAATACTGTACAGCCCTACCTCAACAAACCAGAAAAGTCTCAGCTGTCTAAACTTACACCTAAAGGGACTATAAAAAGAACAACAAACCAAGACCAAAGTGAGTACAAGGAAGGAAATAATAAAGATCAGAGTGAAGTAAATGAAACAGTCTGAAAAAGAACAATAGAAAAGAAAAATGAAACCAAGAGCTGGTTCTTTGAAAAAATAAACAAAATTGATAAGCCATTAGCCAGACTCATCAAGGAAAAGAGAGGGCCCAAATAAATAAAATCAGAAATGAGAGAGAAGTCACAACCAATAGCACAGAAATACAAAGGATTATAATACAAATAAGTTATGTCACTAATTGGACAACTTGGAGAAATAAATTCCTAAAAACATACAGTCTTCCAAGGCTGAATCAGGAAGAAACAGAAAATCTGAACAGACCAAGAATTAGGAACAAAATCAAATCAGTAATCAAAGGTGCCGAAAAACAAAAGTCCTGGACCAGATGTCTTTACAGGTGAATGTTACCAAACATTCAAAGAAAAATACCAGTCCTTCACAAATTATTCCAAAAAACTGAAGAGGAGGGAAGGCTCCCAAATTCTTTATGAGACCAGCATTACCCTGAGATCAAAACAAGAGAAAGGCACCACAAAAGAAGAAAATTACAGGACAATATGCCTAATGAACATAGATGCAAATATCCTCAACAAATATTAGCAAACCAAATTAGCAATATATTTTAAAAATCATACATGATAATTTATTCTTGGTATGCAAAGTTTGTTCAATATCCACAAATCAACATGATACAACATAAAAATGAAGGATAAAAATCATATAATCATAAGATCATATCAATAGGTGCAGAAGAAGATTTTGACAAATCCAGCACCCATTTATGATAAAAACTCAACAAAGTGGGGATAAATAGAACATGCATCAACATAATAAAGGCTATATATGACAAACCCACAGCCAGCATCATACTCAATGGTAGAAAGCTGAAAGCTTTTTCTTTAAGATGACGAACAATCACTTTTACTTAATATAGTATTGGAAGTCCTAGCTAAAGGAATCAGACAAGAACAAGAAATAAAAGCATCCAAATTGGAAAGGAAGAAATAAAACTCATTATTTATAGATGACATGATACTATAGAGAGAGAGCCCTACATATTCTACCATTAAAATGTTTAAGTAGTTAATGAACTTAGTACAGTAGCAGAATACAAAATTAATATTCAGAAATTGGTTGCATTTTTATGCACCAGTAACAAACTTAGTGAAATTATTAAAATGTTCCCATTTACAATTGCATCAAAAAGAATAAAATACCTAGGGATAAATTTTACCAAGGAGATAAAAGATCTGTATTTGAAAAACTATAAAAGGAAAGAAGTTGAAGAAGATACAAATATGGAGGCATGTAATGTGCTCACAGATAGGAAGAAATAACATTATCGAACTGCCCATACTACTCAAAGCAATCTATAGTCAATGCAATGCCTATTAAAATACCAATGGCATATTTCACAGGACTAAAATAAATAATCCTAATATTTATATGGTACCACCAAAGACCCCAAATAACCAAAGCAATCTTGAGAAAGTAAAACAAATTGGAGGTATTATGCTATCTGATATCAAATGATACTACAAAACTATAGTAATCAAAGCAGCATAGCATTAACACAAAACAGACATTAGATCAATGAAACAAAATAGAAAGCCCAGAAATAAACCCACACCTATACAGTCAATCTATCACAAAGGAGGCAAGAATATATAATAGGATAAAGAGAGTATCTCCAATAAATTAGACCGATACATGCAACAGAATTAAAGAAGACTATTTTCTTGCTTTATATACAAGAATATAGTCAAAATAGGCTACAGGCTTAAATATAACACCCAAAACTGTCAAACTCCTAGAGAAAACATAGGCAGTAAAATCTCTGACATCTCTCTTAGCAATATTCTTTATATCTTATTGGACAAGGAAAACAAAAGAAAAACTAAACATGTGACTACATTTAACTGAAAAGTTTTTGCACAGCAAAGGAAATCCACAGATATTTGCCAATGATACATCCAATAAGGGGTTAAAATTATAATATATAGGGAAGTCACACAATTTAACACCAGAAAGAAAAGTATATTTAATTTAATACACTTGATATGTATAAAGGTGACAGAGAGGACATACAGATAGATGGCTGATAACTATGAAAAGATGCTCTACATCACTAACCATCAGGGAAATGAAAATTTAAAACAGTGAGATATCACCTCACGTGTATCAGAATAGCTGTCATTAGTAACAACCAAGTGCTGGCAAGAATGTGGAGAAAGGGAAACCTCATACACCATTAGTGGGACTTAGATTGGTTCAATCACAATGGAAAACAGTGTAGAGGCTCCTCAAAAATTTTAAAATAACCCAGCAATTACACCACTGGCTCTTTATCCAAAGAAATACAAAACACTAATTCAAAAAGATACATGTACCCTTATGTTCATTGCAGCGTTATTTACAGCAGGCAAAATATGGAACCAACCCAAGTGTAATCAATAGATGAATGCATAAAAAAGATGTGGTACATATATATATAATATGATAATACTCAGCCATAAAAAGAAGGAAATCTTGTCATTTGCAACAGCATGGATGGCCTAGAAGGTTTTACACTAACTAAAATAAGTCAGGTAGAGAAAGACAAATACCATATGATTTCACTTACATGTGGAGTCTAAAAAACAAAATAAACAGAAACAAACTAATAAACAAAGAGAACAAACTGATGATTGCCAGATGGGTGAGGAAGTTGGGAAGATGAGTAAAGGGCGAAGAGGTTAAGAAGTACAGATTGAGACTTTCAGCCAATATGGAGACCTAGACAGACATGCTGGGGCTCCCTCCACAACTAAGAAGGAATACAACTGCCTCAAAACTAGAGACAACCAGAAGTTCCAGAAAATCAAGCTGCATGGAAGTCCAACAAACAAAGATATAAAGAAGAAATACTCATCCAGACAGGTAGGAGGGGCAGAGCCAGGGTGGAAAGGACACAGTGTGTTGGCAGCAACAACAGGGGTGGAGGTGGCGGCTGTGGCAGCAGCAGGCTGGTGGAAAGCACAGTCACACAGAGACAGTCCCAGCGCCAGGGAAAATCAAGCCTCATTGCTTCCGACTGTACAAACCAGTGGGGGTTGAGACAGAGGAAGAAACTGCCAGTCTCTCAGCAGATTCCGCTTTTTTAAAATGCCCCCATGGTCCTAGAATGTCCGAAGACACACCCACTCTGGGAATGACAGCCAGGGCAACAGCTAGAGAGGCGCCAGTCATGTATGAAAGTGGGAGAAGTACCTGGAAAAGGAGCAAGTGTTGAGCAAGCAGCATTGTTCCCTCTCAGACCTCTCCCCCACATACAGCTCCACAACGTGGTGAAACCTGTCGCCCTGTACTGACAAGTCCCTAAGGTTCCGCCCCTTACAACATAACAGGAGTGACAGCTCTACCTAAGACACAGAGGCAAACAAATATAGGAGCCTGTCAAAATGAGGAGACAGAGAAGTATGGCCCACAATCAAGGTTCCAGTGGGAGAACTAAGCAACGAGGAGAGAGCCAACCTAACAGACGAGGAGAGAGCCAAACTAACAGATACAGAATTCAAAACACTGATGATAAAGATGCTCACAGGCTTGACAGATATGCTTAAGTATGGCAAACGCATAAGAGAAGTGAAGGCTATGCTAAGTGAAACGAAGGAAGTCACACAAAACCAATGGTGAAGGGAAGGAAACTGGGGTTCAAATCAATGATTTGGACCATAAGGATGAAAAAAAAACAATCCACCAGGACAGAATGAGGAAACAAGAATTGATAAAAATGAGGAGAGGCTTAGGAACCTCTGGGACAACTTTAAACATACCAACATCCAAATCATAGGGGTGCCAGAGGAGAAGAGGAAGAGCAAGAAATTGAAAGCTTATGTGAAAAAATAATGAACAAAAACTTCCAAAATTTGGCGAAGAAAATAGACATACAAGTTCAGGAAGCACAGAGAGTCCCAATCAAGCTAGATCCAAAGAGGACCACACCAAGACACATCATAATTAAAATGCCAAAAATTAAAGATAAAGAGAAAATCTTAAAAGCCGCAAGAGAAAAGCAGAATTACAAAGGAGTTTCCTAAGACTATCAGCTGATTTCTTAAAAGAAATTTTGCAGGCAAGAAGGGACTGGCAAGAAGTATTCAATGGGATGAAAAGCAAGGACCTACAACCAAGATTACTCTATCCAGCAAGGCTATCATTTAGAATGGAAGGGCAGATGAAGTGCTTCCCAGACAAGGTAAAGCTAAAAGAAGTCATTATCACCAAGCCATTATTGTATGAAATGTTAAAGGGACTTATTTGAGAAAAAGATCAAAACTATGAACACTAAAATGACAACAAACTCACAACTATCAACAACTGAATCAAAAAAGTAAAAACAAAATCCAACTAAGCAAACCAGAATAGGAATGGAACCATAGGTATAGGGATCATTTAGAAGGTTATCAGCTAGCTGCAAGGGGGAAAGGGGAGAAATGGGGAAATGGTGCAGGGATCAAGAAGCATAATTGGTTGGTACACAATAGGGTGAAGTTAAAAATAATACAGGAAAGGGTGAAACCAGAGAACTTATATGCATGACCCATGGACATGAACTAAGAGGGGTGGGATTGCTGGGGGAAGGGGGGTATTGGACAGAGGGGAGCAAAGGGAATAAAATTGGGACTACTGTAACAACATAATCAATAATAGATACTTAAGAAAAAGAACTTAAAATTAAAAAAGTACAGATTGGCAGTTACAAAATAGTCACGTTGATATAAAGTACAGCATGGGGCATATAGTCAATAATATTATAATAACTATGTATGGGGGTCAGGTGAGTACTAGACTTATCAGGGTGAACACTTCGAAAGTTATGTACATTTCTAATCACGATGTTGTACACCAGAAACTAATATAATGTATGTCAATTGTAATTGAAAAAATATTAGGAAAGTGGAAAAAATAAGTAAAATGTCCTTCTTCTGGAGAAAACAAAATAAAAATAAGGGAAGCAATCTAATCATCTATGTATGTATATATTATATATATGTATAAGCATTAACATTTGAATATTCAAACAAAATACATCAAAAACACCCATTATGAAGTAGTAGAAATTTCAATAATTCATATCAAAATGTCTGGTAAATCTAGAAAAGGCAACTATTTATCCAAGTTGTTACCATACCACTTATTCAAAAATAGGAGTTACTAATGACTTTAAAATGTTAGTTTAGCCACAAATGATTATATCCTGGGTTGATTCATTCTTATTTTAAAATATAATTCAACGTAAATCTGAGTTGACTAATTAGAAACTACGCTGTTTAGACCTAATATATATCTGTGTTATATTTCATCTTATTAACTCTTACAGGTAAGCAAATGTGAACTGGGAGTGTATTTGGTGGTTAGTTCTGTGTCAGTGTTTTGTACAGACTGTGTAACTTTTGAAAAGTAATATATCCTAATATATAAACCACTAATTTGATTGAAAACAAAAAAGTGGCATGTGTATTTTTCCTTCATATTAATTATCAAAATTTTTGCAATCCCAGGAATAGTAGCTGGCAGTGACTCAGTACTCAGTTTTGTCTGGTGAGTTGTTCAAAGGTAGCTGTTACATGCCCTTATCAGGAATGAGTGTTCTTAAAATATGTCCTAGAGCCAAACTGTTCGACCATTTTGATCTAAGAGGTACTGTTCAGCAAAACATATGGCATTGCCAAAGAACCACACACTGAATGGCTTCTCTGAACTGAATACAAATCTCCCCATGAAATGAAAATAATGGAACCTTAAACCATTACAACTCATTATTCTTAAACAGAACTTTGCCTTTTAAAATGGGTATAAGGAAAGGGTTACAAGTAGGGTGAGGAGTAGGGTCTGAGGTAGAATGAAAGCTGTGTCCCCTTTTTAGGGTTTGACTGTTGAGGCCTCTTTATCTCCTAGTTATCTAATTAGGCTTGAGTAGCATATTTGACTTCAACAGTATCTTCCCTTCAGGTATCCCCAAGAGACAAGAACTTAAAAGGAATTTAAAAAGAAAATTTTTAGGAAACCTTAAAATGATAGGTTTGTTTTCTGTCCCCTCTGCTATCTTTTTAAAACTCCATCCTTCATGTTATCACAGATCTACATCATTACATACTTCATATTTGAAATCTGATTTTTTAAATGCATTTGCATAATGAATTGGAAGCTAAATTTCTGGATTATCTCTTCAAGACAGCTTATCAATTTTTTTTTATAATAACCTTCTGAGGCATTTTAGTAATCTGTGTTATGTAACTTAATTTTTTTATCTTTTATTTTCTCTAAAGTTTGTAGCTTTCCTTTTTTTCTCAACATTTTTAGTCGATGTTATATTTGAATAATGAATCTATTTCTAAAAATTTCTCTTTTCTCCTTTTTGAACTATGGGTGACTATAAATTTATTTTAAAGATGAATCTCCAATGAGAATCTAATATTAACATTTTATGAATAATCTGACTAGGTGTGATTGATGTTCAAACAGGAGGCCTATAATAGAAGCTATAATAAATAATCAAACAGATTGAAACAAGCATTCGATGAATTATTTCCTGAGAACAGGACCAAGTCCTCAGATAGGTATTTTTCAATAAATTTCTCCCCAAAACGTTCGTTTTCATAGACTTGGCTAGTGTTGATAGAGAAAGTCTATCTTTACCTCAAAAAAACAGTAGATTAACAATAAATAGCTCACCGGGTAACTCGGTAACTGTCGTAGGGCTGGGGTCGGGCTCCAGCAGGGGGATGGTGCTGCCGGGAAGGGGGAAGTGCGTGCGGGCGTCCCCTGGCACTGGGCGGTGGGGTGCTAGGACTGGAGGGGCTTGCCCCTGGGGGGCCTTCGGGCGCCGGTCGGTCTCGCCCAACCGCTCCCCTACCCCCTCTGTAGGCCTGCGAGCTCCTCTCTGCTGCCTGTGTCTGGGACCCACCGCAACAGGTCGGGAACACCGCTGCGGCTGCTCCAGCAGAGCAAGTGCCAGCTCTGAGGACTGTGGGGCTTCATCGGGGCTGGCCAGCTGGCTCTTGCCCTGGCCAAGGGCTTCACCGCAGCACGTGTCCTGGCTGCTCACAAGATAATGGCGAGCTCTCCGGACATGGACCTGGCCACGGTGTCTGCACTCAGGAAGATGGGTGTGACCCTGACGCCCCACAACAAGGAGGCGGTGCAGCACAGCGACGTCCTCTTCTTGGCCGTGAAGCCCCACATCATCCCCTTCATTTTGGATGAGATCGGCGCTGACGTCGAGGAACGGCACGTCCTGGTGTCCTGTGCAGTCGGCGTCACCATCAGCTCCATTGAGAAGAAGCTGACGGCGTTCCAGCCAGCCCCCAAAGTCATCCGCTGCATGACCAACACGCTGGTCGTGGTGCGGGAGGGGGCCACCGTGGGCACCCACGCCTAAGTGGAGGAGGGCCGGCTCCTGGAGCAGCTCATGGGCAGCGTGGGCTCCTGCATGGAGGTGGAGGAGGACCTGGTCGACGCTGTCACGGGACTCAGCGGCAGCAGCCCAGCCTATGCGTTCACAGCCCTGGATGCCCTGGCTGATAGGGGCGTGAAGATGGGGCTTCCCAGGCTCCTGGCAGTCCGCCTCGGGGCCCAGGCTCTTCTGGGGGCTGCCAAGATGCTCCTGGACTCAGAACAGCACCTAGGCCAGCTCAAGGACAACGTCTGCTCTCCTGGAGGGGCCACGATCCACGCCTTGCACGTGCTGGAGAGCGGGGGTTTCCGCTCCCTGCTCATCGACGCCGTGGAGGCCTCCTGCGTCCGCACTCGGGAGCTGCAGTCTATGGCTGACCAGGAGAAGGTCTCTCCAGCTGCCATCAAGAAGACTGTCCTAAACAAAGTGAAGCTGGACTCCCCTCCTTTGGGCCACTCCAAGCTGCTCCCCTGCAGCGTGGCCCCAGTAGGCGAGAAGGACTGAGGTGTCCCACCTGCGTTCTGGGCGTCTCTAGCCCCAAGCCACCCGGGGTGTTGTGTCCTCATGGTGGCCCACTGCCCATGGCTCTGGTCTACTTAGGTCAGCCAGGGTCATAGGCAGGGAGGGGGCACGTCCCTTCCCAGCGGGAATATCCCTAGGTGCTTCCTGGCCCAGGAGAGGGATGGAATCTCTGACTTCAACCTCTCCCTACCTCTGCCCCCAAATCAAGTCAGGACCACCTCCTGGGAGCACAGAAGGGGTTTCACATCCCAGAGTCAGCTGGCTTGGGGTTTGGCCTTTTCCTGAACACAGAGGTCAGGGTTCTCCTCCCTGAAGACCCAGCCACCGAGAGAGCCCCATCCCACGCCTTCCACTTACCCGATCTCCACTCACAGTCAGTGGGGAGGGAGGGACACGTTCCTCTGTGCGGGAAGGACCAGAGGGCCCCATGCATTGAGTGCAGTGGGAGGGACTGCGGTTCCTCCTGGCTGACTGCCCACTGCCCCTTGTCCCCTTTGGACGTTTGAGAAAGGGATCCCCAGACAGTGGGACTTCGAAGGTCACCGGAACACTCAGGCTGCTGTCTCCCATTCCTGACTTGACCCACAGATGCTGTCACTTGTCTCCCTGACTTTTTGGTTAAATAAACTGGTTTCTGGCCCAGTAAAAAAAAAAAAAAAACCATAAATAAATAAATATATAACAACTGTGTATTTGATTTAATACATTTGATAACATGTATGAAGGTGAATAGGTATGGATATATACTGATAACATGGAAATGTCTATTTATTATATATCCTTTGTAATAACTTCAAGGCTCAGTATGTATAAAGTATTGTCTATTAAAATACATCAAAATTAGGCAACAAAAGTTTAGACCTCAAAATACCCACCTCTGAGGGAAGCGTGATTTTTTAAATGATTTATTTATTTCCTTTCCTTGTATCAGACACAAATACTTGGACCTCTCAGGGCAAAACCAACTAGTTCCTAATAAGAGCTGTGACTGACGTCCCATACCTATGGCCTACCCAGAGCATAAGAGTCCAATTTGACTGTGACAATAAATAAAATCTTGTCATACTATTACAGGGTGTTGGGCAAGGACAAGAATTAAGGCACCTTTATAACTCTCGAAGGAATCTGGCGATATTTCTAACATGATCTCGCACATCATCCTGTCCTGCTGACCTTCCTCGTAGCCCCCGCCTGAATTATAGCTTGCACCCACTACCTGCTCCTCCTTCCACAGCTTCTCCGCAAATAAAAGATTGCTGACCTGAAGAAAACAAATCTGATTTTTTTAAATCTTTACAAGAACGTCAGTTAAAATGTCCTCGAAATCATTCCGTATGTTTTCTGCAGAACATTTACTGCCTCCATGAGATGAAATGTTGTCTCACTTTATGAAATGAATACTGCAGGTCTCTTAGAGATTAAAGGACCTCATCAGGAAATGTCCAACTTCATTCTTCAATAACTTCTGGGCTCCCCGGATATTACAGGAAACAAGTATGTACCAAGTTCACCAATTTACCACCCACTTTCTCAAGGACTAGTTCCTTCATCCTGGCAGTCCCTGGGGAAAGTTGCCTCTCAGGCATTTCCTCAGGAATCCACCCAGAAAGGGAGTTTTTAAATATGTTGCAATAGTTTTTCTTGTACTCTCCAGGGAAACTTAATAGTTTCTGTCTTGTGAGCCAAAGCAGAACACACCTGTATAAGAACAGGCATACTTTAAGGACACAATTAAGCCTGAATATATTAGTGGCACATGGGAATGGCATCCACACCCTGGAGACCAGGTGCCATGTTCATGCAGGGTGCCTACATTTAGGATGACCATTCTTTGGGCATTCCCTAATATAGAATGAGGAAGGCAAAGTTTGATTTCCGTAAAGCACACTCTTTCTGAGAAGCTGGGCTTTTGCTATCCTTGTGGCTTTCCTTCCTCTACACCTGAGCCTTCTTTGCATTCTTTCAAAGGGTGGTAACAGCATTGGGTCACTTCCATAAGGATATTTGCATTATCAATTGCATCTGACCTATAAGGGTTGAGACTCTCCTAAGGGAGAATTGAGAAGCAACAAATGGGGGATCTGTGCTCACTTATTAAACTGAACCCTCAATCACAGCTTCCCCTTGTTCCTTTCATCTTAACGCCAGAGACCATGCACAATACAGGGAGTTGGGTGAAAGGCAGAATAAGGAGCATGAGATCAGAGTTTTGCTACATGGTACAGGTAGGGCATCCTCCACGGTGAGGGCTGGAAGCAATACACATGCTCAGCATGTCTGACCACGTTGAAGGAGGGAGGACTCAGAGGACAGGACAGCTGCCTTCAAATCCTTAAAAAATTCATATGGAAAAGATAATGAATTTACTCTCCAGAGGACAGAGCTAGGTTGGGCCAACAGTATATACGGAAATGCACTTCAACTATAGAGCTAGCTGCCCAGTGATGTCCTTCAAAGTTATAAAGTCATTGAATCTTAGAATCAGAGCAAGTTCTTATGAAGGACATTAGAAGTCATCTATTTCAAGCCCTTCATTCTCACTCTAGGGGTTCCATGACTCCCCTTGCCCCACCACAGGCGATGCCTCCTTGCCCTTCACACTCCCTCATCATGCAGCCTCCCTCCCAAGTTACCTTGGCAAGCAGCGGCCAGTACCTGTTTGATTGGGAGATAATAAAGGAATCTATTACTCAGGTAGAAGGTTGGCATATATGAGCATGGAAGGACTTTATGACTCTTAGAATCTGTGTTCTGTGATTTTATGGGATCATAAGTGGGCACCCTAGCCCTGAGGATTATCACCTTCAAGCCATCACATCTTCTCCTTGCTTACCTTGTTGAGAGACATAATAACTGTCTTGGTTTATTCATGTGCCTGCACCGGGTCTTGCAACTGAAATAAATCAGCCCCATCCTAGAAAGAAGCAGTCTGGAAAGGCAAAGCCTAGTGGGAAAGAACACCTGCTAAGGATCCGGTGCGCTGATTCAGTCTGAGATAAAGCAGCTCATTACCAGCATGTGCAAATGCAGTAAAGAAAATATTCAGTACTGTGGGTCATGTGCTTCCACGCCAGGTACCATTCTGAGCATGGTGTGTGTCCTATTTCACTCTGTGGGTATAACAACCTCATGAAGAGGGATTGCTATTGGAGCCGTTTTACTAGTGAAGAAACTTAATATTACTTAATGAATAGACAAGTAATTTACCCATGATCTCACAGACAGTAAGTAGTGACCTCAGGATTAAAACCTAGGCATTCCAAAACTCCAGACCACATGATCTTCAGCTGCACGGTGTCCCTGCCAAATTCTAAATTGTTCCTGGGGAGCACCAGGGTAAGAATCAAACACTTAGCCTGCCCTGTGCTTTTGCAGTTTTGTCGTTGCCTTTAGAGAGATGACTCACCACCCAGCTTCATTATTTTATTACAAAATGCTATGATTGCCCAGAATCTCCAACACCTATATACTGAAGATAAAAATGGATACATTTTATAAGATATTTTTAAATTTTAATTCCCGTCATCACTGATTCTTTTTGAGTATGGTATTGTCAAATAATCCATCTTACATATAAATTTAAGGTGAATAAATTTAAACTTGAGCATTTGCTGCCAGATTTACTCAAAATGACCAACAGTTCACAGGGATGTAGGGTCCTCTGACACTGGCCATCCTTTCACACACTGCTCCCACTAGGAGTGCATTTCCTGCACAGATGAACAGCTTGTCAGGATCTCTGTGTTTTGAAGACTCATGAGATTTTTGTAAGTACAGTGTCTACGAGAGTTGAGTTCTTCCCAAACCATTAGCCTCTGCAAAATAACAATGTTCATCATTTTTGTTTTTCCCTTGGATTCTTTTTTTCCTTCCCTTCTTCCTTTCTGAATTTAGGGAGAAATAGAAGCACAATACCTAAGTCATAACTTTGAGAAGAGTTATTTTTGCCAAAACAATTGCTTTGTTTAAAATAGACCTCTTAATAATATCTGGAAATTTGAGTGCATTTGAGTTTCTTTTTTTAAACAAATTCAGAATGTGTAAAGTTTTTAGGAGACTAATCCACTCATCAAAGTATTTCTCACACCTTTGATTAGTAGTAAGCTGTGCATTATGGAATAACATATTTTGAGATTTCTGAATTATGTCATTTGGATAGAAGGCAATTAATGTTCCAGTCCTATTGAACTTAAAAGGTTTATTGTGGATGAACTGAACTTGGTATTGGCCTCCCACCAGTATTCTTTCCTTTTTTTTCCTAAAGATTTTATTTATTTATTTAGTTTTAGAGAGAAGAGAAGGGAGTAAGAAAGAGAGGGAGAGAAACATCACTGTGTGGTTGCCTCTTGCGCACCCCAACTGGGGACCTGGCCCACAACCCAGGCATGTGCTCCGACTGGAAACTGAACCAGTGACCCCTTGGTTTACAGGCCGGCACTCAATCCACTGAGCCACCCTAGCCAGGGCAGGTATGCTTTTTCCATTCCGTAACTAGCAATACTGACCCCCAAAAATAGAATTTTAAAAAAGATCTTATTTATTTACTTTTAGAGAGGAGAAGGAGGGGAGGAAGTGGGAGAGAAACATCAATGTAAGCACATCGATCGGTTGCCTCTTGCATACCCTCAACGAGGGACCTGGCCTGCAACCCAGGCATGTGCACTGACTAGGAATCAAACTGGTGACCTTTTAGTTCCCAGGTGGCCACTCAATCCAGCCAGGGCAAAAATTAAATTTTTTAAGACAAATAAAAAGCAAATCTGTCTGTTACTACTAAAGTATTCTAGCATAAGGTTTCTATCTGTCCATCCTTTTTGTCTCCCAGTTTAATCCTTCTAAAGCTGAAAGTTGCTGACATTATCCTCTACACACATATCTAGCAGCATGTATATCCATTAGTTAATTTGCTTCTGAAGAAAAGGGCTATGCTTTGTTAACTATATCAGTGCCCTCTGCATGATGCCTGACATAAAGCTCAACAAAATTTACCTTAACTGTGTTGAAAATAATTGATGAAAAATCTGTTTAGTGAAGAAGACCAAGGAATCCATTAGAGAATAAGTTCATTCCTGGACAACTCTTACCCTTTCACTAAAATTCATATAATGTATGCAAAACAGCAATTAGATGCAATATCCTGTCATAAGCTGTTCAGATGTCAATCCTTAACATAAACCCATTCATTCAGTAATACCGGGAACTATGCTAAACACTGGGGATCTAACGCTCAGCAAATATAGTTCCTGCCCTTGAGGGATGTATAATCCACCAGGGAAGATAAATATAGGATAAGTGTACTTCCTATATAGGAAGTAAAGGTTTTAGGTGGACAATAGAATGGGAAGCTAACTGAGCTGATGGTGGGTGAAGAGAAGCTCTTCTGGACACTGACTTAAGTTGAAACAGAGAGGATGGGCAAAAATAGGCAGGCAGAGGGAGTGCCAGGTAGAGGGGACAATAGGTATAAAGAAAATCAGCATGGAATTTTCATTTGGAGGCACAAAATAGGTCTGAGATTGAGGGGAAGCTAGTATATTGCTTCCTCTGTAAACACAGACTCTTATTTTTGTTAAGCTGTTGGAAATCTTTTTTTAATTTGACCGCGAGTTGTAGAAATTTTGCTGAGCAAACCACAAAAGGCAAATAACTAACAATTACTCATGATAACACACATCCTTAAATTTTGTTTCTTCTTCATAAAAATAAAATATAATTAAATTAGGCTTCAAGTTTTTATTAATTTTACATACATCAAGATTTCTATATTTAAGGTATTCTGAGATGAACATTTATTATACTAATTATTGCAAAAATTAGTCTTCACTAAATTATCTCAGTATTTAAAGCAAGCACATCACCTTCCCACTTGATATATTTTCAATATATGCTTTCATGTGATTATTTTAGAAAATAACCATAGAGTTTGAGATTAAATCTGTCACTCTAATTTTTAACACTACTTGTACAAAATGCCATTAGATCACCCCTGTCATTGTGGGATGTACATTTTTTAGAAATGATGGGGAGAAAAAAGAAGAATATGTAAAAATAACCATACTGTCTGATTTTTCAGCAAACTCTGTTTTTTCTCCATGCATACTTTTCCGACAAATACTAACAGTGGTGTTTTTTCTAGGAGCTATACAGGCAAGGTTGTATCCACTAGGAAGCTTCTTAGAGCCAGTAATTTTCAAACAATAGAGCAAAAATGCATAGATCAGCCTACTAGTTTATGCTACATCAATTTTACAAACCCAGAGAGCATGAAACTTGAATATGATCTCACCAAAGTCAAATAAGCCTAAGAGAAGCTACCGAAACAGGCCTGACCCTTTTATCTGTACACGCGGACGCCATGCCGCCTTTGCAAACACAATGTGTTCTAAAAGGGCAAGGCAGCCGTGCCTCTAAATGCATGTTCTATTAGACAGCAAAGAACCATAAAAGACGCTCAAAGCAAAGTGTCCAGGAAACCAAGTTGATTAATGTGTAGCCTTACTTCACTCCAGGGGGAAAGGACTGAAGGGAAAAAAGACCATAAGCTCATTTGACAGCTATAAAGGTCACAAAGGAAATGATGGTAGATAGCCTGAAGTTTTCAGGGGTGGGCAGAGACCCAGCCCTCAGAAGTGTGTGGCAGATGCTCTGAGAATGAGGTGCCGGGTGGGCTGCCAGCCTTCCGAGGGCTGAGGCAAAATGAAAGGGGCAATGAAAACACGAGCCCCTAGAACCCCAAGTGCTCATTCAGGGCCCTCTTCCCCAATCAGTGAAATGAGCCGATTTATCTGGCACCAGGATTCTGGGTCCTGGCTCAGAGGACTTTAGGTATCAGTATGTTCAGTGTAGTGTAAGTACCTAACTTTACAATTTTGATTGCTAACACACCCATTTCAAAGAGATCTACCCCAAATAAACATATTGTCAGCTACACAACTAGGTAAAAAAGCCAGGCTATCCCACCTATGAAGTTTCCTTTTACAAAGCCCTGGGTACAGAGGCAGATTTAACAGCAGGCACACCGGGCATGTGCCTTGGGGCCTGACTTCTGAACGGTCCCACAAAACCCCAACTTTACACTTTTTTCTAATGACACCAAGTTGGTTTCATATGTGCAATTTTAATTATGTACAGGTTTACAATCAGCGGTAAAACCTGATAGTATGTTTATATTTGCTTATTTTCATTATTTCATTACTCGTCGGCAGCCGTCCGTCTCGAGAGACAATGGTGTAGCTTCTTAAGAGTCTATCTGCACCGCCGAGAATGGCTGTGCAGTCCGACTCGGGAGTGACACGGTATCTGTCTCCTCCCGTGTTGAATCGACATCTTGCGATGACGCTGGAGTGTCCTCTCCAGTGAAGCTGAAGCTACAGAGCCTGGGCAGGGTGATATGGAGGGTCTGCTGTTGCCCATGCAGCAGACCCCCCCTCTCTTCGCAGCTGAAGGGTCCAAGGGAAAGACGGAGTCAATACAGCTTGGCTTCAGGTGCGCCGCAGGAGTTGCCGGTGTTGACTACAACGTCAAACCGCCTTAGGGACTCCGGCTCCGGATTTTCTGTCGGGGTTTACTCCCTTAGCCTTTCCCCTGAAGAGGTATGCCGCAAGGCAGTGGAGGTTTTTTGGAGTCAGAGTTTTCCTTCTCTGATGTGCCCTGACTGGAAGATCGAACCAGCGACACTTAGCTCGCAGGCCGACGCTCAATTCACTGAGCCAAACCAACCAGGACTCTATTTCATTACTACCCTGTATATTATACACGTACTACACTGCATAGGCCCCACGTGGCTGTGCTACCACTCAGAACCATAGAATAGTAT
The DNA here is from genome assembly GCF_987537825.1 of Furipterus horrens. NCBI lineage: Eukaryota > Metazoa > Chordata > Mammalia > Chiroptera > Furipteridae > Furipterus > Furipterus horrens. The sequence continues at coordinate 34,803,031 of NW_028327182.1, forward strand.
TTGCTACTTTGTACTTACAAAGGTTCTCCTGCAGTGCAGCCTTATGATATACACAAATACGCAGGGATGTAAATTAGTTTGTGGATATGTGCTTTTTTCGTTTATGTTTTTTTTAAGTATATTTTATTATGTTGTTAGAGTAGTTCCAACTTTTTCCCCCTTTGCTCCCCTCAGCCCAGTACCCTCCGGCAATCCCACCCCGCTTCGTTCATGTCCATGGGTCATGCATATAAGTTCTTTTGCTTCACCCTTGCCTACACTATTCTTAACACCTCCCTATCTATTTTGTACCAACCAATTATGTTTCTTGATCCCTGCACCATTTCCCCATTTCCCCTCCCCCCTCCCAGCTGATAACCCTCCAAATGATTCCCATACCTATGATTCTGTTCCTATTCTGGTTTGCTTATTTGGATTTGGTTTTTATTTTTGAGATTCAGTTGATGATAATTGTGAGTTTGCTGTCATTTTAGTATTCATAGTTTTGATCTTCTTTTTCATACAATAACAGCTTGGTGATAATGAGCTCCTTTAGCTTCACCTTGTCTGGGAAGCACTTCTTCTGCCCTTCCATTCCAAATGATAGTTTTGCTGCATAGAGCAATCCTTGTTGCAGGTTGCCTTTCATCACATTGAATACTGCTTGCCAGTCCCTTCCTGCCTGCAAAATGTTTTCTGAGAAATCAGCTGATAGTCCTATAGGCACCCACATGTAAGCAACTCTTCGCCTCTCTCTTGCTGCCCCCAGGACTCTCTCTTTATCTTTCACCTTTGCCATCTCAATCATGATGGATTCTGGTGTGGTCCCTTCTGGGTCCAGCTCGTCTGGGACCCTCTGTGCTTCCTGGACCTGTATGTCCATCTCCTTCCCAAAATTTGGGAAGTTTTCCTCATTTTTTTCAATTCTTGCTTCCTCATTCTGCACTAGTTAACAGGTTTTTTTCTTCCTAATGTTCCAAATCATTAATTTGAACCCGTTTCCTTCCCTTCACCATTGGTTTTGTGTGGATTTTCCTTCGTTTCACTTAGCATAGCCTTCACTTCTTCTCTTATGCGTTTGCCATACTCAAGCATATCTATCAAACCTGTGAGAATCTTTATCACCAGTGTTTTGAATTCTGCATCTGTAAGGTTGTCTATCTCCTCATCTGTTAGGCTGGCTATCTCCTTGTCACTTAGTTCTCCCACTGGAATCTTGATCCATTCCCCCTTTTGGGCCGTACTTCTCTGTCTCCTTATTATGACAGGCTCCTATGCTTGTTTGCCTCTGTGTCTTAGGTAGAGTTGTCGCTCCTCTTATGTTGTAAGGCATGGAGCCTTAGGGATTCGTCAGTACAAGGTGACCTGTTTCACCACGTTGTGGCACTGTATGGGGAGGGAGGGATCCAAGAAGGAACAATGCCGCCTGCCCAGCACTCACCCCCTTTCCAGGAACCTCTCCCACTTCTGCACCAGACTGGCGCCCCTCTAGCTGCTGCCCTGGTTGTCATTCCCAGAGTGTCTGCGGACGTTCTAGGACCGTGGGGGCCCTTTAAACAAGCGGACTCTGCTGAGACCAGCAGTTTCTGCCTCCACTCCAACCCTCACTGATCTGCACAGTCAGAAGCAATGAGGCTTGATTTTCCCCGGTGCTAGGACAGTTAGCTGCTAGCTCTGGTGAGGAGTTGGGAATGCTCCCCAGGTGTCCCTTCTGACTTTTAAAAATGTGTGACTGTGCTTTCTGCTGGCCTGCCATTGCCGCCCCTGCTGCCGCCACCACACCACATACTCTCCACCCAGCTCTGCCCCTCCTACCTGTCTGGATGAGTGTTTCTTCTTTATATCTTTGTTTGCTGGACTTCCATGAAGTTTGATTTTCTGGAACTTCTGGCTGTTTATGGTTTTGAGGTAGTTTTATTCCTTCTTAGTTGTGGAGGGAGATGTAGCATTTCTGTCTCCACCTCCATCTTGTCCAGAAGTCTTCATTTACAGTTTTAAAAGTAATTTTCTGTTCGTATAAATAAATATTCAGATAAGTTGAAATTATATTAAAATAAAATTAATTCCTTTATTTGAAATTATATTAAAATTAATTCCTGTTGTTACATCAGCACCTGGATTTTTGTAGTTTATGAATAATTTTTGAATTTTAGTTAATCATTAATTTATTGCACTTTAATGAAAAATCTTTTCTCTAGTATTCTAATCATTCAGACTATTAAATTTTATATTTTTATTTTCATTGGTAGCTTGAAAAATGAAAAGACATCAAAACTTTGTGATTATTATTATGCTGTTATTATATTATACAGAGATTATATTCAAATTTTATTGGAAATAAAACACTAAAAGTACATAATATTTTTTTATTTATTTAAAAATGTGGTTAGCATGTGTTTTTATTTTCCCTGTCTCTCTCTTTTTTTAAAGGGACCCAATATTTTCTTCTGCACATGGGGCCTCAGCCAACTTTAATCCACCTCTGCCTGGGTAACCTAGGTGACTGGCAACTCAGGTGACCCCATTTCTCTGACACTATGATTCCCACCCATGCTTTAAATTTGCCAATACAGAGGGAATATATGAAATCCTAGACACCTCATCCTCAGACACTAATAAAAGAAGAGCCCCAGGTTCATTTTCCCTCCCTCTACCCTATGATCTCACTCTGTGGCCCTCTGGCGTACTGTACCCTCCAGGACCTGTGAGGACTAAATATTGTTTTTCAAAGTTCCCTGATGGGTGTTTTTGTTGTTGTTGTTTGGCTGGTTGGTTTTTTGCTGAAGTGCATGCTGCAACCATAGGGCCAGCCTAGCCCACAGATGGCAGGGAATGTCCGTGGGGACTAGGCACAAGTAACAGGGACTAGGCCAGTATCTCAGACCATTTCTAGTTAAATAAAAACAAACAAACAAACAAACAAAAACTATCATTAGGCTGCGGCTGAACAGGACAATCAGCTAGCTCATATTCTTCTGTTCTCACTGGCTTATAGAAGTCACCCTGACACAGGCCCCTGGGTCTGGTGGAACACAGATGTTACAGTGCTAGGTCATCATCATCATTCCTGTCATAGAGCAAGGATGTGGGCAGAACCACAGACACTGAAGAACTGGGCAGGCACTCCTATTAGTTTGCTTCAGGGGAAACTCCAGGAAGTGGCCTGTCCTTAAAGATCCTATGAGGGACCTGTAGGCCTTTACAGAACCACTTTTTTTTAATGAACTCTATAGTGTTAGAGTTCTGATTGAGATGGATTAAATCAAACAGTTCTCAAGCACTTACGTCAGTGAACCAGAGCATTAGCCTCCCCAAACTGATAACTCAGAATTACAACTGAGCTTGGTGGAGATCCAAGCCTCACCCTCAATTTCTGGGCCTGGCCTTTTGGTAGAAACCTTCCCAATTCATTCAGCATGTTGGAGAACCAAGAGCTTCTTAAAAATGGAAAGAGCATAGAGAAGAATCATGTCTCATAAAGCTTCCAGATCCTTATGATAGAGACAAAAATTTAACACTTAAGAATTCACAACCTCTTTCCTTCCAGCCCCATGTTGCTCTCTCTGGGTCTCTCCATGAAGGTTAAGGTGTGGAGGAAAGGATGGAATACCTGGGCAAACTATCAAGTATGGTAGCAGGATCTACACTGAAAAGAAGAGAGGGACTAGCGAAAGGAAGGCGAGGAAAGAGGGGGACAAAGTAATTACCAAGGGAAGAAGGGTCTTGGCAGCCACTGTCGGGATTTGGTGGAGATGGATGAGCTAAGAGGAATCTGCAGGCATCTTCCTGTGTGCAGTGCATGTGAAGCCTGCAGGACTCCTTCCAGAAACCTTTAGGAAATACCCATATTAGTTCTCATAGCTTCTGGAGTCAAATTTGTGGGATGTGTATAAACGGCTCACCTATAGTCCGATAACATCTCAGGCAGGCTCAAGAAGAGCAATCAAAATAGCGAGCTTGTTCTAAAAGGAGACGACACTTCTGAAATTTCTACAGCCTATTCCAGAACACCACACGATTATTTTTCTTGTAACTCTTGTCTTAAATCTTTTGTTTCCTGTAAACGTAAGACTTGTGGCTGCCCTTTTCACACTTTTAACATTGCAGTTTGAGCTTCCACATCACATTCCCATCCATAATTGAAACAAAGTCAGTGATTCTAGCGGAAAATACTGCTCTGCTTAACTTTTGGCATCGGAGCGCACCCCACGGAGTGTGCCTCTGTATCACACTGAGTGAAACTCCGAACAGTTTCGCACCGGGAGATCAAATTAACTAATGAGGTAAAGCTGACATTCATGGGTGAAACTCCACCCAATGTTTACGAATTCAACTGAAAAGGACTTTAGAAAAAGTCATTAGAGGAAAAAATGTTCATTCACAGGTCATTGTGAGCAACTCTTGAGAATTTGCCACTATTTTAGAGCGGACCACAGAGGGAAGCAAAAAGGCTCATTCCAGCGGGTGGCTTTGTGGTTGCCCTGGGTGGGGAGGTGGGAAGTGTGAGAAGCAGGCAGCCTGAAGCGAAAATGTGGAGGAGGCAAGAGAGGTTTTCCTGGCCAGGCCTGGCAACAGCAGACACCACTGAGCGCACTTCCCCCGAGGAAAGCTGAGAACTGCAGTAGAGCTATGTGCCCAACGGAGGGGACAGCAATGGAAAAGCTGACGATCTTCACCACAGCCATGTCTCTGGTCTTTTCTTCCTTTTAGAATGGTATTTACTAGAGAAATGGTTTTAAATTTAATGTTGTATAGTTAGTTACATGCATAAAGGTTGGGGAGAAAACATGACACCTGGTCCAAGCAAGCAGAACAATGATGGTGCCATGGATGAAACTAAAAGAACCGGGAAGTGTGTGACCATGTGCGAATGTGTGGGAAGGGTGACAAGGGTGGCGGGTAAAACAGTTTTGGCAATGAGGAGAAAATAGTAAATAGGATAGTAGTTAGAAGTAAAATTATATATATACATACATACATACATACATGTATATATAAAACAATATAGAGAGATATATAGATATAATTTACATGTATTAATTACATGTCACCTGTTATCAGGCGACAAAAAATTATGACAACATAAATTACAGATGTGTTTTAATTAAAATAATATGAGGGAAGAATGATTACTAAATACTACCTAACATATAGGAAAAATAATGATAAGGGAAGCAGAGATGGGGTTTTATAGTTTAGAAAGCACAGCCTGCCTTAGGAAATTCAGTTAGAACACGAGAAACCATCAAAAAATATTTTCAGGACAACTTCTAGGGAGATACAAACATTGGCCTTTTCAGCTCACAGAAAACTCCCTTTGTTATGTCCTGCAGACAGATAGATTTAGTTTTATACCTAGTCAGTTTTTTTTTTTTTAAGGTAAGTGTCAAAAATATAAAGAATCTGAAAAATACCTGAAATTTCACTAAAGATCACTACTAACATTTTGGAAATGAAACAGGTTTTGTTGTTATTGCTGTTTTCAGACAAAGACCTATTCTGTTCCCTTGTTTCTCTAAGTCAGATGTCGTGATGTGAGTTATCACTCCTCTGGCTGGTAGAACTTCCTCTCACTTCTCCATGAGAACATACAGAATTCCCAGGCTACAGTGGTGCCAGAGAAACCCAGGACAGGCTCTGGGTCCTTAATCCATGTTCATCTCCATCTTTGCCATTGAAGCATCAGTCCCTGAAGGTGCTGCTGAGGGCTGGTACTCACGCACCCTCTGAGTGCTTTGCCATGGGCACCCTCCTGAGTCCATCCTGTGGGCGGCTCCTCTGAGCCCAGGCTAGCGGAGGCATGCCAAATGGCCACAGAGGCTCTTTGATTTTTGTGCTCACTGTCCCCTCACTTTTCTTTGTGGGTCTTCCATATATATGGATATATATAACACTTAGACAATTTATATGTAACACTTAAACAATTCATTTTAGTCTTACTTCACACCCAACTTTTCTCACTTATTTCTTCTATATGTTTGGAGGTTATACTCTATTCTTTTATAGTTTCCCTAGCCATTACTTTTATTACTCTTTGTAAATAAAAAACTAGTGTTTTTTTCCTTCCCATATAGGGATAAACCCAGATCTTTCCTACTATTGTTTTCTCCTGTCTGTCTTTCTCCTTTCTACTACTCAGACAGAAGTCACTTGCGACACTTCTGGTCACCAAATGTGTGGAGTTCTCCCCACAACAACAAGCAAGTCTCAGACACCAGCTGGGTGTCCTACAATTTAACTCAATTCCAACATTGTTCACCCATAGATAGTGTCAGATTCTACAGGTTAAGGGCTCAGTCCCACAAGATTGACCCCCACTCCCAACACACACACACTTTAGATGCCATCTGCAAGACCAGGTTACCACCTGTGTTTCTGACCAAGCTGCTATAAGTCACAGGTTCCAAAGATCCCTTCCTTTGGGTGTGATAAATTTGCTAGAGCACCTCACAGAACTCAGGGAAATGGTTATGTTAACTAGTCTAGTAAAGGATATGGTAAAGGATACAGAAGAAGAGGAACATCACTCTCCCCGTGTGAATAGTATTAGCCAACCCGAAGGCTCTCCAAAGTCCCTACTACTAGGATTCTATATAGACATGTCTTCACATAGAAATAATCTGTTATTAATTTCATGTTCAACCGCTCTCCCTCTCCAGAGGAGAGGAATTGGGGCTGAATAGTCCAAGCTTCTAATCATGGCTTGATCTTTCTGGTCATCAGTCCTTGCCAGGAGTTATCCAGAAATCTATCCAGAGTCACCTCATGAAAACAAAAGATGCTCCTAGTGCTCTTAGGAATTTACAAGCATTTTAGAATCTGCCCTGTGTTAGGGACAGGGTCAAAGAACAAATGCTAGAGCAAGAAATGCTCCTAGTGCTTTTATCACTCAAGAAATCACAAGGGTTTTAGAAGCTATGTCAGGAACCAGGGGACAGTGATTATATTTTTTTAAATAGAATATATAGAACATATATATGTATTCTATTATTTCACATTTTTCCAAATACTAGCTCCTTAAATATTTTAACTTCTAGACACTTAAAAACTACATGCTTAAGTTCTCTAATATTTTACATCAATCCTTTTTTAATTCTATGAATTACACATTGTTATCACTGTTTTATACTATTTTTTTCCCTTTTTTTACCAGTATATCTGCTAATCATTTCTTCATCTCAAACCCTCCTGAAAAAAATTTGTATCTACCTTTAGAATTTATTTTGGTAAAAGTCTATGGGTGGTAAACTCTTGATTTTTGCTTAATTGAGAAGTTCTCTTCCTGACACTCTCATTCTTGAGAGATTTTACCTTTGCCTGTTTTCTTTTAGCACAATGATGATGATATTTCACAAGTTACACTGTTGCCATTGAGACATTGATTGTGAGTCTAACCGCTGTATTTAGAGATAATCTCACTTTTCTCATTGATTACTTTTAAATTTCTTTATTTTTGGGGTTCTGCAGTTTCACTATGATCTATCTAGGTATGGCTTTGTTTTTAATTTACTTTTCCTAAGATTCATTGAATTTCTTGAATTTGAGCTTTGGTGTCTTTTCACAAAGTTCTAGGAAATTCTGGCCTTTTTCTCAATGAGTATTTTTTTTTCCTGTTTTATATCTTTTGGAACTCCTGTTATATATATATACACAAGACTATGTCTGTCTTCCATGTCTCTTCACTGTGTTTTTTAAAGTTCTATTTGACATTCTATGTGATACTCTGGATAATTTCCTCCAATCTATCTTCCAGGATACTAATTTCTCTCCAGCTGTGTCTAACCTTCCGCGTAACCCACCCACTGGGTTTTTAATATTAACGATTATATGGTTCATTTTAGAAATCTATTTGCTTCGTTTCCAAGTCTGCTTGGTTGCACCTAATAGTCTCTTGTTTCTTCCTCGTATTTCTAAGCTTCTCTTGTATTTGCCTACACATAGTAAATATGTCATTTTATAGTTTGTGTCTGATAATTCTGATATCTAAACACTTGGCCAATTTGTATCTGCTGGCTCTTGCTTCTGGTGTCTTGTTTCCTTTCCTTTTGAAAACAAGTTTCTTTTCTTTGAAACATTATCTCTGATATTTGAGGCCTGCTGTTTCCTCCAGGAAATTGGCATGCCCTCTGAAATTATCTGCACATGCTTCTGCCAGTTGCCTGCGGCCACTGCCAGAAGTTTCTTAGTCTAACTACACCAGATAATGAGAACTCTGACTGCAGAACCCCATAATGGTTGCCAAACTCAGGGAAGGATATTTCCATTCAGTGGAAATGGACCTGTTCATTCATTGCTAAAGTAGCCACGGGCAAGTTCCCTTATTCTCCACTCAAAAGGGCTTAGTGCTTTTCCCCCCTTCCAAGAAAGGTACAGCCTTTTTAGGGCCCAGTGCAGGCCCCTGTTCTATCTTGTCCCCTTTCCCCTGTTCAACCATCAAAAAGAGAAGTGTCAGCAGGACTGGCAAACACTCTCAGTTGTCACTTATCTCACAAGATCTTACTTTAATTTCACTTTTGACCTCTGCAAATGCCTTAATATTTTATCCCAGCTTAGCAATACATATAGAGAGCTTTAAAATATTTTATACAGTATTCTTAGTTGTTTTCAGCAGGAAAAAAATTTAGGCTATTTACTCCACAATATTGTCAGTAAGTCAAGTTTTGTCCGTATTATTTCCTCACATGAATCCTCTTTTCTTTTTTAAGTATAATTTTATATTTACATAATAATAATGCATCCTATATTATTTTATATTTTTTGACATACTTAGATACTTAGCAAGACCCATAGACTTGCTCCAGGATTATAAAAATATCCAAATATGTGTCCTAACATCTTTAGGGGTTGACTTTGATTCCTCTGTAATTCATTGTGATGTAAAGAATGACACTGGGAATCTACCTTTTTTATTTCTTACAAATATCTGGTCAGTTACCCTAACATCTTTCATTAAAATAATCATTATTTCCCCTGTGGATTAGAAATACTCCCATTTTTCACAAACTATATTCCTGAATAGTGCTTCCGTATCTTCTTGTGTGGATTTTGGGCTCTCAATTCTCTTTAACTGATCAGTCGTCTATCCTTACACTACTGTTAGTTTCATTTAGTGAAATTTCATAATCAAATGTAACATCTGATAAATTGAGAGCTCCTTCATCACTCTTGTTTTTAATTTTTCAGAAATTTCCTGACCATATTCTTGAAACTTTTCTTCCTGATGAAATTTAGAATTACTCTCTCAAGTTTCCCAATATGCCCATTAGATTTCTGACTGGATCACACACGGTTATTTCCATACCACCCTTTATGTATTTTACAAATGGTATCATTAAAATACGGCTGCAGTTGCCTTCAGAGAGCAGTAAGGAAACAGATGGCACACTTAAAGTGTTTTATTGAAGGGAGGTTAATAAAGGGACTACTTCCAGAGGTGTGAGGGAACCAGCAGGGAATGGGAACACCCAGAGACAAGCAATGAGAAGTCATTAGCACCCCAGAACCTGAATGGGCAAAGGCAGAGGCCCTGGACTGGAGCCCACAAGAGGAGCCACGTGGCAGAACACAGCCACTGCCCAAACTTGGCAGGGAAGGGGAGGAGTGGAAAGGACACAGAGGATTGTGTTCCCTGACCACTCACATCCTGTCCTCTGATCTACTGGTGCTTCTTATTAAATCTGAAGCCAGAAAATCTAAAGCTTCATCAAGTTTAGCCTCCTGCAGCCCAGGCAAAGCCTGAAAATTGATCCGGAGGGGCAGATGGGGAATGACTAGCACAGCTTGATTTATGGCCGGGTAACTTTTATACTTGCAACACCACCGTGTTGTTAACATTTGAAATGTATTCACAGAGAAAGTCATTCTAGGGAAATAACTGACTCACTGCCCTGTATCCAGGTGACTTTGAAAATCAGACTCATTGTTACCTGAAATGGGAACAGCTGTTTTCACTTTTGGTTTGACATGTTCTAGGCTTGAAACCTTTCTGGTCAGATGGCAAAGTTGAAATTTTTCTGGTGACAGAGAAAAGCAGCAGGCAAAGTGCAGCTTCCTTCATCCCTCCCCTCCACAGACACAGTCTTAGAGCCCATCTATTAAAGGCTGGTCTCTCGCTAGCTTCAACTTTGAAATGCAATCTACTTCCTGACTGTAAAATCCCCGAAGAAGCCTCAGAACTTTTTTTTTTTCTTCCAAGAAATGCAGAACAGTAAATCTTTCCACAAAGAGCATCCACAGAAACTAATACACAGTAGTTCAAATTCAAGAGCACCTGGAAAGAGTGCAGAACTCAGCAGGCAAGAACAAGCTGGACCCCTTCCAAGAAAGGTTATTTGGGATCATCGCTCTCTTCCTTGCTCTAATTTCTCTGCTGGGCAAACCACACAAAGATGTGGTGAAAATGCCTCCAACTCAGAGTGCAAAGTAAAAAAATTAAAAAACAAACAAACAAAAAAGCCCCAGCTACAGTGAAATCAGCCTTTGATAGCCCTCTACTGAGGGTATTTTTCCTCCAGATTTTGCCTATGGCCCAGAAGGATTCCAGCCTTTGCTCTACAGGACAGATGAGACCTCTTCCTGGGAACACAAGGGCAGCTAAAGCAAGGGCAGCATGGGAATGCAGAGCAAACAGATAGCTTCAACCCAGCAACATACTTAGGCTACTCTGGACTCTCAGCCCTTTACGTTATCGCCAGTCATCTCCTGTATTATATGCCAACGGGGCCGTATTAACCGCGAGCCATTGTTTTCAATGGAAATAACTGGCTTTCAGTTCTGATAATGTGCTTTGGCATCAGGGCATCAAAGTAAACGCAGAGAATGCCCTGCATTGGCCCTGGCTGCTCTGATAAATCGCCCATCAACAGAGTCTCAGAGAGACTGGAGCACGTGAGCAGATGATTGAATTTTTTCAGGTCATTTGCAGTGTGCAAGCCTGCCTAGGATAAAGAAAGCAAATAGGTCTGTTTCTCTGCTGTGTCCGACTCTTTGTGATGCAGCTTCTGAACAGAATGGGATGGCGCCAAACCTAAGGCCATGCTCACTCTGGCTAATTTTCCTTAATGCACCATGTTGTGGAAATACATATTTTAAATAATTCCAGAAACATTTGCTGTCTGGAGATGGATTTGTTGGGGCCTGATTTCACCTTTCCTTCTTGAAACTGTTTTCCTCCTATGGTCCTGTTCCTTCCTGGGTCACTTGCTAACGCCTCCTTCTTCCACTTACTGCCTAAAGGAAGATCATCCCCAAGGTCTGTTCTTGGGCACCATGCCTTCCCTCTCTCCACTCTTTCAATCTTTCACCCAAGGGTGAATCCACAACACAAATCCTTCACTTGAATCCAAAATTTTCTCTGGTCTGGTGGACACCCCACTCTCCTGATACCTTCAACTACACATATGGGAATTCAACTGACCATTTCTCCTCAACACGAAGCTATTCCTGCTCCTAATATCCTGTTTATTCTTTGTTAGCCCTACATCATTTCTCTAATACCCAGGATAAAAACAAGAGTTATCTTGCATATTCACTCATCTCTTCACTTTCAATCTTTTCAGGTGAGACTCTTACCTAGATTATTACAATGGACTCCTAATGCTCCTTTCTGTGTCTCTAATCTCTTTTGATTTAGCTCATCAGATGGTACTACCAGATTAATCACACTGAAAAATCACTTCAGTCACATATCTTCTTTTTCCAAAAAGTTTCTGTGGCTCCCTATGACTTCCCTCGGAAGTTATTGACTCTGCAGCTTAACATTAAGGCAATGCACCAGCCCCTGATTAATTCTAGTCTTCTGGTTATTCCCTGGGCCAAGGTCAGAAAACTGCAACACACGAGCCCATTTTGGGCCATCACCTGTTTTTGTAAACAGTTTTGTTAGAACACAACCATACCCGTTCGCTTACGTAGTCTCTCAGCATTCACGCTACAGTGGCAGGGTTCAGTAGTCACAACAGAGGCCACATGGCCCACAGAGTCTAAAATATTTACTCATGAGCCCTTGGTGGAAAAACTTGACTGATCCCTGCCTGAGACATATTTGTATAGTGTTACCACCAAACTCTGTTATTTGTCACTTTTCAAACAGTAAGCCCCAAACTTCACATTTATACATTCTTCACTCTCCTGGAATGTTTTTCCTGCCCCAGCTCTACAATTCCTTCAAAATCCTCCTCAAATGTCAGCTTCTTCAGGAAAACTTTGATCCAATTGCTTTCATTTGTTCATTACTGAATCACTAGTTAAGCAAATGTCTTTTTATTTTTGCCATTTCTTCTTTTCACTGTATTTTTTTTCCATGACCATTTATTCCCCTTATAGCCCCTGCCTACCCCACAGCAAGTGTCTTGATTGAACATCTCTAATCCAGGCACTATGATAGGCCATGTGGAAATGGTGAGAAATAATGGCCTTAATGAAGCTTGCTATCAACTAAATAATCACACACATAAGTAGTATGGAGAAAAGTAAAGGCACTGTAAGAGAATATGAAAAGGGGTGTAATTTAAACAAGAGGATCAAGAGAGTTCTTCTTTGAGGCAAAGACTTAAATGAGAAGCAAAAAATTGGAATCATAGCATTCCAGGCTCAGAGAGTAACTAGCAAGGTGGCCCTGGGGCAGAGCAGAACTTGTCTGAGGAATGGAAAGTGGGCTGATGAGGCTGGTGTCCCTCCAGAATGAACGCAGAACTGTGTACTTCGCAAGGCTGAGAGGCAGGCAAGAGCTGCAGCAGGAAGGGCTTTGAAAACCATACTAGGAGTTGAACTTTTTTTCCTTTTTCATGAAAAACCATTTTATAGTTTTGAGCATGGAAGAATATGCTCAGATTTTTTTAATATTTTGACTTTTGCATAAAGAACAGATTGGAAGCGATGGCAAAGAATGCCCTGTATCACCTAACTCTTACTGCACTTTGTTAATCCTCCTTTATGACCTTCATCACCTTTACCCTGTGTTATAGTTATCGGGATAACACTGTGCATTGTTGTTCTGTGTGATCACGTCCTGTTGCAACGCTAGATGGCAATGTGCAGGAGATCCTGTTCTCTCTTGTCCATCTTAGAATCTTCTGCACAGCACATAGCACAATTAAACACATAGTAAATAATTAATAAATTAGGTTGAATTACTTGTCCAAATGGCTCTGAATTTGCAGACTTCCATATTTCTCTGGCACATAATGTTTAGGCTCAGCTCTATTCATTAGTCTAATTGGAGAAATTGAATTTTCCCTAGGTATCTCCTTAGGCAAAAGCAGGGCGGTTGGGGGAAAGTTATAAGGAGCTGATCTGGGCAGAATATTGTGCAACATAAAGACTATATTTTATGAAATTAGAGTTTAGCAAAAAAATAGAGTCACCTGTGAGTGAAGGAGTTGCTAATCAATACAAGTGTGATCTGTGATCACATGCTTCTGGCCAGAGACACTATGGATGATATAGAGGGTTGAGTGGTGGCTCCCCCAAAGATACATCCAGGTCCTAAGCCCAAGAACCTGTGAGTATGGCCTTATGCAGAAAAAGGCTTTTGCAGATATAATTAAGGACCTGAAGATAAGATCATTCTGGGTTATCTGTGTGAGCCCTATATACAATGAAAACTGCCATTCTAAAGGACAAAGGATGAGAAGGCACAAATGCAGTGGAGAAGACCATGTGAAGACAGAGCAGAGACTAGAATTATGCTGCCACAAACCAAGGACTGCCTGGAGCCACCAAACTCTGAAAGATGCAGAGAAGCATTTTCCCACAGAGACTTTGGAGGGAACAGGGCCCTGCTAACACCTGTTTGGGACTCCTCATCTCCAGAACTATGAGGAAATAAATTCTGTTGTCTTTAAGTTTTTGGTAATTTGTTATAGTGGCAATAAGAAACTAATACAGATGGGATTCCAGTATGGGGAAATTAGTTTGCCTAGATCCATGCTTTTCAAAATTTTTTTTCAAGGTTTAGAGTCTTTAGTTCAAATAAAATCATATGGATAAAACAAGAGGTGAAACACATAGAAATTTTCCCTGCTCTGGTGGGAAGAAATGGCCAGAGTCCTGCCTTCTTGCCTTTTCTTCATCCTGAAGGTCTGTATGGAGACAGATGACATGGAAGGTCCACTCCCACTCTGAGTTGGTAGATTTCTGTTTTATATGACAAGGGAAGACCGAAGTCCAGAAAACATGGATGTGTTAGGTTAGGTTTCCCAGAAGCAGATTCTAAGTTTATTTAGGACACTATCCCAGGAGTACTGGCATGAAAAACAGAAGTGAGATGGGAAATTGAAAAAAGCCAATATTGGGTGCATTAGTGGGCAGGTGCCTTCTATAGGTAACTTGGTTAAATCCTGTAAGGGCTTCTGGATGACGGTATATAATATGCCTTAGAAATGATCTACTGAGAAACAAGAAGGTGGGATACTAATCCAATCATTTTATTTCATCACTGGTTAGGGCTGCTCCAGTGCTGGTAATTCCCCAGTGTTTCTGACCTCCTCTCCTCACAGTCTGAGCACGCACACAGCCAGCCGAAAATCTCAGACAGAGAGCTCTAGGTACTGGCAGCGTGAAGCTATTGGCATTACTGGAATGGGGTGAAGTAAGGGGACGTGGCCAGGGCTCTGCGGGTCAGTCTGGGAAATACTCCAGTTGGCTTCCGCTACCCTGTGGAAGAACCAACGCTGTGTAAGACCATCTACACTGTCCAGAAGGGATCAGGCAGAATAAACCCCTTGTCTCCCCATTGTTAATATTATTCCTGGAATGGAAACAATGTGCTAATATGTCCTTTTACATAGCTAGTCAATCAACTATTTGTATAAATAAATCATAAAACAACTGAGCATTTGCAGCACACTAATGATACATACACACAACATACAAATATAAGAAGGAAAGGAATAGACAATATTAATTACCCAAATAAAATGACTGTCTTTGTCTTCAGTAAGCTCCCAGGATGAAGAACTAGAAGCAAAATCCATAATATTTTTATTGAAGGGCATTGAGGATAAGAAACCCTTAAATTAAATGAGACATGAGCATGCTTATCAGACCTAAGGGTGAAATACTAAAGAAAGATGCAAACAGTGGACAACACCGAGCATATTACTGCTGGGAGGGCAGCTTCTGTTTGGCAGAGTCCATGTGTCACAGGCCACATGGAGAACTCATAGAGCCCAGGAGGGACCTTGGTGTGGTGGTTAAAAGCAAGTGGTTAAGTCCTGTCAGAGCTGGGATGGAATCCCAGCCCTACTCCTTACTGGGCCTTGAGCAAGTGACCCTTTCTCTTGTGTCATACAGGGACAGTCTGATTCTAATGAGGCTCCAAGAGTGACCGATGCATAGCGATGAGTGCCTACACATAGCAGGTGCTCAAAACATTATTTTATTCCCCCATGTTGTTTGTAAGATGCTCGAGCCGTTGGCTTCTGCATCACTCAGGGACTCATGGCCGAGGGAGCAAGCAGAGGGAATGAAGCTGGGACTGCCCACTCCTACAAAGGCGCAGGGAAGGGTAAGATTTTCAGAGACTATAAATTTCTATGAAGATACTCAATCTTGGGGCAGACCAGTTTGTTAAGAGCATGTCAAGCAGAGACTTAAGACCCAGGATAAAAATCTAATTCTACAGAAGAAGAGGAGTAACCTCTGTGCCCACAAGCATGGCTTCTGAAAGGCCTGGAATTCCTTGGTTTGAGGGGAAAAACGTGCTTTTGGGGAGACAGTCTTCTGTGGGGAGCTTCTGGCTTACCACATAGTCTTGCTGCAGTTCTCCAAACTGTGTCCCTGTCTGACTTTCCCCAGAGCATCCACATTTCCCACTAATTGCAAAACTGCCCTCACTCTGAACCCTTCAACTCCAACCTACAGAGCTGGAAGACAAATTCATAAGTATTTTAAGCAGATGTCATGGAATATACAGAAAATCTGTTTATAGGATTTTTTTTCTTAAGGAACTTGAAAATAAAATTTGAGCGATGCAGAAGTCTTCCTGGAGTCATTTCTGTACCTGCAGAAAGGTAGATTAGAAAGATGACTGTCATCAGATGAATGGTGTAAATCGTCTTCAGGCAGAGATCCTGGAGTTCGGTGCATGCTGTGCTGACAACCCACTGGCAAGCCAATGCAAATTGCTGACACTCGCTGTGCCTCAGTTTGCCCATATGCAAAGTGGAGATAAACTGTATCTCCCCACTGGGGATGTTCCAAGGATTAATGAAACACTATCACGGGAGCTCTTTGTGGTATTATATGCCCCAGAAGGTAATACCATTATCAAAATGCACAATGTAAGTCTCTATTTTTTATTTGTGACTTTGATGGCATGAACAAACTTCACCCTCCAGCCTTTTAATATGATTATAAGTCCTTTACAAGAATACAGCTTTTACTCTGCACAGCAGGACACATAATATTTCTTATAAATTTAATTTAGAAAACGGCAGGAAAATAATGTTAAGGATTTGCCTTAAACCTAATAAAGCAAGGCGATTCCATTAATACTGCCATTCCATCTTTAACTCGGCACATTGTGCTTTAAGACGAGTCATCTAGAGCCCCACTATTCTTTGAAACAAGAAAGGTACACTTGAGACACGGGACACATTTTGTCTCTGAATCCCTTTTCCCTAACACTGCCTAGTCAGATCCCCCAACAACCTCCTTAATGTTTCTTTCTTCTCTTGAAGTAGTGGTCTGCATAGTTCTAGGTAAGTTTCACGGTGACTCCAATAATGGATGCTCTTTCCCTTTGCACTCAGCTACCCCCCCTCTCCAACTCCTAACCTGCTGTGGTCACTGGGGATCTGTTTGTGCCACAGTGAGGTGCGAAACTCGGAAGCTTTTAAGTTTTGATTAAAACAACACACATTTATCACCTTACAGTTCTGTAGATTACCAGTCTGACATGGGCCTCACCGGAGGAAACACAGGGCTGTGTTCCTTCTGTGGTCTCTGGGGGAGAATACATCCTTGACTTCTCCTGTAGTCTGCATTTCTTCCCCTGTGGCCCACTTCCTCCATCTGCAAAGGCAGCATTAGCGGGTGAAATCCTTCTTATGCTGTTGCTCCAACCACTACTGCTCCCCTCTTCTACTTTGAAAGATCTATGTGATTACATGTGGTCCACCAGCATAATTGAAAAAAATCTTGCCCATCTCCAGGTGAGCTTATTAGTGACCTTAATGTCATCTACAACCGGACATAGCACGGGAGAACAGGCAATGGAGCCATGGGGGATGCTCCGAGCCCAGAAGAAAAGCTGAACCTTTTTTTTTTTTTTTGGACCACAGTTTATCCAAACCCAGATCTGCAGTGGCCCCCACCCCTCCATCATGTCAGGCAGGCCCCTCCCTCCAATTCCAAGTGCACCAACCATTCTCTCCCAACCACCCCTCCAGTGGGCTCCAGCTCAGCTCAGGAACGTCAGCCCTCTGGAAGTCTGCTTCAATTTCTGAATTTTCCCACCAATGGGCAAACTCCTCATTTCCCCTTATCATGTCATTTAACATAATCAGAGTTTCCAGAAATTAGGATCTGGATCTACTGGGGGGGGGGGGGGGGGAGACTGATATTCTGCCTACCACAGGACCCAAATATATTCCCCAATATTTGCTACAATGGACAGCGTGGGTCCCCTGAACCCCAGGGGCTGTACAGTGGGATATTGTTCTTGTTATTGGAAGATATGCTGGACTAGTGACATTCCCTACCCCTCGAGTTTCTCACTCTCTGGGCAATACCTTCTTCCTTATCAGGTCTTGAAGCCCAAATGCCAGTCTCCATTCTACTCATGATGAGAAATTCATCAAATCCAGGTCAGTGCCCACCTGAGAATCTCTTGTAGACAACAGTAATCTGAATGCATTTTTGAATGTTCTGATTTTTGACTGCTAAGGCTAATCCTCATTCTAGACCTCTGCCCTATATTTATTGAAATAACAGCTAATTTATATTTTTGTGTTCCTGACTGAAGCCATGTCTGGTCAAGGTTAAGTTCAACCTGAGTGGTGTTTGTCTCTATTATAACACATCTATGTGGCACATAGACATTATGGAAGTATTTGCACACAGGATATCACTTAATCTCTTAGATGTCTATATCCTCAGAGATATAAAATGCCTTACCCAGTTTCATCACCTTCAATAAACCCACATTACTTGACTCTAGAATAATGTTGTGCCCTCGCTTGGGCACCCACTACCTGTAAGCACCCAGTGCCTTCATACACCCCTTCCCCGTTATGCTTGGATGTAATCTGTCTTAGGGAAGACCCCCTGTTTGGAGGTAAGTGGTTAGTTATTCTAGGAATTTCTTATTCTTGGAAAGAAGCCCGAAGGAACAATGGAAAGGGAGTTGCAGTGAGAGCCCATACCCAGACACTCAGTCAAGAAATCACCTGTGGTTGACAGGGGTCCTCAAATTATTCCATAGGGCAGCTGTCTACATTTTAGCCACAGCTCATCTCATATAGAAGCAAATGAAGCCAAAGGCATCCCCTGTGTGAGATTCTATAGTAATGAAGGAAGTGAGTTAGATTGACTGGCAACCAAAGATTAATTGGGTCTGTGTGAGTAAGTAGTTGATGGGACAAGGTCAGCCTCTGCTCTGTGTCAGCTTGAAAGAGGATGGTGGGAGTCAGGAGGCTGTGAAGGGCGGCCTCAGGGTCAGAATGACAGCAGCTAGGGGAAGGCTGTGGACTGTGAAGTAGAACAACTGCAAGTGTAAATGACCTGGGGCTCTGATGATGTGCAGCAGAGATGTTCGGGCTTTTAGACTGACATTCAAATGACTGAAATATCACCCGCCTCAGCTGCCTGATCTACACGAAGGGAAGTGAACTCAGATCAACCAAAGGATTACCATTTGCTCAACAGAGTGTTAAAAGGTTTCTCAGTCCCTAAGGTTTGAAGGCTTTGTAATAATGTTGCAATAAAGGGCAGTTAATGCAACACATGGGTGGCCCTTTTAAAATATTTACCTCTAAATGAGCCTATTAAATTTCTAAAAATATTAAGTCTGTAGCAGATAGAGCCTCTCCCCACAAAGACAGATTAAAAGAAAAACACATCAAATGTATAGGCTGGTGTCACTCCTCATCCATTTGAAGTTCGGCCCTGTGAAACAGCCCTAGCTATTTCTTATTCTATGTGGATATCCATCTTTAAGGGAAGATTTGGGGAGGCAGGTAATGAGGAATAGGGACTTTTAAGTAGAAGAGTGATTATATTCAAAGCACAGGCTGCCACATGGCACAACTAGGAACCGCTGCCCAGGCTAGCCCTTGGTCTCTTTCTCAGGGTGGGTCTCCTCAATGCAGCCACTGAGGCAGGGCCTGGACTTCAGCCTTGGAGGCCCCACATTTTGGTATTTGATTTTTTCCCAGGGATGAGTAAGTTCATGGACTGATTCAGCCAACCAAACTCAAAAGAGTAACTAAATACGGTGTTCTTATTGATATTCACTGGGAAATATATCTTGATCATCAGCCAGGATCTTAATAAATCAGGTAGGTAGGAATTCAAGTTAGTAATCAGAGTTTCTTGATTTGCAGAGAATCATATCAAAAGGAGGTAGAAGCTGCTGAAATATAGTTCACCCAGGTCATGAGGTGACTTATTAGAATTATCCAAGCCCATAGCACAGTGCACCTAATAATATTACAATAAAATTAATAGTTACTTATTACTCATATATCATGGGCAGAGAGATAAGCAGTTTATGTGCTTGCAATTATTATTGCTACTTTACAAAACAGAAAATTGTGGCTTAGAATTGGTGACTTGTACTAGACCACATAAACTACAGAGTGATAGATTTGAGGTTAGACCCAGGTCTGTCTGACTCCAAGCCCAGACTCTTAACCACCATTATATACTTCCTCTGCTCTCAGTGAAAGGCTCAGATTCTCAGATTTACTGCCTCTTCCCTGACAGTGTTGGAAAAACACTGCCAAATCCCTGCTTTCTGACTTCCCTTTGTTTAAGCTGCCACAATGACCATTCTTTTCTGTTAACACAATTTTTTTTCTGTCTCCTCTCTTCTAATTCATTCCTTACACTGCAGCTACGGTGATCTTTCTAAAACACAAATCTGATCCTGTCGCTCCCCTGCTTAAAACCCTTAACTGGCTTCCGTAGGCTACAGCACAAACTCCTTTGCTTGGATTCCAGACCTGATGATCAGCCTGCAGCTGCCCATCCTTCCTCGCCTCACGGCCCTTTTCTCCACCCCCACTCTTTGCTCCTGCCATGTTTAACTTATTTCTGTCCTTGGAAGCTCAATCCCAAAGCCATTAAATTCTCTCTTCGTCTCTCTGGCTCTCACTCTCCCTGTTCTGCCCATGTCTCTCCATATCTTTTTCTCTCTCCTTTTCTCCTTACCTCCTCTTCCTCCAGCTCCTTATTCCCTGCTCCTTTTCTAGCTAACATGCACCCATTTGTTCCACAAATATTTATTGAACACTTGATATGTATCAGGCACTGCTATAGGCCCTATAGTTACGGAACAGGCTGGATAGACGTGGAACGTTCATTCTAAAGGTGATAGACAAATTAATCAATAAAGAGGGAGGCTCCCAGATTGTGATAAGTGGTATGAAGAGAATTAAAGTTGTGATGATATGAGGGCAAGAAGAGAAATCAAGAAAGACTTTTGAGACTGTGACTCTATGCTATGATCTGAATGATGTGCAGACCTGCTCTGTGAAGATTAGAAAGACTGGCCTGTATGAAGCTCAAAGTTGGGAAGGAAGATGGAGAATTTGAGGCACAGAAAGGCCAATGTGTTTGAGGGTGGGTTGTAATAGTAGGAGCTGAGCTTGGAGTGGAAGATAGGAGTGAGATCATATGTGCCTTTAGAGCCTAGGAAAAGAACCTTGGGTTTTAGTCCATGTACAAGGGGAAGATATTTTGCACAACCTGGTTTCCAGTTTTATAAAGTTTTCTCTGGCTACGGAGTCAGGAATGGATGGCGTGTGCTGGGGTTGGAAGGGAAGAGGAGAAGCAGGAAGGATAATTAGGGCTCCATGGCAGCGAGCCGAGCAAGAGGAGACACTTGCATGAGGACAGGGCCTGCGGACACCGGAAGGAAAGGTGGATTCGGGTGTGTTTGGGAGGTGGCAAAGTTTGTTTCTATGGATGGATCATGTGTTTGGGGCGAGAGGTCGGAGGAAGTTTGAGGTAGAAGGAAAGAGAAGAATTGAAGATGACTCCTACAATTTGGTGTAGGCAACTGAATGGATGTGCTGGTATTTTCACAGCTGGGAAAAACTGAGAAAGAAACTGGTAAATAGGTGCTGTAAGTTTTGTGAGGGCAGGGAAAAGGACGCAAACAATAAATATCTGATATCTGAGTAAATAAATTTAATTCATTATTTTAACTTCTATTCACTGTATTTTGGTTAAAAAAATAGCTCTAACTCAACATACACATAATTGTTCATCAGTGAAGTGTTTTAATCTCTTGGCCATGTACAGATTACTTCTTGAGGTCAGTCATATCTTTAACTCATTTCCTGGATTCTGATTCTAATTTTACTTTAAGCAGCTGCTGAAGGTGCTGTGGGGGACAGGGCTATGCTTTATTTGTTTTATCATCAGCACCCTAGAGCAGTATCTAGTGTGTAGCAGATGTTCAGTAATACTTTATTAAATGGCTAAATTGGCCAATGCTTAGAAAATACATGGAGGCAGACTTCAGCTTTATAAAATATTTTATAACAATTGGGGCACTTGGGATGGCAATCTGTCATCTCCTATATCTGAGCTTTCACAACAGGGAAGGTGAGGTGAGGTGACATATGTGCTTACACAAGGATATTATTTAAAAGAATGTCTTGTTTTCAACAAAACAAAATGAAGTTTCAAACATTCCTATGACTCTATTACCATTTCTTTTCTAAGAGAAAATCACTTAGAAACTCCTCATACTGAGGAGGCCCCTGTGAACAAAATGATGTTCTGAATGCCCTTAGCTTAGATTTCCCAGTGACTTTAACTACCTCAATTCCTGTGCTATAAAGCAAAGGATCTTATTATTTTCTGCCTTCCACCCACCAGCTTCATAGAAACCTGGATGTGAGGATTAACTGAGAAAGGAGTTGAAAGCACTTTGCCTTGGTAAATGCTGGCTGTTACATTATACCACCAATTTGAGCAACATCCATACTTATCCAATGAAAGCTGCCTTCTAATAATAAGCATTCAATCATTTTGTAATGCAAGGGCTTAGGTCATTTTGGTTATAAGATCCAAGGTTGAGTGATTACACAAAGCAGACTGATATCACGTGCAAGGCCTGGACTCCAGAATTGCTTTTGTCTCCATTTCCATAATCAGGTTCAAGAAAGATTTGGTTATTAAACTGTCATAAACCAAAGTCTGTCGTGGTTATAAAGTATGTGACAAAAAACCCAGTGAACACTTTAGGATGCAGAATAAGCACTCTTCTGGGACTGGCAGAAGTTTAAGTTCCCTCCAAGAGTAAGTTTAGGTTTCTAACAGAAAAAAAAAAAAAAGTAAAGATTCCAGTCTTAACAAAATTCTCCCTGGGAGCAACAGCACTGGAATGACTAGAAGATCATGTAGGTAAAGTGCCCAGGTTATACTCAGTACTTTACATCCATCTAGCATTTCTGAAGTTATTATCTGTTTCCTGGACAGAAGACAGGACTGTCCTTTCATCTAGAAAAGAGATACCCAGACAGACTAACTGGGTCATTGGGGAATTATTTTTTGCATCAAAGGGAGAAAAACAAACAAACAAACAAACGAAAAAGGGCAGGAGGTAACTTGCTTTCCTGTACATAAAAACAAAGCAAACTCCTTCTGTGTGGCTAAGTCTCGATGATTTTGTCTTCCAACAAACCCCCAAACATCGATAGAGTGCTTCAAGTGCCAATTTGAATTTGGCAGGCAAGTGGGCTGCAAATGATCTAATTTATCTCAATTCAAACCAGCTTAGCAACTTTGGAAGATGGTACATGAAAACAGGCAACATGGGAGTCACAAACACATGAATTTTAAGGTCTTTAAGCAAAAGTGACTTCCTAGGACAAACTACTTCCTATGATACATTCAGTAAACCATACAGGTAGAAACCGCACTGGAGACAGGACAGGCTACTGGGTAAAAAGTCTTGTCTATTTAAATATTGGGCTCAAAAATAAGAACTACAAACCAGCTGCCTCCTTTCCAGAAGGAAAGAAACTTTCAAAAGGCAACGATGTTGCTGAAACCCTAGGAAGACGTGGGAGTTCGAAGAGAGGCCGCAGGGGGAGAACACAGTAATTATTCAATAATTATTGGCGGTGAATAAAATGCATGAAATACAGGTGTAAATTATAATGCAAGAATGCCATCATATCCGAATGGCAGTACCTCCTTAGTCCAGGAAAGAGCACCCCTATGGATTTCTTTTCCAAACCTTTTATTTTGCTTAGGGGAGTTTTAGAAAGAGCAGCAGGCTGTGGGGTTATAAAAGTCA
The DNA here is from genome assembly GCF_987537825.1 of Furipterus horrens. NCBI lineage: Eukaryota > Metazoa > Chordata > Mammalia > Chiroptera > Furipteridae > Furipterus > Furipterus horrens. Next base: position 34,826,489 of record NW_028327182.1, read on the forward strand.
CAGCAAATTGAGTAAGAGGGTTGGGGTTACTCAGGTAGCCTAAGAATTTTGGAACTTCACTTTCCCTTTTCTGAGTGTGGCCACTTTAGTATAAAAGGTAAACGATAAATGGGTGATTTGGTTTTCTAACATAAATACAATGACAAAAAAACAGGAGCACAAAGAGAAAACTGAACTGAAAAATGAGGCTTTTAGGCATGGGCAAACTTGTTATTTTGATGGCCATCAGGGCCACTAAAAACAAACGATTAGCGTTACACAATGCCTTATGCTGGTGTATTGCTTTATGGCTTGCAAAGTGCTTTTATATTCCATTTCTATGTGGCTCTCACAGCAACCTTGTTTTAGGCAGGAATTGCTAAACAAAATGAGTACATCAGGTGTCTGCGTATGCCTGGCAGAGCTGGCGCTTTACGAGTGAGAACACTGGGGTGCAAAGAGGTTAAGTGAGGAGCCCAAGGTCACAGGTCTTGTCTGTGCCAAAGCCACCTCGAATCAGGTCCTCAGAACCTGGGCGCAAACCACCGTTCCGCTACCTCCTACTGAGTTCCTGTGTTCTCAGGGCGCAGAAGGAGACAACCTGAAAAGATCCGCTTAGGCAACAGTTTCTATTCCTTCCCTCCGCAGAAGCTGTTAATTGGTTGTAATGTCAAATGATTTACATGTCACCTCATTTAATTTCTTTGTCTTTTTCTAGAGGTGATGATGGGCAGATAAAATGAGTCATCAAAAAAGGGCAGAGGGAATTTCAACCCAGCCAGCACTGCTCTCCTGAAACACTGCAGAAGATTCAAGACTTTTCCACGCACTCATTTCCTGGTTACATCTCTAGTACAACCTCAAGCAAGTAGTGCGTTTATCTCATTTGTATATGGAGGAAGTTTTCTGTCTCCTACTCTTCAGAATCTCGGTGCCCTTCCAGCACAAAATGAGGATGGGTTTTGAAAAACATGGAATGGATTTTATCAATCTGTAAAAACTGGAAACCTCAGGATTCCGGGTATTTTTGTATTTGAGTCTCTGCCTCCAACTGGAGCCTGGGTATGGCTTCAGTTTATCCCTCCTAACAACAGTGCCTTCATCTGTATGTCCCATCCAGACGCCTTCTGAGTGCCATATCCCCATCCAGCTGGCCCCAGCCATCTCTACTTGGATGTCTCACAGACACTTTGAAGTAAACACTCTGTATAAAATTCATCTTTTCCTCAAAAATGGCTTTCCCTCATCACTGTTATTCTAGATGAAACCCAAAAGGCCACAGCAAGATCTGAGAGCCCACAGACATCTACGTGGCACGGAGGGAGAGTACCTAGCCCGCACACACTCTGCAGGCAGAATGGAGGGCCCTAGAGTAATATGAATCTGCAGTGAGAATACCACTCCCAGCCAACTCCAGCCTGCACCTGCTTTATCCCTGACTACCTGAATTACAGTCCCCAGAATTTATGACCACCCTCATTTATTTATGCATTTTCTGTGGCTACTTTTGTTCTGCAGTGGCAGAGCTGAGTGGTGGTGACCGAGAGCTTATGTTCCATAAAGCCTGAAGTGTTTACTCTCCGGCTCTTTACAGAAAGTGTTTGGTGACTCCTGCCCTAATAGAACATCAGGATAATCCCCTGATTTCCTGCATGCCTTGTGACCACAGTCCCCACAAAAAGCCCAAGTCTCCCAAGGCATCATCATGGCTCTCGAGTCTGCTCTCTCCTTGTTACAGAAACAGGGGTGTTCAAAAGCCCCCAGAGCTTGTGGCTGGAGGATGGGGAGAAGGAAGCAGCTTTTAGGATACCTTCCAATGCCTGAGGCTGGTGGCTAGTGTCTTTGTTATGCAAAATGGCTTTAATGCATCCAAGGCCTCAGGTAGATGGGAGGGGTCTTGGACCATAGGATGGTATGGAGAAAGCACACAGAGCCTGCGTGAGGTTCTGTGAATGGTCAGAACTGGGGACCATGCCGACGGCATCACAGGACGCAGTCAGGGATTTAAAAATAAGTGGCAGACATTGTAACCAGGCTGACCATGCAGTTTTAACTTGGGGACACAATGACCATGCAGTTTTGAGAACTAGGTCAGACCATGCATTTTTGAAAAGTTCTCGCCATGCGGATTACAAAGGAGGGTACACCTTGTAGCTTGGAGAAGGGGAAATACTTTTGTCGTTTTGGAAAGGAAAGGCTGGGAATTCACGCGGCTCTGGATTAAAAGCTGGCGAACACCACAACACAGAAAGACCTTCCCAATCAGAATTGAATGATTGGCAGCTACTGGGAAAGCTGAACTGTGTTTAGAAAGTAGGGAAACGGTATCTCTAACTTTTCTAAAACTAGCCTGATTTGGTAGGGGGAGGCAGAAATATGTGTTTGTGGGTGCTTTAAGGAACATAAGACTTAATGGCAGAAATCCGCAAATCTAAATCTATATAACTGTTAAATAAACAATTCTTTTTTTCTTTTCACTAAACTCTGGCATTAAGAGTTATAATTCTGGCGGCAGGCAATCGGGCCCCTAACTAAACAACCCGTGGGTTCTGTTTCAATCGGAGCAGCCCAGGGGTTCTGTAACATCCTGACCCAAGCTCCTATTCCTCCAAAGTCCTAAACTTTAGAGCGATCTTCTCTAGAACTCTTCGTGCATGCTCAGCAGAATCCCCTAACTCCTCATTTCAAAGTCCCTTTCATTTTCTTGTTCTTATAGAAATCTGGCTGTCCCTTCCTTTCCCTGCTGGTCTCCCAAATGATGGCTATTTTCTTTCCCAACACCCCATGTACCAATGCACCTAATGGGTAATGCTCCTCATCACCACTTCTGGATCACTGCTCTCCCTGCCCCCAAGTGCCTTTGACTATGCTATTTGATACCGCTCCTTTTAATAACCACTTACCATCCTTCCAGTCTTCACCTTTATTAGTTGAAGAATTAGGGCCATGAGCTACTGGAAGTTTTCCTCCCATTATTCTATTATCATCCTTTGTGATTTTAATATCTATATAGATATTAACAAGCTTGTCCTTGCCTCCAGTGATTTTATCTTTCAGTGCACCTAAGTTATCCAAACTCATAGTATGTTTTGTTACCCAGTGTACATGTTTTCTACAAAATCTCAATTTCAGACATCCCACCCTGATCACTACTTCCTACTTTTCTCATTTATTCTAACACCCCCATACCAATATTTTTTACTCTCTGGACCTTCTCTCCATTGACACTACCTCTTTCTACTATCCATCACTGCACTATGTGCTCATGCCCCTCTTTTATCCAACTTAGACGACATAGTCCATATTTAAAATTCCCCCCTTGCATCAACATCAGCTCCCTTCTTTCCTTCTCTCTCCATAGTGTTTACATTCAAAACTCTAACCCTGATTAAATCCAGCTTTTCACATCCTCCATTATTGCTCCCAAGCAGCTGATCATAACTAAGGAAAAAAATATGCACATGACCCTTCTGGCTTTAAATTAATGACTACAAGTCTCAAAAGCTTTCAACCCTGCCCAGGAAATCTACGATATTTCCATAGTCAATGCATTCTCTCACTCTGAAATAAATATTTCACAGTTATTTTTCTCTTCTCTAACTCCCTTCCCTCTTCCCTCCCCCACCAATACACACACACTTAGCATTGCCTTGCTTCTTGTTCCACCAGGGAAATAGGTACAATGTACTGGTATTCTACATTCATCTCTTCCCTCTTGTTCCACCTTTCCCTTGTTACACAGAAAGAATGGTGCCTGTTCTTATCAAAGATCACCACCCCTCCACATATGGACTGGATCCTATTGCCTTCTTGCCCAGCCAAGAACTTTGTCTCTGCTTTTAATCCATTCTCTTTATTAGACTATTCCCATCAGCACCAAGACTTGCTAAAATAACTCCAAGGGAAAAAAAAATAATGAGTCAAAACAATAACAACAAAAACACCTCCCTTGACCACAGGGTCCTTCAGTCCCTTTTTCTGGTCCTCTTTGGAATAAAATTTCTTAAAAATGGTCTCCACACAGCATCAAAAGGAAACTTTCAAGACTTAAATCAAATCATACCATACCCAGCCAGTCAATCCTACAGTTTTCCCAACACACTGAGAAAAAAATTCTGATTCCTTACCACAGTTTATAGAATTTACATAATCAGATCCCCTATTTGACTTAATTTTTTATTCCTTTTCTTCCCAATCACAGTTTTTATCTACTTACCCTGCTTTACATTTCTTAATAGCAATTAGTACTTAACTATAGCTGGCCAAATGATGGTCCTCAAAGATGTTCACATCCTAATGCCCAGAGCCTGTCAATATGTTTGTTACCTTACATAACAAAAGGGACTTTGCAGATGTGATAAATTAAAAATAGTGAGATGGGGAGATCATTCTGAATTATCTAGGTTGAACAAGAGTCCTTATAAGAAAGAGACAAGAAGATGAAATCCAAAAAGGGGATATGACAAGGCAAGTGGAGGTCAGAGTGGTGCCGTCATGGGAAGGGGCCATGAGCCAAAGAATGCAGGTGACCTCAAGAAGCTGGAAAAGACAAGGAAATGGATTCTCAGAAGGAACACAGTCTTGCTTGCACTTTGATTTTAACCTGTAAGATCCATTTTTAGACTTCTGACCTCCAGAATTTTAAGCCACTAGTTTATGGTATTTTGTTACTGCAGCAATAAAAAGCTAATGCACTGATAGTATGCTGTTTCTTTAACTGTTTATTATCTGTCTTCCCTAACACAATATAAGTCCAATGAATTGAAGTTATTTTCCCCTCTTTTTCAATATACCCAGCAGTCTGAATGGTGGATATTTGTTGAATTAACAAATTTGTTGTACTAGGAAAATGAATGAGAATCACTTCCTCCCTGGCTGAGGCATACCCTTTATACTTTGTTTTGCCACATGGCACTGGTCTCTGGAACCAAAGACTATAATACACAACCCAGAAAACACCTTTGACTTCCATGTGCCTGGATTTCCATGTGGGGCCTAACACTATCACAGAATAACTCCCAGACTCTTTCTAGCACTTAGATAATCTGCCTCATGGATCATCATCAGAGTGTTAAATTAAGATGTTCATTTTACTTTCTGGAAAACTGTCCATTTCTCCTATATATTGCTTGATAAGTGAGAAGATAAATTAATAGGAAGGCCATTAACTGGAAATTGAATCTTACTCACTTAACCCATTTGTTTTTCTTCCTCACTAGAATATAATCTTACTAGGGACTAAAATGTTTAACTCGCTGCTTTATCCTCGGGGCCCACAAGCATTCTTGGTACTTAGTAGGCTCTCAATCAGAATTTAATGAATGAATAAGGTTTTAGAAAAATTTTTCTTCCCCTTAATCTCATATACAAATGATCTCTAAATTCTATAGATTATCTTTCTCTGTGTGTTAAATATGCCCACTCCCCTCCATCTCTTCTGCCCCTGCCTTGATTCAGGACCCTCATCATCTCCTGCTGGGATGACTACAGTATTCTCCAGATACCAAGCCCTTCCTCGCACTGAAGCTAAAAGAGCTTTCTCAGATCTTATCATATTAACCCCCCACCCCTAAGACCTCTTCAATGGTTTCTCCATTGCCCACGAGATGGGATCCTTACCATTTGGTTTAGCATCAAAGTTTGTCATATCCTGCTCTGACCCTACAGTCTTATGCCTTGCCTTCTATCTATCCCTTTTCTCATTCTTAGTGAGCCTGTGATGCTCCAAGTCAGGCTATTGCTTAATGTCCCTGTGCCATTACTTAGGCTTCCTCCTTTGTCTGTGTTCTACTTATCTACTGCTATATAAAAACCATCCCAAAACACTGTGGCTTAGAATAACAACAACCATTTTCTATTATTATCTCTCATGGAGGTGGAGGTTGATGGGCTCATAGGCAATTATTGCTGTGTTCTCTCATGAAGTTGCAGTCAAAAGGAGGCTGGGCCTGGAGTCATCACAAAGATTTTATGTGTCTGGCAATTAATAGTGACTATGGGCTGGCTGGGAGCTTAGCCACGGCTGAGAGCTGGGGGCTCTTGGTTTCTTTCCACTTGGGCCTCTCCATGGGGCTCAGCTTTCTTACAGCATAGTGCCAAGAGCAAGCATTCCTAATAGAGTAGATAAAAGTGGCATGGCCTTTCTCTCCAAACTCTGTAAGTCAGCTAGTATACTCTCACCATATCCCATGAGTTAGAAGGAGTCACTAAGATAGCCTATATTCAAGCACAGGGGAACTAGATCCCATATTTGATGTGAGAAACATCATGTACAGTAAAAATAGTGAGATGAGGAGATGATCATGTACATACAAGAAGGGAAGGAATTAATGGTGACTGTCTTTGGAGACTAGCTACCATGTGAGGAATGCTTTTTTCTTTTTCATACTACTTCCATAATCAAACATATTATTTACCTTTCAAGACCAGCTTTATCCCTGACTCCCACATCTTGAGGCAGAATAAAGCCCATTCTCCTTTGTAGGTCTACTCTTCCCCTTGTGAAAATTGGACATAGTAGAGTCATTTTAACATGGAGCCAAAATAGCTATTACACAGAAGAACTTGCATGTCTTCGTCCTTGAACTGTTGGAATGTTTGTACTGGACAAAATAACTTCTGCACTGGGCTGGAGCAGCACTGCCTTCCAAACAGCTGTTTTTAAAGATAACAGGAAAGCAGGCATCTTGACCACAAGAACCGATCATTATGAACATTCATTAGAACCAGTAAACATCCCTCTATAGCTGGCTAAAAAACAATTCTTAACACCAATACAAATTCTCTTCTTCTATTCATGTAATTATTTTCCTTCCTTTTTCTCATTAGAACAAATCAAAACAAAACAAAAACCTTGTCTTCACCCTAAAATTGGCACACAATTTGAATTTCTGCATGAATCTGTGCTCCTAGACTACAATTCTGTGATCTCAGGTAAAAGATTCTTCCCTCTTCATTTGGCTTATTTTTAGTTTAATATCCTGCAGGCCTCTCACTTGGTATCTACAACATATTATTTAATTACTTATTTATACTTCTGCTTCTCCTAAACACTTCAGGACCTGAGTCTGTGTTTTATCATCCATGCCTAGGAAAGTGCCAGGTACAAAATAGGCCCTCAAAAAATTTGTTAAATTAAAAAAACCAAATAAACACTCACCTGTTTTTGAGGGTTAAAATAACCAGAACTATGCTCTACACAATTGGTATTTGAGAGAAAGAAGTTCAAGTGGAGATATTGGCAGGTGAGTTTTAGGAGGCTCCCACCTGAGGCACACACACCTGGGTCTCCCTGCATTTTGGTGGGATTTCACAGGACCCTGGGCATATTCAAGACAAAGGAGAAAAGAATTACCTCAGTGTCAGGAGGTATTTTAAACTTATTAAAGAGGTCAAGGGTCACAGCTGTAACAGAACCCTGTGCTGATGGAAAGCAGAATTTTGAATGTCGTTGAGCATTTCAAGTGCTTTTGGCTGGAAATGTCTTTGGAGGTTAAAAAAAAAGCTTCACTGTTTTTTCCCCCTCAGTGGACTCCAGCTGTTTGTCGTGAGTGTCCACAGGGTGCCAGGCTCCCTACAGAGATAATGGGCAGCTCTGGAGCTCCGGGTGACACCAGAACTAAAAATTATTCCCAAAGTTTCCCGACTGATCAAATGCATAATAAAGAAAACCGTTTAGCCAGGAGTGATAAGAAAATCTAAAAGACTTCTCTGTTCAGATTTAATTTTCCAAGCAATAAAGTTTTTAATATTAACAAAGATGGTGAGTTTCCTAAGTTATTTTTTAAATCTTTAAAAACTTTTTTGAATATTTCATCCCAATGACTAATCAGATGACATTGAAATAGCAGGTGACAAATTGTTACATCAGCATTACAAAGCTAACATTTTAGGGATCAGTCCTTTTGGATTTAATTTCCTAATTAGCTTTCAAAAGAGAAGTACAAAGGTTAAAAGCTGCTGCCTTCCTAAAATTCAAATATTAAAAACTCCTCTGTCACCCTGAAAACTTAATTTCAAAATTAAACAAAGCAATCTGTACAGAGCATCTAAATAAATATCTAATAAAATCTGTCTATAGATTAACCAAACTGAGACTTATGACGAATCTTGCTATGATCTGCTCCTTTTAAAAATTCAACACTGTGGGCATAGTGTCTTCATAAACTCCATACGAAGAATTATTTCATGCTGTTGGCAGGTATGAAACAACAATTCTATGTATAAGCCTGATATTCTTTCAGCTGGGGCTTTTCTCGGAGTGAGTAGAAAAGCCGGGAGAAGCTGTGAATGGGGAAGGGCAGGCTTGAGGACATAATGCCTCTTCTGTTCCGTGTGAATCATGTCTGTAGAGCACACACAGTTTTATTATTTACTTTAACTTACCAAATTTTAAACATCTACACAAAAATTATATTTATCTTTTCCTTATGATTTCTTTCATGACTTAATATTTAGAAAGCTCTCCAAATACATATTTTAGAGAATGTACAAATGTACACTCATGTTTTCTTCTGTGATTTTATTTATTTACATTTTTATTGGGTTAAAATTTATATAACTAAAGTAACCATTTCAAAGTCACATTTACTATATTCACGATGTTGTATGACTGCTACCTCTATCTAGTTCCAAAACATTTGATCACTCCCAAAGGAAACCCCAAACCCATTAAGCAATCACTTCTCATTTCCTACTTCCTCCAGCCCCAGAAACCACTAATCTGCTTTTTGTCTCCAGGGATTTACTTATTCTGGACATTTTATATAAATGGAACCACACAATATTGACCTCTTCTGTCTGCCTTCTTTCACTTAGTACAGTGCTTTTGAGGTTTATCCACTTTGGAACATATATGATTACTTTAATCCTATATATGAGAAATATATCATTATGTGATATACTATTATTTTGTTTATCCATTTATTCATTGATACACATTTGGGTTGTTTCCACCTCTTGGCTCTTGTGAATAATGCTGTTGTGGACATTTGTATATAAGTATTTGTTTGAATGCCTGCTTTTAATTATTTTGTATACTTCAGAGTGTAGTTTCTGGTTCTTAGGATAATTCTATTTTAACTCTTGAGAAACAGTTATATTTTTATGTTTAATTAAAAAAATTTATCTGTAAAGTTAGGCTCTAAATGGATTATTTGTAAATTGCCAATTTTAACTCAATCATTTATTGAAGAATTTATTCCTTATCCTATAAATTCTGGTTCTATTATTTTTCCTGAATCTTCTTCCAGAATCAGATACTTAAAAATTATTAATGTAGCTCTGAGGATTTTAAATATCTGTTAAAGAAAGACCTCCTTTATTATTCATCTTTTTCAAGATTTTCTTGGCTAGTCTTGCCTTTCATTTTTTCAGATTAAATTTAGAACTACTTCTGTCCAGTTAAATTTTTTCATTGTTATTTTAATTGGAATTGTGTTCAAGCTATACATATTATTTTGAAAGAAATTGAGATTGTATCATGTTTACTTTGTAAGCCTCTTCACTTAGTATTATTTTCTTTAAGATCTTTCTATAGACTTTATAGAGTCATTTTTAGGAAAAAACAAACAAACTTCCTTTACCCACCTAGGTTCAATGGCTGGGGCCCTAGAATCACAGAGTAATAATAGAAAAACCAATTTCAGTTAATTATGATGATCGATGAAACTCAAGAAACAGGCCAGGTGATTGAGGTCTATATACTATCTTACCTTAAACAGAGAAAAAGGGATTTGGGGTTTCTGGATGGAGGAGGCAAGTTATAGGAAGGTAAGAAGAGGAAATGGATGCAAAAAAAGGGTGGGCTTATGCAGATAAGAGTCTCTCGGGTGACAATGCTGCCAGTGGAAATGGGGTCCTTCCACGGTGTCCTAAGAAAACCATTTTCGGGGACCCACGCATGCGAGGATTAGATGTGAAAGTGAGCTTTATTGGAATAAAAATAAAAGACTGCTCCCAGGTTCCCAGCATCTCATCTCTGCCCATCCCTCTGTGAAAGGTGTCCAGCCTTGCCTTCACCAAGCCCAGAAGTAGGGCCAGGTTCCAGAATTTCTGTGCCACAAATTCAGTCCGTACCAAAGCTGAGTCCAGTTCAGTCTCTGTCTTCATCGGGGTGGCTTAGCCTGTTCCTGGCTGTGCTCAGGCCAGTGCTGTGTGATTGTACCCAGTACCCAGCTCACACTTGGAACTTGCTGGGCACCAACACAGCTGGTAGGCCTACTTGGCTTCTATGGAGACAGGCATGAATGGACAGGTGAATGAATGCATGTTACTGGGCCAGAGGCCTTTGTTAGTCTGATTATATTTTCTTGGGCTTGGGAAGGATCGGTCGCTCTTTCAAACTAACTAATCATTTCCCCAATCTTTTGCAGGCTTGTGCTGGGCCCTCCGCTTAACCAATCCATTTCCTGGACCTTCTGGGCAACTGTGCCTCTTACCCAATCTGATTTTTTCCCCAGGCTGGAGGCCTCCCCATTGTGGTCACCATCCTGGCTCCCACTGTGTATGGCTCAGCAGAAGTACCTCTTCTTGTCCATCTTGGCTTCTACTGGGCTTGTGCCCAGCAGAGAAATTTCCCCTACTGTTTTATCCCTCCCCCTTGGTAATTCTGGATTAGGTCCCCAGGGCAGGGGTGGAGGATGCAGCAGTTCCTGGGGAGCCTGTGAATGTTGCAGCTTCCTAGTGACTGGGGAGTCAGCTCCCTAGTTAATTATCTTTAATGCCTGATTCCTTTTGCACTGTCTTTCTCTCCATCTCTCTCCCTTTCTCCTTCTTTCTCTCTCTCTCTCTAATTGGCTACCCATGATAACAATATGAGTAATCTTTGGAGAAGCTCTCTTCTCTCTTCTGGTTGTGTAGATAACTTTACAAGTGGAAATTTTATTTATAAAAAAACCCATTTATACTCTACTTTTCGGGTAGTTAGAGACAGGTAAAATGCTTTTTCTACACTTGATGGCTCTTGATAGTCTGTAGCTTAAAATAATCTATATGCCAAAAAGGCATATTTTGGGGTAGCATGTATTAGTACCCTTCACATTCATATTGGTGTTGCATATTCCTTGGTAGGTGCCTGGCTCTTTTATCTTTTTGTTACTTTATGAATAACATTTCCTTCCGTATTAGTTTGGAGACATTTATGTTTCTAATTTCACTTGTTAGTTCTAGTACATTTTCAATTGATCTGGTATTTTCTACATAAACTACTGTCTACATAAACTTACATGATTTGCAAATAACAATAATTTTCTTTCTCTTTTCCAAAAGCTGTATTTTTATATCTTCTTGTTTGGTAATAACTTTCAAGAAAATAGACTTTGTTTATTTTTATAACCTTAGCACCTAGAAAAAATGTATGAGTTTATACACATTTTAAAATGAAGAAATAGATTTTGTGTAATGATTATAGGAGGCATTCTTTCTTAATTCAGATTTTAATAGAAATGCTTATGATATTTTACCATTAAATATGATGATACCTTTAGGTTTGACATAGATATTCATCATTATAGGAAAATAGTCTTCTATTTTTAATTTTTAGAGATCTTAAAACTAAGCTTGGGAGCAAATTTTTATCAAATGTCTGTTCAGAATGTACTGAGATTATCCTATGATATTTCTCACTTAATTGACTTTTAACTGGTACATTAACAAATTTCCTATACGAATTATGCTCAGTGATGGTGGATTGTTATGTTTATGTACTGCTTAATCAAATTCACTAGTACTTTATTTGTTTACAATTTTTCAAAATTTATTTGGAGGGTGTGAAATTCCAACACACTGAGCTCTCTTCCTGCCTTACTTCCACTCTGGGTGTGGCCCATGTGCTTTTGGAAGGAGTGGCACTGACACCAGAGAAGACAGTAGTAGCACAGCCCCTAAGGAAATAGGACATTGGTATTTCTTTCACATTGGAAATCAATTCTCATTTTCTTTTAAGATCTAGAAAGCCACAAACTGGCATCAGTTACAGTTACGTTTGATACCTATTGTTAGATCAAAGCACTTCCACCAACCCCTGATTGCCAGCATATTTTTCTTCTCTTTCCATGGTTGTTTCCTTGAAGGAGACTCAAGCTATCCTAAAACTTGTATTTTGCCATTTCATGAAAGGGTTTTATTGTTGTTTATGTGAGATAGGTCCAGCACTGTTATTTGTGTGCATTTTGGTGGGCATTAAGAGTCAAAATTCACTCATCAGAAGTCAGAGGAACTGGGAGAAAGAGGAGTAAACAATTCAGATGCAGAGCACAACTACACAGGTTAACCTGACAAGAGTGCTACCTGGATCACTATTAACCATCTGGTATCCTAATACCACAAGCATAGTGTCATAGAAAGGGGGTGTCCAAATGTAACAGAACCCCTGGGCTGCTCTGATTGAAACAGAACCCATAGGCCATTTAGTTAGGGGCCTGATTGCCCGCCGCTAGAATTACAACTCTCAGTACTAGAGTTTAGTGAAAAGAAAAAGAACTGTTTATTTAACAGTTAAATAGATTTAGATTATTTGTGGATTTCTGCTGTTGAGTCTTATGTTCTTTAAAATACCCACAAACACATTATTTCTGCCTCCCCCTACCAAACCAGGCCAGCCTTAGAAAAGTCAGAAACACCATTTCCCCACTTCCTATGCACAGTTCAGCTTTACCAGTAGCTCCCAATCACTCAAATGTGATTGGGGAGGTCCTTTCTGCGCCATGGTGCCCTCCAGCTTTTAATACAGAACCACATGGATTCTCAGCCTGCTTGTAAACTGCCTTCTTCCTGCAAACCACGTGGATCTCCTCTCCTTCTCAAAACCGCATGGTGAGAGCCTCTTAAAGCAGCTTGGAGAGCCCTCTCAAAACCGCATGGAGAACTCAGCTTCTTTAATCCGAATGGAGAACCTACTTCTCAAAACTGCCTGGAGAAGGCCCCTTCACCAAGCCCCATGGAGGGATCGTGAGAGAGAGAGCAACCTGGAGAGCCCCCTCCTCCAAACCACATGGAAGGAGAGCGGGAGAGCAAGCGAGGGAGTCAGAGAGTGAGAGAGCCCAAGCTAAAATGTCTGCAGCTGCTTATATATCCCTGACTGCGTCCTCTGCCGCAGTGGGTGTTGCAACCAGTTCTGACCATTACAGAACCCTATGCAGGCTCTGTAGGCTTCTTCTGTACCATCTCACAGTTCAAGACTCCTCCCATCTTTTTGGGCCTTGAAAGTATCAAAGCCATTTTGCATAACAAAGACACTAGCAACTAGCCCCAGGCATGCAAAGGCTTCTTTAAAGCTGCTTCCTTTTCCCCATCCCCAAGCCTCAAACTCTGGGGTTTGTTTTTGGACACCCCTGTTTCTGTAACACAAAAACCCCCAGAGCTTGAGGATGGGGGATGGAGAGAAGAAAGCAGCTTTCAGGATACCTTCACATGCCTGAGGCTAGGGGCTAGTGTCTTTGTTACACAAATGGCTTGGATGTTTCCAAGACCTCAGGTAGATGGGAGGGGTCTTAGACCGGGGGATGGTATGGAAAGAACATACAGAGCCTGTGTGAGGTTCTGTGAATGTTCAGAACTGAGTACTATGCCCACTGCATCACAGGACGCAGTCAGGGATTTAAAAATAAGAGGCAGACATTTTAACCAGACTGACCATGCGTTTTTGAAAAGTTCTCTCCATGCGAATTACAAAGGAGGGTACACCATACTGCTTTAAGAAGGGAAAACTCCATGCAGTTTACAAGGAGGCTGGGAATTCATGCGGCTCTGGATTAAAAGCTGGTGGACACCTTAACACAGACAAGGCCTCCCTCAGTCTGAATTGAATGACTGGCAGCTACTGGTAAAGCTGAACTGTGTTTAGAAAGTAGGGAAACGGTTTCTCTAACTTTTCTAAAACCAGCCTGGTTTGGTAGAGGGAGGCAGAAATATGTGTTTGTGGGTGGTTTAAGGATCATAAGACATAACGGCAGAAATCCACAAATAATCTAAATCTATATAACTATTAAATAAACAATTCTTATTCTTTTCACTAAACTCTGGTATTGAGAATTATAATTCAGGCGCCGGGCAGTCGGGCCCCTGACTAAACAGCCCATGGGTTCTCTTTCAGTTGGAGCAGCCCAGGGGTTCTGTAACAATAGTGGGAGAATGCATATCACCAGGAACGCATAGTGCAGTCTACTGTACAGTTCTTGCTGACTCAGTGTTAAGGGCATGAGAAAAGTATCTAGTCACTTCCCCAAAAATGTTTCTGCTGTAGGCTGAATGTTTGTGTCCCCACCACTCCAGATCCCCCAACGAAATCCTATGTTAAAATGCCCCAGGTGGTGGTATTAGGATGTGGGACCTTTGCAAGGTGCTTAGGTCACAAAGGTAGAGCTCTCATGAATGGGATTAGCACTTAAGAGACCCCATATTGCTCCCTCTCTCCTTCCACCATTTGAGAACTAAGATCTTTTCAGACACAGTTTTTTGACTAGTTAGTGCTACTTGTGACAGCATTAAACTAAATATGCATGTTTCAGAACACACCCTAAAAACAAACAGAAAAAAATATTTTTAATAATATGTCAATGTGGGTTATAAAAAATATTACTTCTTTGTAGATAATATACAGTTGAGTATAAGCTAGATTCACTTTTTTATGATCATATTGAATTTAAAAGAGGCTATACAATGTTTGGGTTGCTAAACTTTATCTTTTCAGCTATTCTGTAGGTGGGTTGCAGAAACATTTCTGATATTTTCAGGCTGTTAGGATCAAGTTGACTTGATGTAAGTTAATGCAACATTCACTAGCTGTGGTATTCATGGTGTCTGGCACATTCTAGGTGTCCAATAAATATTTGTGAGCTAAACAAATGAATGGGTATTTCTTGTATCAAAAGATGCAACTGATGTTGTTTAAATAAGTATGTAGGAAGTGACCAATATTTTCCACTCGTGTAACAGTATAGTCTTCAAAATAAAGAACTGAGGGAAAAAATCAAAGAGCACTGATTTCTATGAAGTTACTTAAAATAAAATATTGTGAGCAGAGACACTCATAGGGATAGACCCCAAAGTAATGCATTCAGAGACTCTGTTAGCACATTCCCTTCCACTCAAATCTTCTTATGAATGGAGATGAGGACAGGAGTAGGATGGGAGTAGAGTGAAAATTTAAAATGAGTTTCAGGGAAGAGCAATAAAAATGATGAGCAGGTTGGATATATGATTATGAGGAAAGGCTAAGGAGTCAGGACTTTAGATAGGTGAAAAGAGAATGAGGAAAACTTAATATTTTTTCTTCAAGGATGTGAAAGGTTATAATCAGGAAGGTGCTGACCAGCTGTTCTCTACTGTCACAGATGACAGAACTCATAAAAAGAAGGATACTTTATAGAGAGGTAATAGAATTCATGGTGAGGTCTGTTAAAAACCTGACTATTACCAAAAAAAAAAGAAAAAAGAAAAAAGTGGCCAGACTAGGATAGATCCATGGTTCTCAAGTGTTGCTAAAGAACCAGCATCGTTCGCATCACCTGCAAACCTGTAAGAAATGACAATTCTTGAAACCTGCCCAGACCTGCTGAATCAAAACTTCTGGGGTTGGAACTCAGCAATAGGTGGTTTAACAAGCCTTTCAGGTGGTTCTGATGGACATTAGGTTTTAGAATCACTGGGATAGATAAATTCTCATAGGTGCTTTGTTTCCAGAACACTTGAAAAGCAAAACTCTTGAAGAAATAAAGACTTCAAGCCTCTTCCAGCTTAATATTTTCTGTCCTTTGTCAAATAGACACCCACATCAATGTAGTTTATATCCATCAGTGCTATAAACCTCAAGGAATAAAATTCGTCTGCCTTGAAAGATAAAGTTAGTGGCTGTATTGAGATATAGTTTGTAATCAGCAATAGTGAAAACTGCCCCAAAGTAAAAGAAAATTCCTTTTGTTCCAGAAGTTATTGAAGATAATCCATAAAGAGGGCCACCTAAAAAATAAAAATAAAAATAAACCACTAGTGAAATGTCAAAATTTTTAGGATCTGGTGAAAGATGTGGACACACAGTGACCTCATAATTAGGGATGTTCTTATGAATCAGAGCTCATAAAGAAATGAGTACAGGGATCATCTGTACTATGAAAGACGCTATAAAATAAGCTGTCTCATACTCTGCTAAAAACATTGAAAAGACTACAACCACAGTCCTGCTGGAGAAAAATTTGGTCATATGCATTAAGATTCTTAAAAATGTTCTACCTCATTAATTGGCTAATTTAACTTAGGAATTTAATCTAAGAAAACAATCAAAGAGGTATAATCTAGCATGTTTGTTGCGGTCTTATCTGTAGTAGTGCAAAAATTTAAAGGCAATCCTTAAATGCTTGTGAGTTTTTTCCTGTAAATATAGTAAGAAAAAATAGAAGTTCCCAGTATATAAAAAATTTATGTAAGTGAATAAGTATTCATATCATTTGTAGTAAAAAGAAAAACAAAAATAAAACCTTTGAAATAGTATGAATGCTCGTCATTAAGGGATGGTTTAACTCTGGTAATCTATACCATGGAATATTATGTTGACATTTAAAAAATAAATAAAATTTAAATCATTGGCTTGGAGAAATTTCCATGATGTATTTGTTCAATGATAAAAGCAAGATGAAGGGAAGAATACATAACATGTTTTCATTAAAAAAAGACAACTCCCCCAAATATGTGTACATGTTTGTTTATGACAATATTAGAATATGACTGTAGAAGCAAGCCAAAAACTGTGTTACAAATATGGCTACAATACAACATATATAATAAAGTCCTGTTTATATAAAATTATACAAATTTATGTAGCGGGTAGGGTAAAAGTAGGTTTATAATTGTGAATACATGAAACAGTTTATTCCTGTATTATTATTTCTTAATTATTCTATTATTTTCCATATGAATAACTGTAAACCTACTTTTGCTGCACACCATAGTAAGATCTTTTGTTTGAGGTAAGATATTTAAAAGTTAGTTTGCTAACAGTGGTTCCCTGGGTTGTAGAATTCAAGATTTTTTTGCTTTATTCCTTATTTGATATATTGCTTATTTCTTTGTATAATGAGCATGCAAAAGAAACATCTAACTTTTTTACTGTTAAAAAAAAAGCCCCACTAGTGCAGTATAAAAATGAACAGAAGGCACACGTTGTCATCACTTAGGAACTAGGAAGTAGACAAAAAGCTGTGCTGGAAAGTGTGAAAGATTAGATATCACTTTTCTAGAGAAGCATTAGATCAGGCTAAATAAAAAGGGACATGATGTTTAGGTGAGATGGAGGAGTTGGCAGCAGTATGAACGGTTTAGGGATTGTGAGTGGGAGGAAATGGGCTCTTAGAGCCTAGAATTGTATTGTGGAAGAAAAGGGACTACATACTAAACCCAACAAGCTCAGCGGAGGCCTGAGCCTGGCTGTGAGGTGGCCTTACAAACTCAGAGACCTAACGTAACCACATAGGATGGTCAGAAATGAAAACTTCCTAACTAAAAGCAGTTCATAGCAGGGAGTCATGTCCTAGGCTGGTATTTTTCCCTAACAAAGGTCAATCTTTACCTTAACTAAGCCTGTTTCTTGTCTTTTTTTGCCTCTATAATAACATACCTTTGGAATATCAAAGTAATTTGTTTTTTTCCAAACCCCTCAAAGCATAATCATCTCACCAGAGACCACAAATCCCCTCATTGCTATTATGTTCTTAACCATTAACTATCTTATACCCACTGATGTATGTGTCTATTTGTTGTAGTTTTTTATCCAATCCCAGAGATTTCCCTGCTTTGCTTTCTCCCACACCCTTTACCTATCATCGGTGAATTCAATGTAACCCCCTTACACTTCCCCCTTTGATGGTAATGTATAAAGCAAGGTGCAAAATTGCCATTCAGAATCTGACTTGGGGCCAAGATGGAGGCCTAGACAGACACACTGTGTCTCCCTCTACAACTAAGAAGGAATACAACTACCTCAAAACTAGAGACAACCAGAAATTTCAGAAAATCAAGCTGCATGGAAGTCCAACAAACAAAGATATAAAGAAGAAATACTCATCCAGACAGGTAGGAGGGGGAGCACTGAGGTGCAGAGGATGTGGTGTGGTGACAGCAGCAGTGGCGACAGCGGCAGGCCGATGGAAAGCACAGTCACATTTTTAAAAGTAGGGAAGGACACTTGGGGAGCATTCCCAGCACCAGACCGGACCACGCAGCTCATGGTCCCAGTGCTAGGGAAAATAAAACCTCATTGCTTCTGACTGTGTTCTGATGTGCAAACCAGTGGGGGTTGGGGCAGAGGAAGAAACTGCTGGTCTCTCAAGAGTTTACTTGCTTAAAGGGCCCCCACAGTCGTAGAAGGTCCGCAGACCCACCCACTCTAGGAACAACAGCCAGGGCAACAGCAGGAGAGGTGCCAGTCCCATACGGAAGTGGGAGAAGTGCTTGGTAAAGGGGCAAGTGCTGAGCAAACAGCATTGTTCCCTCTCAGACCCCTCCCCCAACATACAGCACCACAACATGGTGAAATAGGTCACCCTGTAGTGGTGAATCCCTAAGGCTCTGCCCCTTACAATATAACAGAAGTGACAGCTCTACCTAAGACACAGAGGCAAACAAACACAAGAGCCTGTCAAGATGAGGAGACAGAAAAGTATGGCTCAAAAGGGGGAACAAATCAAGGTTCCAGTGGGAGAACTAAGAGATGAAGACATAGCCAACCTAACAGATTAAGAGTTCAAAAACACTGGTGATAAAGATGCTAACAGGCTTGACAGATATGCTTGAGTACGGCAAACACATAAGGGAAGAAGCAAAGGCTATGCTAAATGAAACGAAGGAAAATCCACATAAAACCAGTGTTGAATAGAAGGAAAACAGGGTTACAATCAATGATGTGGATAATAAGGAAGAAAAAAACTCAACCAATACAGAATGAGAAAACAAGAATTGAAAAAAAAGGGGAGAGGCTTAGGAACCTCTGGGACAACGTTAAATGTCCCAACATCCAAACCACAGGAGTGCCGGAGGGAGAAGAAGAAGAGCAAGAAATTGAAAGGTTGTGTGAAAAAATAATGAAGGAAAACTCTCCAAATTTGGTGAAGGAAATAGACATACTAGTCCAGGAAGCACAGAGAGTCCCAAACAAGCTAGACCCAAGGAAGACCACACAAAGACACATCATAATTAAAATGCCAATGGTTAAAGATAAAGAGAAAATCTTAAAAGCAGTAAGGGAAAAGCCGAGAGTTAACTACAAAGGGGTACCTATAAGACTGTCAGCTGATTTCTTAAAAGAAACTTTGCAGGCAAGAAGGGGCTGGCAAGAAGTATTCAAGTTGATCAAAAGCACGGACTTAACAACCAAGATTACTCTATGCATCAAAGCTTTCATTTAGAATGGAAGGGCAGATGAAGTGCCTCCCAGACAATGTAAAACTAAAGGAGTTCATCATCACCAAGCTACTATTACATGAAATGTTAAAGGGACTTACTTATAAAAAAGAAGATCAAAATCATGAACATTACAATGACAACAAACATACAACTATCAACAACTGAATCTAAAAAATAAAAACAAAATCCAACTAAGCAAACCAGAATAGGAACAGAATCATAGGTATGGGGATCATTTGGAGGGTTATCAGCTGGAAAGGGGAAAGGGGAGAAATGGGGAAATGGTGTAGGGATTAAGAAGCATAATTGGTTGGTACAAAATAGACGGGGGGAAGTTAAGAATAATATAAGAAAGGGTGAAGCCAAAGAACTTATATGTATGACCCAGGGACATGAACTAAGGAGGGTGGGATTGCTGGAAAGAAGAGGGGTACTGGGCAGAGGGGAGCAATGAGAAAAAAATGGGACCACTGTAACAACATAATCAATAAAATATACTTAAAAACAAACAAACACTGCCATTCACTGGAGCATTTTCTCAATCCATTAAAATTTTGTTTCCCAGCAATTATCCATTTGGCTCAAATAAACTCATAAAAATTCTTACAGGTTTGAAGGTTTCTTGACAGTATGCAATCTGTAGAGAAGGAATCCAGGCATCTGAGCACCACTCAGACTCTATACTAGCCCTGCTGGTGACTGAGGAAGGAATGAGTTGGGGTGTTTTCAAGGAGCTTTTCTGTTGAATCCTGGCACTAAAGATATCTGTCTGCTCTGACTCACATTGATGGCTACTATTCCTTATACCTCCCTAAACATTCTCTCCTCTGCCCTACTTATACTTCTGGACAACCTATACTACTTAAGTGGGACAGCTTTGGGCAAGCCTCAGTTTTTTACAGGTATGTTGCGAGGATTAAAGGAGATAATACAGGTAAAATATCTGATTGGCCAGAAAGTTTGTTTTTTTCCATAAGATGGCTCTAGCAGTGCTTAGTTGTCCTTTAACTTCATTCAAAACAGTTTTATTAGATTGTGTTGTGACAGCTGTCTTATCAGTGAGCATTAAAAAAACACATAAAAATTGATGAATTTTTGTGCAGCCATTTTAATATTGAAGATGGAAGAAAATACACAACATTTTTGGCATATTATGCTTCATTATTTCAAGAAAGGTAAAAATGTAACTGAAAAAAAAATGCATTATACTACGCATACTCAAAATATCCAATCAATAAAGTTATCGGTGAAAATTAAAAATGTGTCTTTTATTTTACAGAAAAAACTAAGCAGACTTTTTGGCCAACTCAATAGTTATAAAAGAGTCTGCCAGACCTGAGGTAAGCTCTAGGTGATAATTAGCATTTCTCAGTATTACTATTATTTCTTAGTACTATCATTATTTGAGGCAATAAGACAGAGATGGAAAAGCAGGAAAGGCGATCCCTGACTTGTGAATTATCCCCCTCCCTCCAGTCTTGGTGCCCTGGTGAGAGAAACTGGCTTCTCTTCTCGTTCACTGTCAGAACACCCTGTAATGGGCTTCCTTTTTAGCAGTTAACATGGTTTCTGGTTTCTTATTTGTTGTTGCTACTGTGTCTGCAATTATTTAAAAAGTTCTTTAGTATTACAATATATTACAGGATGTAAAATTTAGGTTAAGCCCATACCCAGAGATTAATTTAGAAAGCACAATCAATAAATGGTGAACTAGTATACTAGTATCTGAGGTGTCAGATAGCACTGTCAGAAAGGACCACACTCCAGAGGTAGCTATCACAGGTCCTGATATCTGCCTCTCCATCAACAACAGATTCTTTCTAATTAGCATATTTTCTGTCAGAAATAAGTTTCTGCTTGCATAAAATGTAGCCCATTGCTTAATGTTGGGAATATTGGAAATGGGCTGTCACTCGTGAAATTCAGGTACTTAGTATACATTGTATGTTTAATAACTGGCATAAATAAGCTATAAAATCCAGCAAGGTTTGTGACTATACCTAAGGGATTGCATTTAAAAGGTTTGGTTTGTAGCCCTGAAGTCTAGATTCTGTCAGGCCTTTAAGGTGACAGAATCCTGCCTCTAGAAACTTGGCATTGTCATAGAATGACTCTTTCAAGCAAAATCAAAGGTTAAAGCATCTGAAAGGAGAGAAACATATGAGACTTGCTTTTAGCATAATCTTTTGTCAGAAAACAGCTGACTATCTCCACTTCAAATTTCTTTGGTGGCTACTACAACTTATAAAAGACCCTAAGAATTGTGCGTATGATCAATAGGTTAATTTGCAATAGTTGACGTCCCTGTTTATTGTCTCCCTCCTTCCTTAGGCTGTAACTCTTCATCTGGTTCACACGTTGACACTTAGCACAGGGATTGCTATGGGAAATGTGTGGAAATCATTAGGAGGGTGTTGTGAATCAACTGGCGGAGTTCTCCAGGCTCCCTCCTACTTTTCTCCACTCTTCGTGCTGAAAGTAATCAAAGTAACAGGACCTTCTGAAGCTGCCCAGAGCATTACTCAAAGTTTCAACAGGTTGTGGCAGAGAAAAGGGACTCTTTGCAGGCTGCGCTAAAATTTTTATTGTTGGGCCCTTTGGTCAGGGTGCTTCCTGGCCATGCGTTTGCCTGAACTTCTCAGGAGTGGTTGCGGCACACCGGTCAGGTGGCAATATGATAGTGCAGTGATCAAAAGAGTGGTCCTAAAATTGACTAGCTTAGTTAAAAAGGGTCCTCTACTTAAGTGGGACAACTCTGGGCAAGCCTTAGTTTTATCATAAAAACAGAACAGATTTCCAGGTATGTTGGGAGGATTAGAGATAATACAGGTAAAATACCTAGAAAAAATAGCCTGCCAGGCCTGAGGTAAGCTCTAGGTGATAATTAGCACTTCTTAGTACTATCATTATTTATATCAGGAAACACAGAGTTCTGAATAAAGTGTTTGGATATCAGGTGCTCATTTCTTTAAGTAAATGTTTTCAAACTGGGAATAACATTGAATCATCCTGCTAAATATTTGGCTTTTCAACACCTACCCTTGGAGACTGATTCACAAAGTCCATTGAATCATCTGGAGTACCTGTTAAATATATGGATTTTTCAGTGCCTACCCCTGGGGATTGATTCACAGAGTCTATGATCTGTAGCCAGAGAGTCCCCTCAGGTGATCCTTATGATAAGTCAAGTTGGGGGAACACTGCTTTAAGTGAATAAGAAACCAAATTTCTAAGTACCTGCTATCATCTAGCTTAAAGTTAGTTTCTGATTAAGAAACCTGCCTAGGGCATTACTTGGGACTTCAGGGCACCTTTTGATAGTGAAAGCTAATTGTTTTTTTCTTCTTTTTTTTCTTAAAGTAGTAAATTAAGACTAAAACATTTGAATCTGGAGTGTGACCTCCAGCCTTGCCCAACTTCAATTTCCTTAACTGTAGAATGGGAACAATAACAGTTCCTTCCTCTGGGATTTTTGTAGGATCAAATGAGATAATCTATTTTTAAAAAGACACAGTTCCTATTCAGAGCAAAAGCTCAGTCGTCGTTGGCAGCCGTCCGTCTCGAGAGACGATGGTGTAGCTTCTTAAGAGTCTATCTACACCGCCGAGAATGGTTGTGCAGTCCGACTCGGGAGTGACACGGTATCTGTCTCCTCCTGTGTTGAATCGACATCTTGCGATGACGCTGGAGTGTCCTCTCCAGTGGAGCTGAAGCTACAGAGCCTGGGCAGGGTGATATGGAGGGTCTGCTCTTGCCCATGCAGCAGACGCCCCCTCTCTTCGCAGCTGAAGGGTCCAAGGGAAAGACGGAGTCAATACAGCTTGGGTTCAGGTGCGCCGCAGGAGTTGCCGGTGTTGACTACAACGTCAAACCGCCTTAGGGACTCCGGCTCCGGATTTTCTGTCGGGGTTTACTCCCTTAGCCTTTCCCCTGAAGAGGTATGCCGCAAGGCAGCGGAGGTTTTTTGGAATCAGAGTTTTCCTTCTCTGATGTGCCCTGACTGGAAGATCGAACCAGCGACACTTAGCTCGCAGGCCGACGCTCAATCCACTGAGCCAAACCAGCCAGGGCTCAGTAAGTAATTAAAAATCATAATTAGGATTAGTCATAATCAGATTTTTTATTCTCATATTGCAGAGCAGCTCCCATGGACCTCACGCTTCTGCTGATAACAATTTTAAGTTCCGGACAAAACTGAAAAAGAAATGACCTAAAGGCAGGGATGAGTGAACAAAAGTAAGTAGATTCTGGAGAGGAGTAAACACTTAAAAAAGGGAACCACATGCATAAATTACTTGCTTTTCAGTAGTATTTAGTCTGAGGACAGGCCAAAATTGGCATCGAGATGTCACTAAAATTCTAAAAAAGAATTCTCAAATTTTGTGCCCTAAATAACCAAAGGACAGAGTTGGGGACAACCATAGCTATTGGCAAATAAAGGAAAAATCCCAGAGAATTTGAGAGGGAGAGCTTATTATAAGCTCTGCCCAAACCTCTGGCTGTCAAACCACGTACGTAGTCCCTCTCTATATTGTGGTTCACTTATCGCAGTCTCAATGTATTGCAGGATTTTTCAAAATATTATATTTAATTATTTATCGAGGATTTTTTTGCTGTATCGCGGGATTTTCGGTACTGTTGTTAAAGTCATGTAGGTTTAAGAGTATAGAATAAATGTAAGGTTCCTACTTCGTGTGTGTGTGTGGGGGGGGGTCTAGAATCCATGATATACATGGGACAGACTCCAGTTAAAAATTAAAGAACTAAAATTGGGACAACTGTAACAGCATAATCAATAAAGCACATTAAAAAAAAATTAAAGAACTAAACTGAACTTTAAGGTTTGCTTAGGAGGCAGTGTTTCCAGTCTGAGTCTAACCAATTAACTGCTTTCTAAGACAGAAAATTTACACTCTTCAGAGGGATATTTTTAAAAAATTTATTCTCTAAAACATAATAATCACAATGTTAAGGATACAATTCCCAAAAAACTTGACATTCAAAAAACCAGAAAAAGATAACTGATTCTCAAGAGTAAAGATAAACTCGGAGGAGAACAAGATATTAGAATTAGCAGACAGAGAATTTAAAACAATTATTTAACTATACTTAAGGACATAAAGGAAAATATGTTGGCAGTAAGTGAAAATATAGGAAATCTCAGCTCTTGGCAGAGATAATGAGAAAATACTTGGATATTCTAGAACTGAAAATACAATATATGAAATTTAAAAAAAATCACCGAATGAACAAACAGTAGAATGTAAATGATAGATGAAAGTAAACTTGAAGACAGATTAATAAAAATTATTTAATCTGAATAGAAAAAATACTGGAAAAATTGAATGGATCCTCAAGAACTGATGGAATAGTAACCGAGCAAACTGGGGCCTGTGCATGTGGTGCCTTGGTGCATGACCCAACAATTAGTGTTGTTGGGAACAGGTTTTTATTTACAGGATTCCAACCTCGGGGGAGCTGGGAGAACTCCTACTCAGAGCCCTGTTCTCCCACAAATCCTAGCACTAGCTCCCCACTGTTAGAAATAGTAAAAACCGAAACCAAGGAAGTTGAGATGCAAGATTTATTAAGAGGAACCTGCCAGGCTGTCTCAAAGAAGACAACAGCAGCTGGCATACAGGCTGACAAGGTTTTAAAGGGAGGGATAGAGAATGACTGGAACAGGATATCGGGGCACCTAGTGATTGGTTGGACATGGGGGTAACGGCACGAACAATGGTGGAAACAACGAGGTACTTGGTGTTTTGTTGGGTATGTTGCTCTGGAGAAGGTACTTGGTGATTTATTGGGCATGTTGCTCGGGAGAAGAATAGAGTAAGGGAGTAAAAAATTTTCTACCCCCTACTGGTGTTTTGCAAGATTTGAGGAACTTTTCACTGGACTCCTCAATAGTCATTGTTTGTGGTTTTTACTTCCTGCTAATCAACTTATTGGGTGGGGGGTTTTGAGGCTCTTACTGAACCTAAGACCCACCAGGCAATAAGCCAAAAAATGCCCAGAAGTTCCCCATATCATTCCTTATATGTTCTTAAGCAAGCTGTGCAAATAGTTCTCCACACCCTCTGGAATGTGCACTTGTGGGTTTCAGAGTTGCCATCCTCTCCCAGCAGCTCTGTCCTTCAGGATCTGGGGTATGTTGTCCTCAGCTTCATGTAGTAGTCTAGGAAACCATGTGCCGTGTTACACTGGATCATGGTAGAGTCCTGGGAGACACACATCCCAAGAGAGTGGCTTCTCCATAAGTCCTTCAGAGAAACAAAAGTCTACATTCCTGGTCACAGTTCAGCATCCCAGGCATCTCCCACGCATCTGTGCTTGGTTCAGCAGGTTCCCGCACAGCTCCCTCCATCAGCTTTGCCAGATCCCCGCACAGCTCCATCAGCTCTCTCCTCACACCCTTTCCTCAGCCTGCATGGCTGCCTTCCTCACTACAGACCGCACAGAGGAATCCCTTTCTACTTCACTACAGCAGGCTGCATGGTGGAATCCTGACTACGAACTGCATAGCTCCTTGCTGCTTCCTCTCTCAGACCTCATGGCCGCATCCCCCTACTTCACGGCTCCTTCCTCCTGGCTCTCTTCTCTCTTACTAGCCCAGGACGCATGGCCGAATCCTCAGAGGAGCAGACGTATCTCCTCCATCACTACAGGGAACATGGCAGAGTCTCCTTCTCTCTCAACCCTCATGGTGGGCCAGCACTTCTCTGCACTCTCTCTGCCCACATGGCTGCTTCCTCCGGGCTGTCCTCTGCACTGCAGGCCAGCACAACTGCGTGTTCCTTCCTCATTACCCCATGGCAGACCAGCTCCTATCTCTCTCTGCCTGCCTTTATTTTAAATGCTGACCTGGAGCTTCCGACATGACCTCATATCCAGCTCCTCCTTCAATGAGCTACTTTTGCCAGTTCCCCCTTATTGTTTCACCTTATTTTGGCTGCCATTTTTAGTCAGGGCAAGTGTTCTCAGCGACGCACGGGCCTCTGCCTCCCTGCCTCTTGTGCAGGCACCTTAAGCTCCCCTGGCGACCTCAGGAGACACTGAATCCTGTCAGTCACATAGGCCTTTTTGCCTGGGGAGGTAATACAGCCTTCATCTGGCTACCAACCTGCCATGGTTATGCAAAGTATTTTAAGACATGTCATCTGCCCTTCCCTTCCCCAACCAAGGGCTATGGAGAATATGCTCTTTTTTAGGACCCCCACCCCCCACCCCGCACCCTGTTACAGAATGATATATAAAGAATTAGCATGTGAAATTGGAATCTTGGAAGTAGAGGAGAGAATGGAATAAATCCAAATCCTAATCCTAATCCTCAAGTGAGCGAAGGGAGATAGGGCAAAGACATGGGAGGGTTCGAGGAGGCATAAAGAAAGTTAACAGAACTTCAACCTGTGGGAGAAAAATTCTTTTAGATATCTTCCTGTATCATCTATTAAAACTTTTTAAAGATTCAAAATGTAAATAGCATCTCCTATTTGAAGTGTTATTTTTTAACTCTTCCTTTCTTCCTTCCCTCTCTCCCTTCCTCCATTTTCCTTCTCTCTCTCTCTCATCTTCCTGTCAGCAAATGTTTATTGAGTCTCTACTATATTTTCTAGAGAACAAGAACTTTATCAAGTTCCTATTGCTAACCTCCCACCGGAGAACACCTATAAAGCTCTCTGCACAATACAAGATTTGCTTGAATTGGGGAAGTCTGCCTCAGCAGTCTTTTTCTCCTATCTGATAGACTTGGCTGACATCTGAAAAGTCAAAGGTGAAGGACCACCACTGGAGATTCACTCCAGCACCAGATTTTCTCCATCACTTCTATTTACTCAGAACTGCACTGGAGCCTGGGCTTTAATGCTGCTTTGGTTCTGCTGGGAGGTTTGGGACTGCTGAGAGGTTTCCAGTTGCCTTACCAGCTGTTCACATCACCTCTGGTTTTTGCCACCAGAAGTTTTCTTTCCTGTTTTCCTTATTGTCTGGCAATGCATCCCTTAAATATCTCCTTTATTGGGCAACTCAAGCACCTTTTTTTAAAAAGTCAAATCTTAGCCCTGTTTTAAATTTTCAGTGGCTCATAGTAGCCTGCCCAGCTGCCTCTGGGCATCTTATTTTGAGATATAGGCTTCTTGTGACTTCCAGGATCATGGTTGTTACTTTATGGACATACTCAAAGTTGGTTATTATTTATGGAAGCAAAACTAAACAACTGCAGACCTTCATTGTCAACAGACTAAGGAAGGTTTTCAAAGAAGGAACACGAGTCTTAATTGTCTGAAATAACCAAAAAATTTTTGTGTTATCATCAAAACTTGAAGAAGTACAATATTAGCAACTTGAAAAAAAATCATATGCTATATTGAAATACATAGATATAAAAATCTCTGACTCGAAGTTGATATTAAAAAGATAAACTAAATTGGAAGAAGTTTCAGGAGCACCTTAATCAATTTATTTTACTTACGTTTCCCTTTTAATGTATATTCAATATGATAAAGTGCTACATCTAAACACATTTAAAAGGTTCTTTCAATAAATATAGACTGAAGATTCTAAGAGATAAGAAAGCATTGTTGTTATTTAAGTGGTAGTAGTGTTCTTACTGGTGCATAAAAGAATGGTACAATTTATGGTTTTAAGATGGCCGCGGAGTAGGAGCAGTGTTCTCAGCTCGCTCCTGTTAAGGAGACAATCCAGGAGGAACAAACTCGGGGAGGAATGACTGAGTGAGTGGGAATATCTGATAACGTGAACGGGGAGGAGATCGTGGGAGCAGCGTGGAGGGGGGTGGAGGGGTTTATCACAAACTGCAGGCTGAGTCATTCTGAGACTCCCTGCGTTTGCAGTATCAAGCCGGAGAGCTCACTAGCCGGGAGTGAATTCTTGTAGGGAGTTAGGGAGAGGATTTGGCCGAAAAAGACAGAGGAGGGAGAGAACAGTGAACAACCAGGACTGGGAGAAACTGTGATCTGAGTCTAGAGAGAAACATCCTCAGCTGCAACCTCCGACCGAAAGCTCGGCATCCCGGGCGCGCCCAGCACTTGTGCTAGGGCCCTACAGAACAAAGGAGCAGTTTTGGGGCAAAGAGACGGGCCGCACTGAAAAGCTGCTGCGGAACTCCGGACCGGGGGAGAACTGTGTTCTTGAAATCAGTGTTTGCTCTTTAGTCGCGCTAGAATCCCACAGAACAAAAGGCAGGTTTGGGGCTAAGAGAGAAATAGGACATGCAGGGTGTGTAAGTAGGGAAGAGAGCGGAGGCGGAGGTTCTGGAGGGGAGACGGTTTTAGGGCAAGGAGAAGGGCCCGCAGGGAAGGGCTGCTGCGGAGCTCCAGACCGGCAGAGAGCTCCGGGGAAGGAGAGTGCTGCGCTGACCAACCACACTAGAGTCCCACAGAACAAAGGGACGGTGCTGTGGCGGGAAGAAAGATAGAGCGTGCAGGCCGATAGACAGGGAAGCCAGCGGAAGCGGTAGCTCGGAATAGAGAAAGTTTTGGGGCAAGGAGAAGAGCAATGCAGGAAAGCCACTGCAGAGCTCCAGACTAGGGGAGAGGCCCTGGGCAGGAAAGGGCCACTGGGCCCGGCACTTTGACCGACTGTGCCAGAGTCCTGCAGAACAAAAGGACGATCTTGAGACAGGGAGAGAGGTAGGGTGCGCAGGCATATAGACAGGGAAGAGAGCAGAAGCTGTGGCCTGGGAATAGAGACACGACTGGAGGCAGGGCGGGGATTGCTGGCAGGCACAGGCTTGACCAACAGGGGGAAGGAGTAGCTGGACAAGCCTGAGGAGGGCTGAGGGCACCTCAGGAGGGGACAACTAAAGGCAGCTCACAGCAGAGCGGTGGTAGGCCCACGAAAAAAAGACTAGCAACCCCAGAATCAGGCAGAACCCTCCCACAGCCAGCCAACCAACCAGAAAAGATTTGAAACTCATAGAATTTTGAATAGGAGCAGACTCAGGAAGGAAGCAAGGAAAAACCAAAAAACAAACAAACCAAAAATACCCAGAGACTGTGCATAAAAGTTGAATTGAGTTAAAATCCTCATTCTTTTATCTCTCACTCTCTCTCTAACTACCCCTACCGTCAGTCCCTTCGTATTCTCACTCCTTTTCTCCCCTCCCCTTCCCTCCCTTCTCTCCCCTTAGCATTCTCCCCTGCATCCTATTCTCAGTTAATTTTATAATTTTAAGTTCTCTCCCTTTCTCACCCTCTCCTTTCTCTGCGCTACGCACCTTCAACTTTATTAAATTTCTTTCTTTATTTTGTCCCCCTTCAGTCTACATTCATTTTTCTTTCATCTCTTGTCCTTATTTTCCTTCTCTCCCTATACATAATCTCTCTCTCTCCCTATTACACTTTATATTCTAATCTCTTAATATTCAAATTATAATTCTAATCTATCCCCCTCTCCCTTTACTCTCCCATTCTTACCTCTTCTCTTTTTCTACCCCACCCCCCCATTTCTTTCCCTACCTCTTGTATTTCTCTCCTTCATCCTATTTTTTGCCAACTCTTCAATTTCAATCCTCCCCTCCCTAATATCTCCTCTTCCTCCTGATTTCCTTCCCTCCTCTGAGCTCTTTTCCTCCCAAATCCTCTTGCTTTCCTATCTCCTATTCCTCTCTCTCTATACTCACCTTTTCTCTTTATCTTGCAACTTTATATCATGTTTTAATCTCCTAATCTTTTTTATAACATATAATTTAAAAAAAGAATTTTAATCCAGTCCCCTCTCTTCTACCTCCCCTTCTTCTTTTGTTCTCTCTCCTACCCTTCTCTTCTCTACTTTCTCTCTTTCCTCTCTCCCTTCCTGTCTTGCTATTTTCTACTCTGTATTTTTACCCTTAAAAAATTCTCTCTCAATCTATTTCCTACCTTCTAACCTCCCCAGCCCTCTCCTTCAATTTCTGGCTGTCTGTCTACCTGGATGTCTGTTGTGTCTACCCTACCTCCCACGCTAATCATATAGTATATACCGATTATATAATCCTAATACTATACACTTCCACTTTCTCTCTCCACACTGTAACCCTCCCCTCCTTTTCAAACAGACAGTATAAGTGTTAATTGCTCTCTTACATAACCTTGATCCCAATTGCTAATATTAATACTCTTTCAACTTCCAGCTCAAAAATTACCCTTCCTTCATTTAAAGCAACTCCTTTCTGTTTCTCCTACAAAATAAGAGTCCCAGTATCTCCACAAGTATATTAACACGGGCTCATTGGCAGCCTATAGTGGGATTGTATTTGGGGGAGACATTGGAGGGTGTGGGTTTCTTGCCTGGGTTGTATAATTATGTTTTAGCAGCACCTTCACAAAAGAACTCAAGACAAGGTGGGCAGAGTGACTCTCAATTAACTAACCAGAGAAAAAGATCCACCAAAAAGTAGCTGAAATACAACCAGACAGATTAAAGAAATATCATCAAGGACAACACAGACGGAAATCCAGGAGGGCGGAGGAGTAAGTGGAAGCTACACTAACCCCCTCTCAGGACCAGCCAGTGCTGACTCAGCCCCAGTACAGCAGACAGACCATCCCCCTCCAAGTGGTGTCATACTAAGGGGAAATAAAAGCCCTGCCTACAGGAATTAAGTTGCCACATCCACGGTCATTAAGCCTGACGGCTGATCACAGATTGAGTATAGTAACAACTAAAGAAGAGAGACAAAGGCAGTAGATCCCTGGAAGTCTCCAACAGGCTGCCTAGGGCCAGTCTGGTACATGATCTGACGCTACCAGAGGCAGATCCAGGAAGAACTGATCATTCTAAGAAGCACCAACAAACAAAAGGAATCACAAAAATGGGGAGACAGAGAAACAACCCCCCATCAAAAGGAAAGGTAGAATCCCCAGAAAGAGTGCTAAATGAAATAGAGGGGAGCAAAATATCAGATACAGAATTTAAAACATGGATTATGGAGAAGCTAAATGAGCTCAGCGGAAACTACAAAGAACTCCAGAAAAACTACAGTGAACTCCAGAAGAACTATAAGGAACTTACTGAGAATTATACCAGCATCAAAAAGGACATGGAAGCTATCAATAAGAGCCAGGAGGAAATGAAGAATACAATCTCTGAATTGAAGAACACAGTAGAAGGAATTAAAAGCAGGCTAGAGGAAGCAGAAGATCGGATCAGCGAGCTGGAGGACAACATACACAAAAACTCCCAGACAATGCAACAAAATGAAAAAAGACTGAACAAGACTGAAGAGGTTCTAAGACAGCTGCAGGACAACATGAAATGTAACAATATCCGTATCATTGGAATTCCAGAAGGAGAAGAAGAAGAGCAAGGAATAGAAAACCTCTTTGAAAAACTAATGACAGAAAACTTCCCTCACATGAGGAGAGAAAGAGTCACGCAAATCCAGGAGGCACAGAGGGTCCCAATGAAGATGAACCCCAACAGGCCCACCTCAAGACACATCATAATTAAAATGGCAACATCCAAAGACAAAGAGAGAATCCTAAAAGCAGCAATAGGGAAACAACTAATAACATACAAGGGAGCTCCAATAAGGCTATCCTCAGATTTCTCAGCAGAAACACTACAAGCAAGAAGGGAATGGCAAAAAATATTCCAAGCAATGAAAAACAAAGGCCTACAACCAAGAATACTCTACCCAGCAAGGCTCTCTTTCAAAATGGAAGGCGAAATAAGGAGTTTCTCAGACAAAGGAAGACTAAAAGAATACATCTCCACCAAACCAGCAATGCAAGAGATGCTAAAGGGTCTGCTCTAAGAAGATAAAGAAACAGAGAGAAACAGAGAAGAACACGAGTACAAAGGGGGAAAATGACAATGAATAAGTTCTTATCAGTAATAACCTTAAACGTAAATGGGTTAAACGCTCCAATTAAAAGACATAGGGTAGCTGAATGGATTAGAAAGAATGACCCACATATATGCTGTCTACAAGAGACCCACCTTAGAACAAAAGATCTACACAGACTGAAAGTAAAGGGATGGAAAAATGTATTCCAAGCAAATGGACATGAAAAAAAAGCCGGGGTAGCAATACTTATATCAGACAAAACAGATTTCACAGCAAAGTCCATAAAAAGAGACAAAGAAGGGCATTTCATAATACTTAAGGGAAAAATCCATCAAGAAGATATAACCCTTATAAATATATATGCACCCAACTTAGGAGCACCCAAATATGTAAGGAAAATTTTGAAAGACTCCAAGAAAGATATAGGCAGCAACACACTCATCGTAGGGGATTTTAACACCCCATTGTCAACAATGGACAGATCTTCAAAGCAAAGAAACACCAAAGATATTGAGGCACTGAACAACACTTTAGATCAAATGGACTTAGTCGATATATATAGAAGTTTACACCCCAAAGAAGCAAAATATACATATTTCTCAAGTGCACATGGAACATTTTCAAAGATAGACCACATGGTAGGACACAAAACAAGCCTCAATAAATTCAAGAAAATTGAAATTATATCAAGCATCTTCTCAGATCACAATGCCTTAAAATTGGAAATCAACCTCAAGGAAAAAACTCAAAAACATTAAAACTCATGGAGAATGAATAACATGCTATTAAATAATGAATGGGTTAACAATGACATCAAGGAAGAAATCAAAAAGTTCTTGGAAACCAATGATAATGAACACACAACAACCCAAAACCTATGGGATACAGCGAAAGCAGTCTTAAGAGGAAAGTTCATAGCAATACAAGCCTACCTAAAAAAGCTAGAAGAATCTCTAATAAAAAATTTAACCCTACAGCTACAAGAACTAGAGGAAGAACAACAAGCAAAACCCAGATCAAGTAGAAGGAAGGAAATCATCAAGATCAGAGCAGAATTAAATGACATAGAGTCTAAAGTAACAATTCAAAAGATCAACAAGAGTAGGAGCTGGTTCTTTGAAAAAATAAACAAAATTGACAAGCCTTTAAGCAGGCTCATCAAGAAAAAAAGAGAGAGAACCCAAATAAATAAAATCAGAAATGAAAGAGGAGAAATCACAACTGATACCACAGAAATACAAAGAATTATAAGAAATTATTACGAACAACTGTATGGCAAGAAATTTGACAACCTAGAGGAAATGGACAGATTCCTGGAAACCTATAGTCTTCCCAAACTGAATCAAGAAGAAGCAGAAAGTCTGAATAGACCAATAACAGCTAGCGAAATTGAAGCAGTAATAAAAAAACTCCCAGCACACAAAAGCCCAGGACCAGATGGCTTCACAAGTGAATTCTACAAAACATTTAGGAAAGAACTAACTCCTATCCTCCTCAGACTATTCTAAAAGATACAAGAAGAGGGAAGACTCCCAAACTCGTTCTATGGAGCCAGTATAACCCTAATTCCAAAACCAGGTCAAGACACAACAAAGAAAGAAAACTACAGACCAATATCGCTGATGAACATAGATGCTAAAATCCTCAACAAAATATTGGCAAACCGGATCCAGCAACACATTAGAAAGATCATACACCACGATCAAGTAGGATTCATCCCAGGGATGCAAGGATGGTTTAATATTCGCAAATCAATAAACGTGATACACCACATAAACAAAATGAAAGACAAAAACCACATGATCATATCAATAGATGCGGAAAAAGCATTTGATAAAGTACAACACCCATTTATGATAAAAACTCTCAGCAAAATGGGAATAGAGGGAGCATACCTCAACATAATAAAGGCCATATATGAGAAACCTGAAGCCAACATCATACTCAATGGGCAAAAACTGAGAGCATTCCCCCTGAGATCAGGAACAAGACAAGGATGTCCGCTCTCTCCACTCCTATTCAACATAGTCCTGGAAGTTCTAGCCACAGCAATCAGACAAGAAAGAGAAATAAAAGGCATCCCAATTGGAAAAGAGGAAGTTAAACTGTCATTATTTGCAGATGACATGATAGTGTACATAGAAAATCCTTTAGACTCCACAAAAAAACTACTCAATCTAATAAGTGAATTCGGCAAAATAGTAGGATACAAAGTCAATATTAAGAAATCGAAGGCATTTTTATACACCAACAATAAAAACTCAGAGATAGAAACTGAAAGAAAAATCCCATTTACCATAGCAACAAGAAAAATAAAATACCTAGGAATAAACTTAACCAAAGAGGTAAAAGACCTGTACACAGAAAACTACATAACACTGAAGAAAGAAATTAAAGAAGATACAAATAAATGGAAGCGTATACCATGCTCATGGATGGGAAGAATCAACATCATTAAAATGTCCATACTACCCAAAGCAATTTATAGATTCAATGCAATCCCTATTAAAATACCAGCAACATATCTCACAGACCTAGAACAAATACTTCAAAAATTTATATGGAACCAAAAAAGAGCCCGAATAGCCACAGCAATTTTGGGGCAGAACACAGTAGGAGGAATCACAATACCCAATATCAAACTATACTACAAGGCCACGGTAATCAAAACAGTCTGGTACTGGCATAAAAACAGACATATAGATCAATGGAACAGAATAGAGAGCCCAGAAATAAGCCCAGGTTCATATGGTCAACTAATATTTGACAAAGGGGGAAAGAACATCAAATGGAGTGAAAAGAGCCTCTTCAACAAATGGTGTTGGGAGAACTGGACAGGGAAATGCAAAAAAATAAAACTAGACCACCAGCTCACACCATACACCAGAATAAACTCAAAATGGATCAAAGACTTAAATGTAAGCCGTGACACCATAAAAGTCCTAGAGGAAAAAATAGGCAGGAAAATTTCAGATATCCCACGTAGCAATGTTTTCACTGATATATCTCCTAAGGCAAGGGAAATAAAGGAAAGAATAAACAAATGGGACTACATCAAACTAAAAAGTTTCTGCTCAGCTAAAGAAAACATCAGCAAGATGCAAAGGAAACCAACCATATGGGAAAATATATTCGCCAATGACATCTCTGACAAGGGATTGATCTCCAAAATATATAAAGAACTCATACGACTCAACACCAAGAAGACAGACAACCCAATTAAAAAATGGGCAAAGGACCTGAACAAACACTTCTCCAAAGAAGACATACAGAGGGCCCATAGACATATGAAAGTATGCTCAATATCACTAGCCATCAGAGAGATGCAAATTAAAACCACAATGAGATACCACCTCACACCAGTCAAAATGGCAATCATCAACAAATCAACAAACAACTTGTGCTGGAGAGGATGCGGAGAAACGGGAACCCTGGTGCATTGCTGGTGGGAATGCAGATTGGTGCAGCCACTGTGGAAAACAGTTTGGAATTTCCTTAAAAAACTAAAAATGGAACTGCCTTTTGAACCAGCAATTCCATTGCTAGGATTATATCCAAAAAATCCGAAACACCAATTCAAAAGAACCTATGCACTCCAATGTTCATAGCAGCACTATTTACAATAGCCAAGTGCTGGAAACAACCTAAATGCCCATCTGTAGATGAGTGGATCAAAAAACTGTGGTACATTTACACAATGGAATTCTATGTAGCAGAAAGAAAGAAGGAACTTCTACCATTTGCAACAACATGGATGGAACTAGAGAAAATTATGCTTAGTGAAATAAGCCAGGCAACAAAAGAAAAATACCTTATGCTGTCACCTATTACAGGAAACTAATGAACAACAGAAACAAATGAGCAAAATTGAACCAGAGGTATGTAAACAAGAAGTAGACTAACAGTAACAAGGGGGGCGGGAGGGAGGAAAAGAAAGGTGTAAGGGGATGGGTCAAGTTAAAAAAAATATATATATATATGAATGACCCACAGACAGGTGCAACTGAGTGGGGACTAAATGTGGGGGAAGGGAGGGACAGGGTGCAGGGAAACAAGAGGGCTAAAAAAGTGAGACAACTGTAATGGAAAAACAAACCAAAATTTCTTAGTGGGGGAAAAATGAAAATATGAAGAATGGAAATGCCAGTTCAGTGAATATTAGGACAAAGATTTTCCTTCACGTTGTATATTTTTCTCCCTATTTGATCCCTCCAGAGTTTGGCATTCTAAACAAGTAAGTAATGACATAAGTTCCTTTGCATAGAACTAATAAGACCAGTTGTCAACAGAGGTTCTTTTTTTTTTTGACCAAGTCTTTGACTGGAATGTCAAGCCTAAAGGAAACATACTTGGGCTCAGATTGTTACCAGAAAGCCCTGAGGAACTGGGAATGACTTTCAAAGGTAATAAAAGCCCGTGAGATAAAAAGGCCTGGTACCATGGTTGGTTGTGCGGTCCACAGCAATCTTTCCAGGGAAGGAACGAAGGTTGTTTTCCTGAAAGATGGCTAGAAGGGACCTTAAGGCACAAGGAAAGACCAGAAAGACTTGGAAAAAACAGGTGTGTACAGGCAAGGATGAATGCCAGATATGTGGCACAGCTTCTGTGCCCTGAAGAACAGACTGAAGGTCACCCCAAATATTCCTTGGGTAAGTTCCAGCAAAGCAGAACTAAAGATCATAAGTGATCATTTGCTGCTCTTGTTATGTTTATGCAAACGAACAGGATAAATTAAAAATGGACTTAATGTAGTCCCTTTAAAGACAAGGAGGGTAACCTTAGGGAGAAAAATTATTATTCAAGGAAAATCACAATGATCAGTAGTAGAGTATAAAACAGGGCAACTAACCGTCTTAAAAGTTTCTTCTCCAGATTTAGAGACTTGTTTGCGGGTTATGTTACATAAATTAACACGTGTTTTTTGTTTTCAAAGGACATAAGCCTATGATCGCATTACCTGAGTGATTATCTGTACGCATAAACCTCACTTAATCCTCTCTGCAGCGCTGACTCCTGAGACTCAACGGTTTGGCTGAACTAAATGGCTGGGTTGGGGAAGAACGGGGTGGTCTGTGGACTTCACTTTAAAACGGGTTTCTCTTTTCTATCCTAATGGCTTGGACAGAAAAGGCCCAGAGGTCTGAGAGGGGGAAAAACCTAAACTATTTACCTCAGCCCAAACTAAGTATAATGGGCAAAAGGGTTTTGGACAGGCGAGATGTGCCTAGCACACCTTCTTACAAAGAAGCCTTTTTTTTTTTTTTTTTTCTTTCCCTAATATGGAACATTGAAAAATTAATCCCTGCCTTCTGTCATCTAGTAGTTATGGATTGAATGATGTCTTTTAACCCTTTTCGCCAAATCTGTTGCCCCCAGAACACAACAAGGACACCAGCCTGTTAAACCAAGCACGCCGTTGACCAGAGACAGCCAACTGACCTGGAGTCTGCACGATCCTTCCCCATGTGGGAAGGCCACCCTCCCCTCCACACCCCCACTCTTATTAGGGTTTTCTGGACCCAAGGGTAGGTAGGACGACGACCATGTCCAGCTTGAAGCAGCTAGAGGAGCTTGAGACCTTCGCCCATTGTCCTTTACAAGATTACAAAGGGTCCTAATATTTGAGAGGGGAGGGATAGTTAATTTTTATGAACCAGGGGTATGGACTTGGGGGGGATTGCTGGGGGAGGGGGGTGCTGGGTGGAAGGGAACAGGGGGGAGAAAATTGGAACTGTTGTAACAATATAATCAATAAAAAACATTATTAAAAAAAAAAAGAATGGTACAATTTATAAGCCATGGTATCTTAGCTTTGATAAAAATAAAGTATTTCTGTATATTTTGTTATTATACTTTCAGAATTTCATTTTTTAAATCTATTAAAATCTGTTAGCTCAAGCTTCTTCAAAGCCAGGTGATTATATATATTTGTATTTATATTTCTATTTATGTATTTTTATATATAATATTTCCCTGCATGAAGCATAGTCCATCTGGAATACACACGATTTTTGTAATATTCCTTAAAGTAAACTAAACAAAATTTGTAAAGAACAAATGCATCTGAAACAGTCCAATGTCAAATGTGCTCCAGGCACAAAACCTCCTTGACTCACCCTTCCCATTCCTAATTGGCATTGAAAGTCTACTGTCTCCACACCCAGAAAAACTGACTCTGAGACTGGCACTAGGAAGGGTAGAGAAGTGTCTCTGACAGAAGTGCAAATAGGAGAGGTGTTGAATTCCAGGAATCCAGTGTAAGCGGTTATGTAGCCATGTAGTGGTAACAGATGACCCACAGTGGTGCGATACAATGGGAGAAAAGGGCAGTTCTGAGAGATGCTGGGCTTATGTATATGATCTCCAAACATTTTTTTTTCATATTTGTCTTCCTGCACATTTTTAAGTTGACCTCAAAGATTTTTCATCATAAGTTTAAATAACTGCAAAAGGTGCAATTTCTAGCATTTTGTAAGTACTGGCATTTAAATATGAAACTTCTATACCACTCTTTTAAATGTATCCAATGGGATCCAAATACCATAATGACTTAATATCCACTATCATCAAATTTAAATGGATATGATTAAGGTCTCTGTTAAATTTGAAACTTGTTGCAGCATTCCCTTGTCTCCTTGAACTCAAGTTTCCATTTAGGAAAGTACAGGATACCAAAATGACTCTATCAGATTTATCAAGTGATAATTAATTGTACCTATTAACTTTAAATTTATAAGCACCCTATTTACCCAAACCTAATATACATTCAGAAAGAATAGGGAAAACAATATATTGTTAATTTTATTATACTTTTACCAGTATTATATGTTTGATAAAATATTTTTATTTTATAGTGTGACTTAAATGCTTTTTCATTTAAAGCTTGGAGCAGAAAACTTAGCTCATTAATGATCAACAAAGAGTTTACTTAGAAAGCAAGGACATGTTAACAAACCAATCAACCTAATCAGACTTACTTCATTTTAGAAGATGTCTGACTTCATTTTTTTTTAATTAGCTTATTTTGAGCTTATAGATGTATAGAAAATTGCAAAGCCAGTAGAGAGATATCTCATGTATCTTTCACCTACTTTTCCTCAATGGCTACATCTTACACAACAAAACCAGAAAATAGACCTGGGTACAACCTGTGTATATAGTTCCATGCCGTTATTCAATAATATGCATTCATGTATTGTTTTTCTGTCGTTTTCTTCTGCCTCCCTCAAGCTTTGTTAAATGTATTTTAGAATTCCATTTTGATTTATCTACAGTGCTTTTGAGTATAAATCTTTGGGTAGATTTTTTTCAGTGGTTGCTCTAGGTATTACATTGTGTATATGTAAGTTATACAGTCTACTGATACTCACATTTGATCAATTTGAGTGAATTGAGAGAAGGAGAATCTTACTTCTGCTAACCCCTTACCCTTCTTCATTTGTATTATAATTATCTTAAATATTTTCTTGACATTCATTGATAACTACATCAGAGAATAATTTTGGCTTCAACCATCAACCATCATTTTTAGAAGACTCAAAAGAGCAGGAATGTCTTTTGTACTTATTAATATTTTATTCTTTCCATTGTTCCTTTTTCTTTAATAATAACCCAATATTTCTGTTTTAAAAAAATCATTTCCTTTTAGTTTCAAGAAATTCTTTCAACTATTCTTTTAGGGTAGGTTTGCTGGCGACAAATTCTTCTAGTTTTTCTTCTTCAAGGAATGTTTTGATTTCCCCTTCATTCCTAAAAGATATTTTTTCTGGATATATGATTTTGGTTTGACAATTATCTTTTTCAGCACTTGAAAAATGTTTCATCATTTCTTTCCAACCTCCATGTTTTCTGATGAGAAATCTAACATTGGATTTTTTTCTTTCTTGCTGCTTTCAAATATTGTTCTTAGTTTTTAGTTATCAGAAGTTTATATTGTATTTTGGCATGAATGTCAAATTCATTTGGGATTTGTGCATCTTTTTGAGTATGCAGACATATGTCTTTTGCCAAACTTGGGAGATTTTGAGTATTATTTCATAAAAATCTGTATTTTATTTAAGTCCTTTATTTTAGTAGCCCTCTTCTGAGACCGTGCTGTTGGAATAAGTTAAATATCACCCAGTTGCTGTCAGGTGGGGGTAGATGTCAAGGTTACATTAACATTCTGGGAGAGGGTGCCTCATTGCTGTTGAGTAGGGACAGATGTTTAGGAACCCCATGCGACCTCCGCTGACAACATGGGAGGGAAGCTGTTCTTACTACTGGGTGGTGGTGAAAGTTCTACTTCCCTTCTTGGCTTACTCTGACACTACCCAGGCAGTAGGGAAGCACAACTTATTATGGCTTGATAATATGGCAGTCTAGCCTTCCTACTCAGCCTTTGCTGGTAGCAGGTGTGGCCTTGGTTTTTCCCATGTTGTGTGGCTAGACTAGGGAAGTTATTTTCTGAAAGTTTTCTCTCTTGCTAGGCATCCCTTTCCTGGTTCTTTGGCTAGAAAGCACAAGCTTTTGAGGGGGACTTTTCTTCTGTACCTGTTAGTGTTACTGGATTGCTGGCTTCTCTAATACCCAATCCAGGGTGTATAAAGCAAGTAGAAAAAAACAGGAATTTCATTGCTATGTGGTTCTATAGGTCTCAAGGTTCTTCACTGGGTTGCATTTCCCCCTCCACCTTTGAGTCTTGTTTGTTTTTTACATAATGTCCAGAGTTTCTAGTTGTACTTAGTATAAGCAATATAGAGAAGTATGTTTACTCCATCTTATCTTAAAATTACAAATCTATCTGACTTTGTTTTAAATTAAATAAATGTTTCAATAAGTTGGTTTTTAGGTATACAATCAAATCGATCTGGGTGAAAATGTTAAACATTAAATAAAATTAAGATTAGAATAAATATTTTAAATTATGACTAGATAAAGTAGTTTTAACTACCTTACTTAATAACACACCACATCTTGAAATAAATAATACAGGAGTTTATCTGTGGATTTTATCTAATTCATCTTGAACAATTTGGAGTCCCAGAAAACCTTCCACTTATATTTAAAAGATCTACATCACTAATCCATACTGTTTTGGCTGATGGAAGGTCTTTTATTTTTGGCTGATGGAAGTTGCTTTTTTCCCTAGTTAATAACATGTCTTAGGGTGAGCATTGAGAATAACTGAAAAGAAGTGCTTACAGTTAAATACATAAAAAGGAAGCATTTTTAGTGTTCAATATTTCCCACAGATGCTCTTTTTGCCTTCTTTTCAATAGATTCTCCCTCATGAATAACAAATTCTTTGATAGTAGTCAGGGGATAGAAAAGTAAAGTTATTAAACAAAAGTGATCATTACTTCTACTTTATTTCATTTTTATTTTTATTACCATTGCCCCCCTTTTATTGTATATCTGCATTTAGGACATCCAAACAGAGACCTGCATTCTTCATTTTTATCACCCACCTTTATACTTATTAGGAATATATTTAATAGAAAGGATAACTGGAAGTCCTAAGAACATAGTGTCTTGAGCTGTCATAAAAGAAAGTACTGTCACCCTCTTTTTTTCTGGCACCCTGACAACTTTTACATTGGAGTTGAGCAGTGAGGCCATAGTTAATTTTTAGTGACATGAGACAGGGGCTATTGGTGAACACAGGTGCAAGCTCAGACAAATCCTTTTTAGGAAAAGGTATGAGTGGAGTTTGAGAGTCTGGAAATTGACTTCCATAAAACTATAGGGGGGTTCTGATTCAAGATGGTGACATTAGAGGATCCTGAACTTACCACCTCCCACAAACACACTGAAACTACAGCTACATATGGAAAAACGTCCTCTGAGAAAAAACTAAAAATGGGCTGACTGATCCCTGTGCTTTTGATGAATGAGAGAAGAACCACATTGAAGTAGGTAAGAAAGACAGACACAGTCTAGCCACAAACCCCACCCCAGCGTGGTGCCTATACTTAATAATACTGTACTGCAGCATGGTGACTATAGTCAATAATATTATAGTGTGTATTTGAAAGTTGCGAAGAGAGTCAATCTTAAAAATTCTTATCACAAGAAAAAATAATTTTTTTGTAACTTTGTATAGTAGTGGACTTATTGTGGTGATCATTTTGCAATATATACAAATACTGAATCATTACATTATAAACCTGAAACTAATACAATGTTATATCAGTTATATCTCAATTTTTAAAAGAATGCTAAAGAGAAGAAAAGAAAACAAAACTATAGAAATCCTAATACTCTCTGGGAAGCCTTTATACATTCCTAGGGTTGTGAGTATTCCGTAGTGACAAGCCCTACATAGATCACTGCTTTGGCATACAGCCCTTGGCACGTGAGAGGGAACATGAGAACTGAGGTGATATTAAGTACCTAGGAAAAGTGCCTCTTTTAGTAACTGTTAGATTGTCTATGTATTTAGTGGAAACTGAACACAAAAGTCAAACACATGCTGGGTTTGA
Source organism: Furipterus horrens (assembly GCF_987537825.1). NCBI lineage: Eukaryota > Metazoa > Chordata > Mammalia > Chiroptera > Furipteridae > Furipterus > Furipterus horrens. The sequence continues at coordinate 34,869,116 of NW_028327182.1, forward strand.
AAACTTAGAATTGTTTTTTTTTTTTTTTCATGTTTATTAGAATAACCATATATCCCTTTTTTGTGCATTCTTACTTATTTCTGAAATTTTGACTCTTCATTAAAATTATATGTGGTAATCACCTATTGATAGAGGTTTATAATTGGCTGAAAGGGTACAAAGGTCACTAATTGGTTGGATTAATTAAATCAAATGATGAAGCTCTTTCAGGGATAAAAATACCGCACTATATTCCTTTTCTCATGTGAGGAGTCTGACTTTTGTTGACAACATTGGCATTTGTGAAGAAAGGAGACAAAAGGACATGCATATTGCTTGTCCAGCAGTTTGAGAAATCCTTAGGATTTCTGCAGCTAGAACTAGAATTAAGATTTATTGGGTAGGGATCATTAAAATTGTAAGTATCAAAGACTGGAAGCTGATGATACAGAACATCCTTGAGTAGAAAAAAGTGAATTCACAACATCATTGTTTCTGAAAACCCAGAGTAAAAATGTTATATGTCAGAACCTATAGGTATTTTATCAGTCACCCCCCCCACCCCACCCCCCACTTCTCCAAATCTCCACTCATTAGTTGGGACCAGGCACAGTGTGGTTAGTTTGCAACTTGTCATTTTCCTCCTTTACAAAGTCTTATGAGAAGCTTATCAGAACATTTGGAGATGATATAAGAAGGAAATTATATAGAAGAAAAATCAGGCAACCAAGAGTTTAGTCATCACTAAAGACAGACACCTATAACAGAGACAAGAACTCTCAGCTTTGAGGAGAATTATGCATTGGGGTTCAGGATCTGTGTACTTGGAGGTCATATATTCATCCACTTTGTTTTGTACCTAGTCAAGGAGGATCATTTTGGGGAGTAGTGTATCTATCTACACTGGAGGAACCCCTCTGAAGCAGGAAATAAGTTAAAAGTCCTTAATGTTCTTATTTAAAACATGCCCAACCCTATGTTTACAGTTTGGTTAGGCCCTCCGTGAAAATTTTCTTTGAATAAACTGTAATTAACTTATGCTAGAAGAATAAGACAACAGAAATTGTGCTTCGTGCCACATCTTTTGGCTGAGTGAATTGATTCTAATCAGTAAATATGTACATTTGAATTTTATTTTTGTGCTTTTTCACTAAGCCAATAGTAGTGATGAGCTTGGGAGGGAGGGTTTATAGAGATAAATTTTAATGGACTTGATGTAAAGCACCAAGAAAGTTTATAATAATTTTAATTGATAATAAGGAGGCAAAGGAGTAGAACAAAAGATAATTTCTTAGTGTTCAGAAACCTTGAACTTACTGATTCCTTTGCAAATTCTCTTAGTCACCCCTGACAAGAGGCCTGCAATTTCATGTGTTTGCAGTTACCTGGCCCTTCAAAGTTGCTCTCTGTGTGTTCTTTATCAGCTTGGCTGCTGGAGGCTCTGGCTGTTTTATACTTATTATGTGATTAAAGACTCAAAAACGTTATTAAGAAGGTATTTTCCTCATTTTGCAGCTGGGAAGTATGAGTTTCAAAGAGACTTTGCTCATGGGTCACAGCCATAGTCATTGTCAGAGTTGGGATTGAACCCAGGTCTGCTCAACTCAGCTTGACATGCTCTTTCTCCTACAGTATTCTACCCATACCATCCGTGGAAGCAGGGGACAGAGTGAACTCAGGGAAAGGTTCTCAGGAGTTAGCTGACCCTTTGTGTCAGGCAGGCCTGAGAGCAAGCAAATCTTCCCCAGCAACCTTCTCCACCCCCGCAGAGCAGCTAGTTTGAACTGGTTCCTACAGTCCCTGTTAGGAGAAGGGGACTGAGTCCTAAATTAGGATTCACATTCCTAGCCCTATTCCTCCTCTTCATCCTTTAGAGCCCAGCCTAGATTTGAATCCCTCAAGAAAACGTTCTCTGACAGTCCTCTGAAATAAGTTTCCAGATCATAATGCTTGTCAAATCATGTTTACTTGTTGGTGTTTCCCATTAGACTATAAGATTTGTGAGTTCTTTGTTTACTGTTGTTTTTTTCAGTACCTAGCAAAAAGTCTGTCACCTAACTATCTGTTGAATAAATGAACAATATCACTAGTGCTCTGAGTGACTGGAGAAAGATGTATACTATAACCAGTTCAGTTTCCCCCAGTGAAAAATGGGGAGGTTTTTCTATATGAACTTTAATATTACTTTAGATGTAGTGTTTTGTAATACTAGCTGCAAGCTATGCATTTTGCTAGCTAGAAGATATCTGAACTCCTTGAACTAAATTCCAGGAGCTTTTCCAGCATATCTTTGCAGAGAAAGGAAGGGAATCTGTCGTTCTTCCATTGTTTTCCAGGACCAATGGTACACATTTAATATATATCCATTGAGTATATGAATCTTTAGTTTCCAATATCCAATGTACAAGGACAACAAAATCTACTTCATCAGCATGACCATGTGGCCTTGTACAGATAAGATTCTACATCTGGCTCTGCGATGCAACAAAACACTCTATAGCTGCCTCTATTTAAAGATATCTAGTTAGAATCAGTGGTCAGGCAAGTGCTCAGTTTCACATTAAGCAATAAAAACTTACGCTTCTAGTGACTTTCAATATTCAATTAACGTTTTGCAGCTGAGGAAGTCTAAGATCCTTAGACCTAGAGTGATTTTTTCCAGGCTCCGATAAGGAGGCAGTGGCAGAGCCGAAAATCGGTGTCAGACCTTCTGACCCTAAGTCTTACATATTTTAAATCCCTCATGTCACTTACAATAAGTGAATTCTCTTGATTCACCAAGAGTACCATCCTGAATAAGCATGTCACTGATCACACACAAGAATGATTTACTACAAACCCATTACCATGCCTTGAGACAATTATAGGCATATACCCTGCCCCTTAAAAGGATATCCTTACAATGCCATTGAGAGGGGAACTTGCTTACTGAGATTCACAGTTTATATGACACCTTTAAAAAAAAACAACTCACCCAAGGACATACTTATTGATTTTAGAAATAGGGGAAGGAAGGGAGAAAGAGAGAGAAGCATCAGTCTGAGAGAGAAACATTGATTGGTTGCCTCTTGCACAAGTCTGGACTGCAGATAGAACCCACAACTGGTCATGTGCCCTGACTGGGAATAGAACCTGTGACATTTTGGTTTACAAGACAATGCTACAACCAACTGAGCCACTCTACCCAGGGCATTTTCTTTGATACTACTGAAATTCCTATTGGGAACCAGGAATTTCCTGCCTCTCCTTTCCTCTTTTAAGAAGAACACTAAATTAATGTGTTCTATTAATCAACAAATCACATATTTTCTATCTAGGCTGTAGGGTTTCTAAGAGCAGTGACCATGAATATTCTCTCTGAGAATCCATGTCCATCACAATAACGATCACACTGAGACAATCATAGGTGTTGAATGAATGGTAGGATCTAGAGAACTGATGTGGCTTGTCTAGACAGAATTAGCAGTGAGGAAGTTAAATACATATTGTATTGCTGAAACAAAATAGAAACATAAATAACTCTGCCTGTTTAAGAAATGCCAGTCTCCTTCACTGTCAGGGCTTCCTCAAGGCCTGCCGAATTGGATTTCCTGTGCCTGCAGTTTCATCTGCTGCAATCCTGGGGGTCCAATCTCTCCTGCTTCCTCAATTGTCAAGCTTCTTCTGTTTTAATGCAGCATAAGAAACTATTTTAATATTGCATTTGTTGTACAATGAGCTCCTCTTAAATCTAATTCTGATGGCTGTTTGGAAGCACAATACGCTTATATTCTCAAATTTTACTGTGGAAGAAAAGCCGAAATCTGAATATTTCCCTCTCATTCTGATAAATTTCTGTCATGGACCCTCTTGTGAATAGTACAATTTAACCAATGGCCTCTTATAAGTAATAGACCAATATATCAAAATTACACAGAGCCGAGTCCGTGCATCTTTTAAAATCATCAAATACAAAGTCCTCCTGGTCACATAAATATAAATGAAAGCTTGATTGCATCACAGTGTGCAGGAGTACAGTGTGTGTGACGATTGCCCGCATGCCAGCATAAGCTATTGGTTATGAAAGTCAGCTATGAATTTTCCCAGTACTGTCTCCAGAGCTTAACCTCCTTAGTTTTCTCTTCTTGGCCACATTTTGTCAAATCCATATTTCCCCCCTCTGTGTGCAGGAGGGAGGGATCTTTCTTAGGAGCCCAGGACAGTGCTTTGGGTGTCTGCCCAAGGTCTAGCATGAGGAAAATGTGTTCTCCCTTCCTGCCACATGCTGAAACAGTGGCCCGGATGGAGTCCCAGAGAGCTAGCGAAAGAATTCTATATCCCTGCACTGATTCTGACACAAGCTAGCCTGCAGATGACTTTTGAAAAATCATTTCCCAGGAAACTCCTGCTTTTTCAGAATTCCTTGTCCTTTTTCCTCCAACCCAACACTAGCTTTTTAGGAGGGAGAATCCTCACATGAAGCAGGAGGAACTGGGGACTCACAGAGGTGTACAACAGGTGACATGGGCAGAAAGGGTGGCTTAAGAATGTTTTTCTTCCCTATGATCTCAGGAAGGGACACATTCTGGATGTTAGTGGCTCCAGAATATCTACATATAAAATTGAACATGTAAAATTGCTGATGTTCAGCTGTTCTTGATGCAGAAGAAGGGTTCAATAGAAGGGGCTTAGGAAGAGTAAGCTGTTTGGTGATGAGGATGTGGGAAACTTGTAACTGGGTTTGCAAAGAAAATCACATGGTTTTACTTATATATTTCTTGTATTTTTAAAAAAGTTTTTATTTATTTATTTATTTGTAATTAATTAATTATTTGTTTGTTTTTATTTTTAGAGAGAGGGGAAAGGAGAGAGGGAGAGAAACATCACTGTGTGGTTGCCTCTCACTCGCACCCCCAACTGGGGACCTGGCGTGCAACCTAGTTATGTGCCCTGACTGGGAATCGAACCAGCGACACTTGGCTTGCAGGCTGACGCTCAATCCACTGAGCCACAGCAGCCAGGGGGATTTTTCTTGTATTTTTATATACATTGCTTGAAGGAAGCATTCATGGAAATTATCAGGGGTGTGGGGTGGAGCTGAAACCCTCTCAGGAGCCACCTGTTGACACCAACCCTTATTCTGAGCTTGATGGAGAGAAGGCAGGGAAGTGAAGGGCCATGATACAACCAGCGGTAGTTAACGTTAGTTCAGGCTACTTTCATACACACACCTTTTTCTTTCCTCTTCTTTTCTGGTTCTTTCTAGCTTTCACTTGCCATTGACTTGAAGAAGAGAGAAGGAAGGATAGAAAGTAACCCCAAAATATATCAGCTATAGATAGTCAGACTTCGGTGAAGCAGAATCGGGCATATGAATCATAACCTGTGATTTTACTAGTGTCAGCAGTTTGAGGAGCCATTTTTCAATATGAAAGAATGTATTTTGGAAATCAAAGAAAACATACTTTATTCACTCAGGGGCTGAGTGTGTGTATTTGATGTAGTGCAAGAATCCTGGACAGACTATATGTGCATGGCACTGATATGGTACTCTGTTTCTGCAGCTCAGCGTGCATGTGCGTGCACGTGTGTGTGTGTGTGTGTGTGTGACTTAGGAAACTACAAGGACATTTATAAGTATATACATCTCTTTGTAAGTCCATTTCTCTACTTCATTCCACAAATATTTTTATTTCTTGGGTTTAGCCTTGGATATCACTTAAGGGAAGGAAGAAGTCCTGGTGCTGTGTCCTCAGCACGCAACCACCCAAAGCCCTAAGTAGGGTGGTCCCAGAATGTTAAAGCTATTCCTTCTACATCTGAATTCTTGTAAAATGTAAGTAACCCTAGTAAGGACAGCACATTAACTTTTTCATTTCCATCACCTTTAATCTCCACTCCATTATTAAGTCCTGCTCTTTCTTTATTTCCTATACACTTTTAAAGTTTTTTTTCTTCTTGCCATGTCTACTATAACTGCCCTACTTCAGTCCCTCATCATCTCTGTCCTTGACTTCTGCAATAACCTCCCCATGGTGTTTCTGCCTCCAGCATTCTGATCTTTTTTCTTCAAATGCACTCCCCACACTTTGGCCAGGATGATCTCCCTAACATGCAAAGCTGACCAGTTACTCTACAGTTGAGACTTTCTCTACAGGGTAAAGTCAAAGTGCAGAGCATTATATACAACAGTCCCCTCCCCACACCACCACCGCATGGAATGCTCTATCTCTTCACTGCCCCTTCACACGGGTAGTTTGCCACATACAGCACAACACTTCACACCTCCTCCCTTTGCTTTGGCCATCTCTTCTGTTCAGAGTGACTTTCTCCAAACTTTGGCCCACAGTAATTTTACATAGTCACACCCATGATGAATGGTGCATGTGTTCATCCTCTCATTTCCTCACTCATTCCTTCTTTTCCTGCTCGGCTGAAATGGGTAGAATGTTAAAACCCCAGGCGATACTGACTTTACTTTTACTTCAGGATAAATACTAAGTTTCAACAAGTGGGGTTTTGGGGCAGAACAAAAGGCAAGAGGGTATTTTGACTTGAAACAATTGTCTAATATTACTCCTTAGAGATGGATTCTTCACTTGGGGATCCAAGGACCTTGTGTGTCAATGTGTTTTTTTCTGGGGAGAAAGTCTATAGCTTTATTTAGATTCTTAAAGGAATCCAAGACCCCAAAAAGATAAAAAATCATGACTCCTGATAAAATGTGTGTATTTATGTGTATGTGTGTGTTTCAACTATTCCTTTTATTCTCAGAAAATTTCCTTGCATTTTAGATCATTCCTACTCACATGCCATCTGCAATAAATGGTTTTTCTTTTTTACATTCCCAGTTGAAAAATCCTCACTGAAATTTTAAGCCATTCTTTATTTTTTCCATAAAACCATAGTATTAGTAAAAAAAGATGTTTGATAGTCAATAGAAACCATTTAGGCCTAGGTTTCAAAGCTTTTGAAAGATGCCAGATTACAGAAATAGTGGTTACTATTATCATAGATTTATTGCTAAAGATAAAAGTCAGAAAATAAAAATTGTCAACACAAGTTAGAAAAGGGTAAAACAACAATAACACGACAACACAGATATTTAAAAAAATATCCAGAGAGGTTAAAAGTACTTTCTTAAAAATATATACTTAAATCTAATGTGATAAAACAAACATAGAAGGATGCAGACAGATTAAAAGACTATCAAATGCTTGGTTAAAACACAATTTTCTTTTTAAAGTTTTTATTTATTAATTTTTAGAGAGAGGGGAATGGAGGGAGAAAGAGAGGGAGAGAAACATGAAGGGTTTGCCCCTAACTCACACTCAACTGGGGACCTGGCCCACAACACACACATGTGCCCTGACTGGGAATCTGTGACCTTTTGGTTTGCAGGAAAATGCTCAACCCACTGAGCCACATCAGTCATGGCTAAGACATAATTTTCTAATAATACTATAGGTGTGAAAGAGGATTTTTATTTTGAAACAAGAAACAATCTCAGATAGATTTTGAAACTGAAAATTTGTAAGGATTGTATGAGAGAATTTGGAAACACTTCCCCTGATTTGAAGGAATCAAAGCTTGAACTTTTAGACAAATGAGAAAGATTGATGTCTTTATGAGGGGGGACCCCCCCCCAACACTGGAACTATATCTGGAAGGCAGGCCCCTTGTAGTATAGCTTCCCTCGCTAGGTGAGTGTTCTAGGAACCAGCTGGCATTGTTGTGAGAGGCTGTGTCCAGTGTCAGTGAATTTTTTTGAAGTCTCAACATATTTGCCATCTCATGATGGGTGATTTATGAGCACAATTGCCCATACTGCACTGAGTATTCACCAGTTTTTGACCAAAATGGTATGACTCCCATTCCCCACACAACCTATTCACCCGATCTCGCCCTGTGACTTTTTTTTCCTTTGGCTCCCCTGGATGAAAAAAGTCCTGAAAGGGAAATTTTGCTGATGTGGAAGAGATAAAACAATAAATGGCAGAGCACTAAAAGGCATCAAACAAGTTCAAAAACTTTTTGAGCAGTGGAAAAACATATTGATAGGTGTATTGCATCAAATGAAGAGAACTTTGAAGGTGACTAAACTTTAAACATGTAAGAATAACTAAACAATTTTTTATAAATAAATACTGGGTTTTTTGCCCCCCTCCCTTTTATATTAGGAAGAAAAATTTAGTGTAATCCTCTCAAGATTTTTTTCCCTCTATTTCTGCATGTGCTAAATTTTCTATGACATAGTGTGCCCAGGGTTGAATGGGACAAAAGTTGCTCTGAGAAATTTAAGTAGGGACTGTGCTCCACCCCCTTCTTTTTTTGGATCAGGCAGCAGATGGCTGAAACTACAAAAATGATGAAGAGGGTGCAAGGTGAAAAAGGAGAAGAAAGAATTAGGAGAAGAGGGATGGAGAAGAAAACAGAATAAAAAAAGAAACAACAGAAAAATAAAAAGACTAAAAGAAAGAAGAGATGCACAAGGAATATCTAGAGGAAGAGCGAAGGAGGCAGGGAGGCAGGGAGGAAGGGAAGGAGCTAGAGGAGGGAGAGGATAAAACAAGTTCTTCTTGATTGCTGTGTGATTCTGAGAAATCGTGGGAATCATGTTCTCTGACTCCCTAAACTGACTGGAAAAGGGTAAAGAGGGAATCACATGGAGGCAACATCCCAATGGCCACCCATTGAGAAATGTAAAATTGCCTTTTTATATGGTCTGAACTAGGGCCAGAATTACAGAAGAAAACATTTATTTCAGAGCAAAAGGCATGAGCCAATGTAATCATGCCATGGGATTCACTGGCTCTATAGCAGGCAGTTAGGCATGAGCAGAGTAGGAACAACAGGCCAGGAAGTGAAGGTCACCAGGGCAGAAAGTCCTGGCTTCCTAGCAATGGGCAAAACTAGGGTGGGACTTCACCCCCAGGTGACCTTTCCTCCCCTAACATATCAGTGGTCATGTAGTTTAGACCCGCTGACCTTTCATATTGCTGGCCATGTGGTTTGGACTCTCTGTTGATGTTGCCTCCCCTGGCATGTTGCTAGTCATGTGGTGTTAGACCCCCTTAAAAGAAGAAAAAGGGGGCCAGGAAATAGCCTCATGTGTCTCCCACACAAGCATGACCATTCCCTTAAACATTAAGCCCTTAGGACAATGAGGTTTAGCCCACATCAAATAATCTTAGGAACAAAGCCTCAGGTCTGTTGACCACAGAGACAGAATTTTGCTCAAACTAGAAAAAACATCCAGGCCCTAGTTGTGTTTTGGCTTCAGGCCCAGAAAAGCACCAAGGTTAGGCAGGGTAACGCCATGGCTCACATCAGGACCAGCTGTGGTCACTGATGATCCCCTGCCCTGGCACTGACCAGTCAGTGGAGACCATGACCCTGAAAGGAAACACCTGTAAAACCTAATGAATATTTTATTAAGGTCTTCCCCTGAGAGCTCCCATAATATCCCTACCTTTGACTTTGCTATCTAAACAGATAAAGCCCCTTAAGAGGAAGGACTCAGCTTTCTCTCTCTCTCTCTCTCTCTCTCTCTCTCTCTCTCTCTCTCTCTCTCTCTCTCTCTCTCTCTCTCTCTCTCTCTCTCTCTCTGTCTCTCTCTGTCTCTGTCTCTCTGTCTCTCTCTCTGTCTCTCTCTCTGTCTCTCTCTCTTGCCTGTGTCTTTCTCCACTCAAAGATGCATACCTTTGCTTTCTTTCTCAAAGACCTTTCCTTTGCCTCTGTCACTTATTGCCTGAGTCCACGCAGCCCAGCTGACTCATTTCTTCCACGGCTTACTTTTTCTACCTCTGTGACTTTCTAAATAAGCTTTTGCTGGTATCTGAGACTTGGCTCTGAATTCTTCCTTAGCCAAGGCTCAGGACTGAGTCTAACATCTGGTGCTGTTTGCTGTTAACAGTCCTGCTTTGTACCCTGCCATCCAGAGGCAGCTGGCCTGATATCTCAGTAGAGTGGTCTATCGAAGACTCACTGCCAGCTCTGCTGGGTAACAGCTCCTTGTGCAGCCTGTGTGCTCTTATACAAGATGTGGGTTCATCTAAACCAGTGACCAGTATCTTGGTGTTGTTTCCCCATAGCCAGGAAACAAGGATCCTGAAATCAAGGGGTGGGAGTGGGCATGGTACATCTCACTATCATAACCGAATAACTTCAACAGTCTATTTTCTCTTTGTATTCCTGAACTTGCCTGGTATGAAGAGAGAAATGTTACCATTGTTACGAGATGCAATGGAGTTGGAAGCTCAGATTGCTACCTGGCCATCTAACACACTCTTGCTCTGGAAAATAGTCAAAAATAAGAGTTCCATGTTAACTGATGTGGTTGATCCTTGTTATTAATGGGAAATATGGTTGCTGTTACACAATGGTGGCAGGGATAATTCTATATGGAACCCAGGGAATTCTCTGTGATGTCTCCTCATTTTTCCTCATCCAGTGATAAAGATGAGAAAACTGCAGTGACCCTCTACAGGCAAGGCTACCAAGGGCTTATCTGTTTTGGGAATAAAATTTGGGCTCTCCCAAACAGGCAAAGAATCCTGACCTACTGAGATACTGGCTGATGACAATGGGAACATAAAATGGGTAGAAGAAGAAGAAAATAAAAAATAAAAAATAACCTTGTGACCAGTTCAGAAACAAGAACTATTGTACTTACTCACATTTTTTCCTTGCTGTTTAGTGCCTATATTTGTACATTTTATCTAACATTTCTTCCACTACTATAGCTTTCCATATTTTATTTAGAGTGAGTACAATTTACAAAATAGTTCATAGCCTAAAGACTGTCCAGACAGAATTGTGAAAGATGTAGAGGAGGAAGCGAACTGACTTAAAGACCTTGTGTTTGGACCTGAAGGCAGCAGCAGTTCAGCCTTTCTCCCTCTTTTGGCCGATGGTTCATATGAGAGATCTATTAGGTGGCGACATTCTGTGTTCCATAGTTGCTAAATCTGTTGCTATTTAATCTTAACTATGAAAAAAAGTATGTGTATGCCAGTGTTTGGGAGCCAACTCCTCCAGCAGACATTTGTCATGGTTTTGGGATGTCCAGCATCTCTTCAAACCCTTCCTGAGTTTAAGGGAATATTCAGCCTCATGAGTCCTGCTCCCAATGAAGATGTCATGACAGCCCTTTTCCCAGCTTTCCTTGCAATTAGGACACAAGCAGCGATCCAGACCCTGCCAATCACACATGTGAAACTGATTCAGAACAGAAATGCCTACGGAACCAGGTTTTGAGTGAAACCCACTTGAGGGGAGGATATGACCACCCAGGTGTGTGGCTATCGCTGTCAGCACAGAAGTGGTGAGGGTGCTAACAGCAGCCATGCCTGTGGTCTAGTTGAGTTTCCGGCAGATGTGTGAGTGTCAGCACCTCCATGCGGCAGAAGACTCTGCTGTTGATGGAGATGGGGACCATCTCCTGGTGAGCTAGTGGTTTTGAGTATTGCTCCTGGAAGCTTAACCTTAACACCATTTTCTGTCCCTTTTCTCCCTACCAATTTTATTGAGATATAATTGACATCTAACAGTATATAAGTTTAAAGTGTACAACTTAGTAATTTATGCATAAATTGTGAAATGATTAGTACACTAAAGTTAGTTAACATCCATCACCTCACATAGTTATATTTTTTCTTTTCATGAGAAATTATAAGATCTACTGTCTTAGCACCTTTGAAATATGCCATACAGTACATATTATAGTCACTATGCTGTACATTACATTCCCAGAACTTATTTATATTATAACTGGAAGTTTGTACCTTTTGAATATCTTCACCCATTTTTCCCAGCTCCTGCCTCTGGTAACAGCTAATCTGCTGTTTCACAGGATAATTATTTCTTAGAGGTCACCAGGAAAATGGGTCAGAGATGTTTTCCAACCATTTCCCATATGAATGAAATCTATTCTGCTCATGTTTTCCAAGACTGAAAAGAAATATCTGGAAATCATGAGTCTTCCTCCTTGCTGGTAAAACAGTCCCAGGGGTCTTTGTTGGTGCTACTCAGCCCCAGGTCCCTGCCTTATTTGTTCTTTGCTCACTGTGCTACCTTATAGTCCTTCTCATTACTTTTCCTCTTCCCCACAGAATGGAAGGTTCTGGAAAAAAAAATTTTTTTTTGCAGTTATTGCTTAGATTGAATAGCTTTTATGGCTGGAATAAAAGTATCTTGATATTGCTGAAATAATGCCATACTCAATTCCATTATTTCTTAGTTCAGTTCCATTTGAGTTGGGAGAAAAAGACGTGGAATTTTTTTCTCCTTAAGGCAATGTCTTCGTATTTATCCTCAACTAGGTCTCCTTCTAAGGGGCATGGTAGTTTTGTATATAATCACAAGATATAAATATTCTGTATTGCTTTCAGATGTTTTTTATCTTTTCCGCCTTTTTCCTTGCCTGTAGTTTTAACCATCACAGGTTTGTTTATTACTATGTTGTCTCTGCTGGTATTAGCAACAGCTCTTAATTTAGCATTATTTTTAAACCTCATTTAAGTACCATTTGCTGTCTCTGCAAGATCAATAATAAGGATGTCAACCATAGCATCTTGGAAAGTTGCTACAACACTTCCTCATCTTCAGGACAAAGTGAAGATGTAGAGAAAGTTTTCCCGGACATAAAATAATAAGATGCTCTCCTTGTCTGCTGAGCTTCTGAGGCTCTCCCAAGTGTCGCTGAGAGGCAGCATGCACCTTTAGTGGAGACCTGGTTGCATGCTGCTTTTTGTCATGTTTTCACTATGTTAAAACGAGTTTTCTTAAATAAAAAAAAATATTGCTGGCTTGTATTAAATTGACAGAAAAAATGTCAAATATTTTTAAAAATTTGAAATGTTTTGTTTGGGAAGTCAGGCAAAGAATTGAGGAATAAGAGAATTGATTCTCAAAAAACTGATTTTGAGAGAGTTTTATTCTCTCAGGAGGTGGATGTGGGTAGAAAGCTGCCTAAAGTAAGAAAGGAACCCATTTACTTGCCCTGGTTGTGATTTGGGTGGAATTTATATTTTTCCCTCTTTTCTTTTCTTATCTGTTGTGCTCAGGGCTCCCTACACTGTTCCACATCCATCTGCTGGCCTGCATCTGGGTAATAAGCAAATGCCCTCCAAGCTTTATCCAGTCTCCAGAGTTTTTATTTTTAAACCATGGGCAAACTATGTAGGTACAGCAGTTAAATAAGTAAGCTTTTCCTCTCCTCACATTTTCCTCTTCCACTCTCTCTTTTTTACCTTTGAGAAACTCAGACACAGATACATCACTTAGGTGCAGGTTATCTAACCTTTTCAATTCTCCAAAATCTGACCAATGACTAGGAACCAAGCAGAAAAGAGCAAGCTCTGTGAATTCAAAATAGATAGTTCATGTACTAAAGTACATTGGTTCTGTTTTAAACAACCCCAGCAAGCTGGAAGCAGGATACTTCTTACAAGTGATTGTTTGTGGTTTGTTTATTCTATTATCTCCTCTTCTTCCACTTCAAGCAGGTAGAAATTTTGCAGGGTGGAATGTGGAAACCTGCTTAAGGGCTGAAGCATTTTCTGACATTTGTAATGTTAGTCTGAACTTCAGGTTTTCACAATATTTTCCTGAACATTACTTAGGGAGAAAAGAAAGGTTTACACAAAACTGGGAAGGTCGAACAGAGCTGGAGGCCCTGCCTGCATGGTCCTGGGATCTGTTTCCTAGCAATGCTAAGGTAGGAGAGGAAATTGATGGAAGAAAGAACCCACAGGTAAGGCCGGTGTCCTGTATCTGTGGTCTCAGAAATATTCCTGTGCTCTGTGCAGTCAGACACTTGGAGGAAATACACATTTCATGTGCATTGACAGCTAAATAGGGCTCAGTTGAAGACCCTGACACACCCTGGCAGAAGAGTCCAGTAACGCCCAAGACTGAATGTTTTGCCAGCCAGGTGGATGGGGGTTAGAGTTAGATTTAAATAGATTTAAAGTTAATAGAGGAATATGGCTATATTTTCCCACCTACTGTGTTCTGAAGTTTATATTAGCTATATCTGATTACCCAGTTGCTCTATTAATAGTAAACTTAAGTGTCCTGATCCATAAGGCGGTTTGACATTGTAGTCAACACCGGCAACTCCTGCGGCGCACCTGAAGCCAAGCTGTATTGACTCCGTCTTTCCCTTGGATCCTTCAGCTGCGAAGAGAGGGGGGGCCTGCTGCATGGGCAACAGCAGACCCTCCATATCACCCTGCCCAGGCTCTGTAGCTTCAGCTTCACTGGAGAGGACACTCCAGCGTCATCACAAGATGTCGATTCAACATGGGAGGAGACAGATACTGTGTCACTCCCGAGTTGGACTGCACAGCCATTCTCGGCGGTGCAGATAGACTCTTAAGAAGCTACACCATCGTCTCTCGAGACGGACGGCTGCCGACGACGACCTGATCCATATCCTGTATTGTAGATAGGCAGAGATGGAATGGTTTCCTATAGGCAAAGCTCTCAGACAAGGGTGCATTGTTCCTCCTATGTGTTTAATCTCTATGCAGAACACATCATACATATAACTAGACTAGACTCAGAAGAAGGAGGTGGAATAAATATCAATAACTTAAGATATGCAGATGACACTATCTTCTTGACTGAAAGTAGCAATGAGTTGAAACGACTTCTGATGAAAGTCAAAGAAAGAGTACCAAAGCAGGACTGCTTTTGAACTTCAGGAAGACCAAATATGACTACAGAAAAATACACAACTTCAGCATAGACAATGAAGACACTGAAATTTTTCAAGGTTTTGCATCAGTCATCAGTTCAGAGGAAAACTGCAGACAAGAAATCAAGAGAAGGTTGAGACTCGGAAGGGCAGCAACAGGAGAATTCAGAAAGTTCACCAAGAGCAACGGTGTGTCTTTAGAGACCAGTACTAATTTCCAGTTACTATATAGAGATGAGAAACCCGGACAGTGAAGAGGCTGATAGTAAAAAAAAAAAAAGAGAGAGAATTCATTTGATATATGCGTTAGGGGAGAGCTCTACGGATACCCTGGACCACCAGAAAGATGAACAGTTGGGTCCTACAGCCATGAAGCCTGAAGCACCACTGGAGGCAAAACCGGCAAAACTGAAGCTGTCCTACCTCAAGCATGCAATGAGAAGGCAAGGTTCTTTGGGAAAGACAATTAAGCTAGGAAAAACAGAAGGCAGCAGGAAAAGAGGAAGACCAAATGGGAGATGGCTTGACCCCATGAAGGAAGCTATAGACATGAGTTTGCAAGAACTGAGCAGGGCTGTTGAGGACAGGACACTGTGGACATCGCGCATTCACAAGGTTGCCAGGAGCACATGCCGGGGCATGTAGCACACATGCAAAGCAGGTGACAGTCAGAGTTTCCAGCACTAACATAGGACATAGGACAAAGAAAACCTTAGAGTTTAGTGGAACAGTTAATAAAGGACCCCTGAGGGCCTACTGTGTTCTAGCAGATTTGGAAGAGATTACTATCCCCAAGTGTCCCTTCTCTCCTTCCTTAAGGTCATAGAGCACACCCCCTCCCACTCTGCTTTCTAGCTTCCCTTACAGCTGATGTGACCATGTGACCACATTTTGGCTAATGGAATATGAACAGAGGTGGTGTGAGCAACTTTTGACTCCACATCCTTAAACATAAAGTTGCTTGACCTTGTTGCTCTCTTCCCCCACTTCTGTCGACTAGAAAAGGGACACAGCACTGACTCAGATTTGGTTATAAGAGAGAAACACGTCTCTGTCTTATTGAAGCCATTGCATTTTTGGTATCTTTTTGTTATAGCAACTTTGCATTTACCTTAACATATATAGCAGATGACAATATTTGCTTGCTATAATGAATGTCAAAAATGTAAACAATAATGTTAATATACTCTGTTTAAGAAGTAGAGATTAAATTGTAAAAATTCTGAAAGAAAGATTTGATGTGTATGTTTTATGCAATATCATGTACATAAACATTAGTTTTGTCCTTGAATTTTATATTTAATATACAATGAGGAGCTCTACCTCTTCTTCCCTCATGTCACTAAATATTCTTTGGCAACATTCTTTTTAATGACATGACATCTGGATACACATAATTTATTAATGAACCTCATGCTGTTAGGTATTTAAATCATTTCCAGGTGTTGTGTTATTTGCAGTACTGCCATGAATATACACTATAAATCTTGGTCTTTATCATTTTATAATTTTGTAAGGATGGGGCATTAGAAGTAGAATATGTTATATTACCTTTCCTCATTTTTCTAATCCTAGATCACCCAAGACCCATCTTCAAACAGCTCCAACACCAAAACTTCTCCCCATGTACCCAGAATTGAAAATATTTTAAAACCAGATCTTACCAAATTTTCCTCTGGAACCAAATCCATTCTCTATAGACTGCAGGACCCTCCTCAAATAGCCCACAATTTGCCTTTCACTCTTATCTTTTATTGCACCTGTATGTGAATGCTCTGCTCCAGTTCAAATACTCTTTGAATGCACCTCAACATTTCCTACCTTCACGCCCTTTTGCCTGAATGAAACACCCTTTTGTCTTCTTTCCACATAGTCATACCCTACCCATTCTTCAAGATGCCACTTCACATTCACCTCCTCTGTGCAGACTTTTTGCCACCATGGGACAGATGTAGCACTTCTGTTTTCTACATATTTGGCACATACGTTACACGATACCTCTAGAGTAGTCCTAAGTGACTACCCTTGCATGGTTCTTAAACTTTTACACACACATGTATATGTGTATATAGGATATGTTTGGAGGTACTTGCTTTCTTACAGCCCCAAAAGGTCAGTGCTAGACTCCAGGGGCTCACAAACCTCCAGCCAAACTGATTGGCAGCAGAGGAATTTCTGAGCCAAAGGCAAATATTTCAGATGGACGATAATGGTAAGGAGGATGCTGTCTGACACATGAGAGACCCAGTGCTGGTCGTGACAAAGTAATGGACCCTAGTGTTGAGAGTCTGGGTATGTTAGGCCATGCTCATGTATGCAAGCACAGCGAACCAGGTAAGACATGAAGAAATTCAGAGCAAAGAAGAAAGGTAGAGATTAGAGAACTTGTCATCATGAGGGGAGAGATTTAGTGCCTGTCTCAATTCCTAACACTATTCCACTTTCCAATTCTAGTTTACATGTGACTCATTCATATTTCCTTTTCTTTTCTGAGATAGTTTGACAGTAAATTGGCCTTTTATTTGAGTTATCTTGAATGGGTTTCTGTTTCATGTGATTTAAAGAAACTTGGATAGAACAGGTCCAATGAAGGGTTCAAGTTCTTTAATGGTAAGAAGAATATGGTTTAATTTGTTGTCTCTCCTGCAGCATTGTTCTATAAATTTCTTTAAAAATATTTTTTTGTCTCTTCACAATCTCTTACTTCAACTGCAAATGATATCCCCTCAAAAATAAAATGCATCTACATATTCTTACTACTTTAGCAATTTTATGGGTCTGATTGGATTTGAGTCCCAGTTCTATCATTTACTAGCTGTGAAATCTTCCTATAAAGGGAGATGATTAATACCAGAAGACTGCCAGAAAGACGTTTTTTATCATTGGGATATGAAGCCATGATTAACCACCAGGGGAAGAAATTTGAGTTAGTGGCCTAACAATTTCATTCATAATTTCCCCACTGAGGAAGTGCCATGCAGTGAATAAAAATGTAGACTTTTTAAATAAAAGCTAAGTTAATCAATAGGGCATACAAAAATATCACTCACTTCGGGGTCAGAAGATGTAGCACTCTATTCAGATACAGTGAGTGTTTATATAAAATATAACTTAAAGGAAAATGAAAGAGATGTAAAATTAGAAAGTAATTGAGACAATGCTGCTGGATAAAATAAAATCTGAGACAGATAATAAGGTCTTTTATAATGCATTACTTGGTTTGTTATAAATGTTTGTATTTAATAGATATCTTTTTGGGGAGAGGATAATAACAGGAGCTTGTATTTATTGGATTCTTACTACATGCTCAGCATTGCACTTAGTTACTACATATAGTGTATAAATCAACCCTGAAGCAGTCCTATGATGTCAATTTTGCAATATTTTCCATTTTACAGAAGAAAAAATTGAGGTCTAGGGAATAAAGTTATCCTTCCAAGGACTTGAACACAAGTAATTTTTTGACTTTTATTTGTGCCAAACTATATTACTTCATTTATAACTTCCTTTCAACATGTAAGAACAAAGAACAACAAAATCTTATATATATCTCGATGTTTCTTGCTTATACCTGCTAATGTGGAACCTCTAAAGCCTTGTAAAGTTCATCCTAGTTATTTCTAGCAGTATCTTGAGGGTGTTATGTATATGTTAATGACCAAGTCTGATTAGTCACCGTGGGGTGCAGCAATTACCCAGGGTCAGATCATTAAAAGGACTGGCAGGCCTCTAACAAGGTATACTCACTAAGATTTACTACATGGGAAGGATACACAGCACCGGAGCAAGATTACAGGGGCTGAGAACACCTGGGCGCAGCTCCAGGGTCCTCTCTCAGTTGCACAAAATATGCTTCCACTTGGGCTCATCACCCATCAACGTGAGAGCAAGGGTATCTGTCTCAGTGAAGAAGAGGCACAAGTTTGAATGGAGGTCTTTTATACCTCACTGATCACACAGCCAACATCAGGCTGAGTGACCAGATAAACCAGGTGGGGACCGTCAATCTATACATTTTCACTAAACAGTGCAGACAAGCTGGCACCCGGGGCCTCCAGGAAACTTTCGGACTTTAAGCAGCGCATTATAAATCATTAGTGTAGTTCATTCCTATCTGGGCCACAGGTCTGTAGCATGGCTCCAGGCATCGCTGGAGATGCCTGCAGACAAGCTACAACTTAATCTTATTCTTACATATGTGGATTTGTTATTGAAGTAGTTCTTCCCTTGCTTTAGCCCAGCACTGTCCAATACACTTTCCATAAATGTGGAAATGTTCTTGATCTGCAATGTCCAATACAGCAGAAACTAGCTCTAGCAGCCGGTGGCTATGGTACACTTGAAATGTAGCTAGTATGACTGAGAACTCAATTTTAAATTTTATTTAATTTTGATTTGAAGAGCCACAGGTGGATAATTGTTACCGTGTTGAACAGAGCATCTGAGGGTCTCGCCATGTGCTGAACTCAGCAGGCTGCTGGGTACCACTGTGTCCACTGGGCACTGCTGAGGCTTGCATTTGCTCCTGTCTTTCCTTGTGGGAAGTGCTGTCACTTGTGCCTGGTATGACTCTTCCCACAGGGCACTGATGTGCCCTCTGTGGATATTCTAAGGCAACTGAGGTAGGTGGTAAGCACTGCTGATTGCCAGTCCAGCAATCATGACAACACCCCACTTGCCTGCTGGCAAAACCCACCTTCCCCTCTAGACTGAAAATTCCAGATTCTTATCTTTCTATTCCTTTTGCACTTCTGGCATGGGCATGTAACCCAACCCTCATGACTATAAGCTGATAGGATTCTGCTTTAGTTACTAGGAAAAAGTCCCTCTGTAATAAAACAGAGGTGCACGGGAGGAAACACTTCTTCAAGCAGGTATTGGATTGTGGCAGTCACCATGGAACTGCACAGGGGTATACCCAAGGACCGAGCCAGTGCTCTCAGGAGGCCAGGGTGGAAGGAGCCTGGCTCCTGATGCCATTGCTGCATTGACTGAACCAATATTGAAAGTGGCTACTTCCTGATTTCTTACTATGTTTAATGATAAAAATTGTGCTTCAACTCTCACAGAGCTTTATAGCTTCCTTTCTCCAAAGACATGACTGTATGGTGGGCTGAGGTAGCAAACAATTTTATTTTTTTTAAAGATTTTATTTATTTATTTTTTAAGTATATTTTATTGATTATATTGTTACAATAGTTCCAATTTTTTCCCCTTTGCTCCCCTCCGCCCAGCACCCCCCTTCCCCGACAATCCCCTCCCCAAGTCCATGCCCATGGCTCACCCTTTCATATATTCTTATTCTTTTTTTTTAAATAATTAATTAATTAGTTAAATATTTTAACAATAAAAAATAACAATCCCTCCCTCTCAGACTTAAGACCCTTTACAATCTTATAAAGGACAATGGACGAAGGTCTCGAGCTCCTCTAGCTGCTTCAAGCTGGACATGGTCGTCGTCCTACCTACCCTTGGGTCAAGAAATCCCTAATAAGAGTGGGGGTGTGGAGGGGTGGGTGGCCTTCCCACAAGGGGAAGGATCGTGCAGACTCCAGGTTGGTTGGCTGTCTCTGGACAATGGCATGCTTGGTTTAACAGGCTGGCATCCTTGTTGTATTCTGGGGGCAACAGGGTTAAAGGACATCATTCAATCTGTAACCACTAGATGACAAAAGACAGGTATTAATTTTTCAATGTCCCACATTAGGGAAAAGAAGGGTTTCTTTGGAGGAAGGTGTGCCAGGTACATCTCACCTGTCCATAACCTTTTTGCCCATTATACTTAGTTTGGACTGAGGGAAATATTTTAGGTATCCCCCCTCTCAGGCCATCTGGGCTCTTTCTGTCCAAGCCATTAGGATAGAAAAGAGAAACCAGTTTTAAACTGAAGCCCACAGACCACCCCATTCTTCACCAACCCAGCCACTTAGTTCAGCCAAACCATTGAGTCTCAGGAGGCAGCAATGCAGACAAGATTAAGTGAGGCCTATACGTACAGACAATCACTCAGGTAATGAGATCGTAGGCTTATGCCCTTTGAAAACAGAAAACACATGTTAATTTATGTAACATAACCCCCACACAAGTTTATAGATCTGTAGGATTGTCTTATCGGAAAGACATCCAGTTGCAAGGCATTTGACATTCTTCTTGCCTGTAAATTAAACATCTTTGATAATGCCACAGACATAGTTTAACTTTCAAATGAAAACAAATTTTAAATGAAAAGAAACTTTAAAGACGGTTAGCTGCACTACTTTATAGTCTACCACTGGGCATTGTGATCTTCCTTGAATCTTGATTTTTCTCCCTAAGATTACCCTCCTTGTCATTAAAGGGACTGCATTAAGTTCATTTTTAATTTATCCTGTTCATTTGCATAAACACAACAAGAGCAGCAAATGATCACTTATGATCTTTAGTTCTGCTTTGCTGGAACTTACGCAAGGAACATTTAGGGTGACCTTCAGTCTGCCCTTCAGGGCACAGAAGCTGGGCCACATACCTGGCATTCAGCCTTGCCTGTAAACACCTGTCTTTTCCAGGTCCTTCTGGTTTTCCATTGTGCCTTAAAGGTCCCTTCTAGCCATCTTTCAGGAAAACAACCTTCGTTCCTTCCCTGGAAAGATTGCTATGGACCGCTCATCCATCCAAGGTACCAGGCCTTTTATCTCATGGACTTTTATTACCTTTGAAGGTCAGTCCCAGTAGCTCAGGGCTTTTTGGTAACAACCAAAGCCCAAGCATGTCTCCTTTAGGCATGACATTCCAGTCAAAGTCTTAGTCAAAAAAATCGTTATTAACAACTGGTCTTATTAGTTTTATGCAAAGAAACTTAGGTCATTACTTACTTCTTTAGAATGCCAAATTCTGGAGGGATCAGATAGGGAGAAAATATATACAGTGTGAAGGAAAATCCTTGTCCTTCTAATATTCGCTGAACTTGCATTTCTATTATTTTTATTTTTATTTTTCCCCCCACTAAAATTTTTCTGTTTGTTTGTTTTTCCATTACAGTTGTCTCACTTTTTTCCCCCTCTTGCTTCTCTGCACCCTGTCCTTCCCTTCTCCCGCATTCAGTCCCCACCCAGTTGTCCATGTCCATGGGTCATTTATACATGTTCTTTGACTAGACCCTTCCCCTTCTTACCACTTCTCTCCCTCACATCTCCCCCTTTGTTACTGTTAGTTTATTCCTCGTTTACATAACTCTGGTTCAATTTTGCTCATTTGTTTGTGTTGTTCATTAGTTTCCTTTAACAGGTGATATCATAAGGTAATTTTCTTTTGTTGCCTGGCTTATTTCGCTAAGTGTAATTCTCTCTAGTTCCAATCATGTTGTTGCAAATGGTAGAAGTTCCTTCTTTCTTTCAGTACTTATTCATTGTCATTTTCCCCCTTTGTACTCGTGTTCCTCTCTGTCTCTCTCTGTTTCTTCATCTTCTTAAAGCAGACCCTTTAGCATCTCTTGCAATACTGGTTTGGTGGAGATGTATTCTTTTAGCCTTCTTTTGTCTTGGAAACTCCTTATTTCACCTTCCATTTTGAATGAGAGCCTTGCTGGGTAGAGTATTCTTGGTTGTAGGCCTTTGTTTTTCATTACTTGGAATATATTTTGCCATTTCCTTCTGGCTTGTAGTGTTTCTGCTGAGAAATCTGATGATAGCCTTATTGTAGCTCCCTTGTATGTTGTTAGTTGTTTCTCTCTTGCTGCTTTTAGGATTCTCTCTTTGTCTTTGAATGTTGGCATTTTAATTATGATGTGTCTTGAAGTGGGCCTGTTGGGGTTCATCTTCATTGGGACCCTCTGTGCTTCCTGGACTTGCATGACTCTTTCTCTCTTCATGTTAGGGAAGTTTTCTGTCATTAGTTTTTCAAAGAGGTTTTCTATCCCTTGCTCTTCTCCTTCTCCTTCTGGAATTCCTATGATACGGATATTATTACGTTTCATGTTGTCCTGCAGCTGTCTTAGAGCCTCTTCAGTCTTGTTCAGCCTTTTTTCATTTTGTTGCACTGTCTGTGAGTTTTTGTCTACGTTGTCCTCCAGCTCGCTGATCTGATTTTCTGCTTCCTCTAGCCTGTTTTTAATTCCTTCTACTGTGTTCTTCAATTCAGAGATCGTATTCTTCATTTCCTCCTGGCTCTTATTGATAGCTTCCATGTCCTTTTTGATGCTGGTATAATTCTCAGTAAGTTCCTTATAGTTCTTCTGGAGTTCACTATAGTTTTTCTGGAGTTCTTTGTAGTTTCTGCTGAGCTCATTGAGCTTCTCCATAATACATGCTTTCAATTCCATATCTGATAGTTGGCTCCCCTCTATTTCATTTAGCACTCTTTCTGGGGACTCTACCTTCGCTTTCGATGGGGGGTTGTTTCTCTGTCTCCCCATTTTTATGACTCCTATTGTTTGTTGGTACTTCTTAGAATGATCTGCACTTCCTGGGTCTGCCCCTGGTGGCGTCAGATCCTGTACCAATCTGGGCCTAGGCAGCCTGTTGGAGACTTTCAGGGATCTATTGCCTTTGTCTGGCTTCTTGTTAATCTATTCAATCTGTGATTAGCTGTCAGGCTTAAGGACCGTGGGTGTGGCAGCTTAATTCCTGTAGGGAGGGCCTTTGCTTCCCCTCAGGCTGACGCCACTTGGCCGGGAATGGTCTGCCTGCAGTACTTGGGATGAGTCAGCACTGGGACCCAGCCGGCCGCTTCCCCAGCTCTCCCCTCAAAGCCACCACACCAAACTCTCCCCATGCATCTCCAGTCCTCTCTGTCTTCCCTCTGCTTGTGCCCAGGGTAAGTGGGGGCCAAAATATTTTTGTATGTGATCCGCTTAAGAGCTCTTTTTCTCCAGCTCTTTCTCTCTGGCTAGCAAGAAACCCTGTGGCTTTTCGCTTTTCACAGCTGGATACTATTTTACTTTCCACTCTGTTGCTGTAGGCTGGGGAGCCCAGCTGGGGGTTTGTACCCTGCCCTTCTCAGGGGGAACCCCCGACTGCTGAGCTGTTTCTCAGTCCCTTCAGCTGCCACCCATGTGAGCCCAGCCAGCCTTTCCACGTCTCCACACTCCCTACCGGTCACGTTGTGATGTAGCGGCCTTTTCTGTCTCTCTGTGGTTATAAGCCTTCTCTCCAGCTGGTGTTTGGTTGGTTATTCCAGATGATTTCTCCAAAATTACGTTGTAAATCCAGACTAGTTCTGGGAGGAAGTTAGTGTAGCTTCCACTTACTCCTCCGCCATCTTGTTTCTCCCCTGTTTGTTTGTTTTTCCATTACAGTTGTCTCACTTTTTTCTCCCTCTTGCTTCTCTGCACGCTGTCCTTCCCTTCTCCCACATTCAGTCCCCACCCAGTTGTCCATGTCCATGGGTCATTTATACATATTCTTTGACTAGACCCTTCCCCTTCTTGCCACTTCTCTCCCTCCCATCTCCCCCTTTGTTACTGTTAGTTTATTCCTCGTTTACATACCTCTGGTTCAATTTTGCTCATTTGTTTGTGTTGTTCATTAGTTTCCTTTAACAGGTGATATCATAAGGTAATTTTCTTTTGTTGCCTGGCTTATTTCACTAAGCATAACTCTCTCTAGTTCCAATCATGTTGTTGCAAATGGTAGAAGTTCCTTCTTTCTTTCAGTACTTATTCATTGTCATTTTCCCCCTTTGTACTCGTGTTCCTCTCTGTCTCTCTCTGTTTCTTCATCTTAAAGCAGACCCTTTAGCATCTCTTGCAATACTGGTTTGGTGGAGATGTATTCTTTTAGCCTTCTTTTGTCTTGGAAACTCCTTATTTCACCTTCCATTTTGAATGAGAGCCTCGCTGGGTAGAGTATTCTTGGTTGTAGGCCTTTGTTTTTCATTACTTGGAATATATTTTGCCATTTCCTTCTGGCTTGTAGTGTTTCTGCTGAGAAATCTGATGATAGCCTTATTGTAGCTCCCTTGTATGTTGTTAGTTGTTTCTCTCTTGCTGCTTTTAGGATTCTCTCTTTGTCTTTGAATGTTGGCATTTTAATTATGATGTGTCTTGAAGTGTGCCTGTTGGGGTTCATCTTCATTGGGACCCTCTGTGCTTCCTGGACTTGCATGATTCTTTCTCTCTTCATGTTAGAGAAGTTTTCTGTCATTAGTTTTTCAAAGAGGTTTTCTATCCCTTGCTCTTCTCCTTCTCCTTCTGGAATTCCTATGATACGGATATTATTACATTTCATGTTGTCCTGCAGCTGTCTTAGAGCCTCTTCAGTCTTGTTCAGCCTTTTTTCATTTTGTTGCACTGTCTGTGAGTTTTTGTCTACGTTGTCCTCCAGCTCGCTGATCCGATTTTCTGCTTCCTCTAGCCTGTTTTTAATTCCTTCTACTGTGTTCTTCAATTCAGAGGTCGTATTCTTCATTTCCTCCTGGCTCTTATTGATAGCTTCCATGTCCTTTTTGATGCTGGTATAATTCTCAGTAAGTTCCTTATAGTTCTTCTGGAGTTCACTGTAGTTTTTCTGGAGTTCTTTGTAGTTTCCGCTGAGCTCATTGAGCTTCTCTATAATACATGCTTTCAATTCCATATCTGATAGTTGGCTCCCCTCTATTTCATTTAGCACTCTTTCTGGGGACTCTACCTTTCCTTTTGATGGGGGATTGTTTCTCTGTCTCCCCATTTTTGTGGCTCCTATTGTTTGTTGGTACTTCTTAGAATGATCTGCACTTCCTGGATCTGCCCCTGGTGGTGTCAGATCCTGTACCAGTCTGGGCCTAGGCAGCCTGTTGGAGACTTCCAGAGATCTACTGCCTTTGTCTGGCTTCTTTAGTTATTAATCTATTCAATCTGTGATTAGCTGTCAGGCTTAAGGACCGTGGGTGTGGCAGCTTAATTCCTGTAGGCAGGGCCTTTGCTTCCCCTCAGGCTGACGCCATTTGGCCGGGAATGGTCTGCCGGTCACGTTGTGATGTAGCGGCCTTTTCTGTCTCTCCGTGGTTATAAGACTTCTCTCCAGCTTGTTCGGTTGGTTATTCCAGATGATTTCTCCAAAATTACGTTGTAAATCCAGACTAGTTCTGGAAGGAAGTTAGTGTAGCTTCCACTTACTCCTCCGCCATCTTGTTTCTATTTATTTATTTTTAAAGAGAGGGAAAGGGAGGGAGAAAGAGAGGAAGAGAAACATCAATGTGGGGTTGTCTCTCGCACGCTCCCAACTGGGGACCTGGCCTGCAACCCAGGCATGTGCCCTGACCAGGAATTGAACTTTGGTTCGCAAGCTGGTGCTCAATCCACTGAGCCACACCAGCCAGGGCATGGAAACAATTTTAATTTATAACACCATATTTTACACAGAATTAATCCACCTGAGGTTCTGCTACTAAAATAAATAAATAAATAAATAAATAAATAAATAAATAAATAAATAAATAAAATAAATTTAAAAGGAAAAATTGGATGGTAGATAAGAAAATGGAGACCTTGTGTATAAAAAAACCCTCAAACTCTCTCAGTAAGGTTGACTCTGCAGGACTGTAATTGGGGGAAGATATAATCATCAAGAGAACATGTTTAAAGGTTGATTGGAAACAAAACAAAGAAAAACAAAACAAAGCAGAGAGAAGTGAAAGGAGCAGCCATATATTGAATCAAGTGCAGTAAGGGGAGTGGAAGAGAGCTCTGCTTTTCAACTTACTGCTGCTCATCATGTTTAGCTGCCTTATTTATTTATTTATTTATTTCATCTTTAACTTCCTTCTGCTTTGTCTAATTGTACTAGCTCACCTCATTCTCTCAGGAGAAATTTTCAGAGAAATGAAATCTCCTAGAGTGGAAGCAGTCTAGATCTCGTTGTCCTGCCTCTAGGAGGTGACGACCTTCAGATCAGTTGTATATTTTCCGCAGGCAAGTCTCCATTCTTGTATATATAAACTATAGTGTTGCTTTTCATGTTTTTAAACTTTTTTCAGTCTACCATATTCTGCATCTCTTTCTGCAATTCTCTTTGTTTTGGTGTTTTGCTCAGCATTATTATTGAGCTTCATCCATTTTAAAGCATAAAAGCTCTATTTGATTACTTTAAGAGCTACATAAAATCCATTGGTTAAATACACCATTTAGTTATTTTCTTGTTGATGGGAAACTATTTATTATACTTAAAAGTTAAGTTTTTTAAAAAAAAATCAAAGTTTATACATGATATAGATAGTTTAAAGGAATCAAATTGTTCTATAAGGCTTTTTAAACGATTTAGCTACATCTCATTCGAGAGACAACCATATTCAACTTTTACAGCTGATTTGTTGGGTATTTGCCTCTAAAACTCTAAATTAAATGTTAGTTTTTCAATTTAGATTTTACCTATTATCTTTTGATTTCCTGCTTTGGGAGACAAAGTTTTAGCTTTCTTTTCCATAAAAACCGCTCTGAACCACACACTGCCACGCTTTCCCTGTATCTTTTCAATGTAGTTGTATTATACATTTAATTAGATCAATATAATGTTTATGACTCTGAGACCAGTATCAGAATCGAGTCATACTGTGATCAATGATTAATGTTTTTTTCTGTACAACTTTTTGTTTCCTTTGGAATTAGTAATAATCATTCTGTTTACTTGGGTTGTCAATTTATTCTCTCATTTTGAAGCCCACTGTCAGATTCCAGAGAAATGGTTAATGGGAGGTAAAGTTTTCAAACCTTATTAGTCTCTCCCTTTATTTGATAATTTGACTGGGAATAGAATTCTAGGATAAAAAAAAATTGAGCAATTGTCATCTGTTCTTCAGTCTATTTATTGCAAGTCTGGTGCCATTTTCATTATATTTTTATATACATCAGGGGTTAGCAAACTATGGCCCAAATCCAGCACACTACCTGTTTTGTTAATAGAGTTTTATTGAAACACACCCAGGCTCATTCTTTCACATAGTATCTATGGCTGCTTTCACACTACAACACCTGAATTGGGTAGTTTTGACAGAGACTCTATGGCCTGAAAAATATAGAACTGTTATCGTCTTGCTTTTTACAGAAAAAGGTTTCCAATCCCTGATATAAGTCTTGGGTTTGTTTCCTCTTTAAAAGTTTGTAAGATTTTGTCCCTAGTGTTTTATTGTATCTTCATCCGTGTTCATTCATTGGGTTGAGTGCAGTGTCTTCATTTCTGGTATATTCTCTTGAATTATCCTCGCTTTAATTTCTTTTTCTCCTTTTATGATTTCCTCAGTTCTTTATTTTTGGATCTTCTATTACTTGAACCAGCTCTATCTTTTCTCTCCTGTTTTTAGAAAACACTTTTTGTCTTTTTACTCTAATTTCTGGGATATTTTTGTAACAATTTTCTCAAGTTTCTATTAAGGCTTTTGGTTCTGCCCCCTTAATTG